>NW_022436976.1:4566695-4878262 GCF_009761245.1 Sapajus apella
ATATGAAAAAATGCTCAACATCACTAATGATCAGGGAAATCCAAATCAAAACCACAATTCAATGTCAACTTACTCCTGCAAGAATGGCCATAATCAAAGAACCAAAAAACAGTAGATGTTAGCATGGATCAGGGAACATTTCTATACTGCTGGTGGGAATGTAAACTAATACAGCCACTATGGAAGACAGTGTGGAAATTCCTTAAAGAGCTGAAAGTAGAACTATCATCTGATGCAGCAATCCCACTACTGGGCATCTACTAAGAGGAAAAGAAGTCATTATATAAGAAAGAAAAAGATACTTGCACATGTATGTTTATAGCAGCACAATTCACAATTGCAAAATAGTGAAACCAACCCAAATGTCCATCAGTCAATGAGTGGATAAAGAAACTGTGCTATACATATACAACAAAATACTGCTCAGCTGATTAATGCCATTTGCAGTGACGTGGATGAGATTAGAGACTACTTTTCTAAGTGAAGTAATTCAGGAATGGAGAATCAAACATCACATATTTTCACTGATACATGGGAGCTAAGCTATGAGAACAAAAAGGCATAAGAAGGATACAATGGACTTTGGGAACCTGGGAGGTAGGCTGGGAGGGGGCAAGGGATAAAAGACTACAAACAGGGTGCAGTGTATACTGTTCGGGTGATGGGTGCATCAACATCTCACAAATTGCCACTAAAGAACCTACTCATGCAACCAGATACCACCTGTACCCCAATAACCTATGGAAAAATAAAATTATTTTTAAAAAGGAACTTAAAATAGATTTACATTTGAATAAAAAGGTACCATTTGGCTGAGTCAATAAAAGCTCTGATGAAACAACAACATGTACAAGGAGAAATGGAAACTCTAAAAATTATAATAGTGACAAACATTTGTTTACTATTTCTAAGTGCTTCATATGCATTATAAGACAAACACAATCCACTAGAGGATTACTATTTTTAAAAATACTTTAGCAACAAATTCGAAGCTTACACAGATTAGAAAATATGCTCAATGTTCCCTAGCTAGTGATTAGCATACCTGATACTTGAACCCAAAGTCCTGAGTACAGGGTAGAGCTCTTAACCACCATGCTGTCAACATCTGGGCCGGGCACAGTAGCTCATGCCTGTAATCCCAACACTTTGGGAGGCCGAGGCGAGTGGATCACCTGAGGTCAGGAGTTTGAGATCAGACTGGCCAGCATGGTAAAACCCCATCTCTACTAAAAATACAAAAACTAGCCAGGTGTGGTGGTGCGCACCTGTAATCCCAACACAGGAAGCTGAAACATAAGAATCGCTTGAACCTGGGAGGCGGAGGTTGCAATGAGCCAAGATCACACTACTGCACTCCAGCCTGGGTGACAAAGTAAGACTCTGTCTCAAAAACAAACAGACAAACATCTACATGGGGTAAGTGCAAATAACCCCGAAGAAATACTGTGGGTGGGTGCAGCAAAAGGAAAAGAAGAAAGCTCTTCTTTTATACAATTCTAAAGACAATATAATTTACATCTCTTTCCAGATGTTTTTTATTTGTCGGTACAGTTAACCACAAGACCATTCTACCACACATCTCTTCAACCAAAATTTTCTGCCAAGAGCCATGCACCCAGCACCAGGTGACCTTAGAGTCAAAGAAAATATCAGATGCCAAAATAAATGCTTGATATTGAAAATTGGGGAAAGAATATAAATTTTCAAATCCAATCTCCAACATAAAACTATTTCTCAAAGTTTCAAATGCCCCACAATAGAAAGACACAATTCTATAAATTAAGATGTCAAAAGGTAAAATACACTATTAAAGTATAATTGAGTTCAAAGGCTATACCAAACTCCATAGCCTGTGAAACAAGAATGGATACAAAGATATAATATGAATCAGCACACTCATTAACAGCTAAATAAAGTAAAATGAATTTCCTTTATAGCAGGCCAAAAAAAGTAGCAAACTTAGCTGTATATAATTAAAAGCATAAAGAGGTTTGAAATTAAAATTTTTTAATTAAAAAATAAAAAGTTAAAAAGAGGTTTGAAAGAAATAACCTTTAAACACTTTGTTGCATTAAAATATAAGCAGTGTAAAGTGGTATGTCTACTAGAGAAGTGAACCTTTTTTATTATGAACAACTCTAAACTTATAAATGATGGATATTTAAGTGACACTTAGAAAATACTGGAGCTTTCTAGTTGAGCGTGCAAATTGGTAAATTGTGTATATAATGGATGATTAGGTGAGCACAGTTAGACTCTGTGCTTGCAATCCAACCTGACATGCTTAATCATCATATTTGTATTTCATTGAGAATGCTTTACACAGAAACACACAAATTATAAAGGTTTTGTGCTATGTATTTTCACACCTATGGTTTTTATTTCTGATACAGAAAAATAATCCCTTTGTCTGTTTTTCCTTTGAAGTTAATCTTATTTTCTATATTATTATGTTTGTCATAGAAAACCCTTAGGCTGTTAGACTATGCATTTATTGTTTGCCAATTACTTTGGTTATATCGGTGTGCCCGCATCTGATCTGGTAGCTCTGTGGAGCAGAGTTAAGAAGAAGATGTATTTTTTTGCCTTTTGGACATGTTGTCTGCTTTTTCCAATAATATCTTAAGTATTTCTAACATTGAGAACAAAAATGAAAATTTTATAAAGAAACTGGGTAAAGAATAGTGCCCTATACACTTCTTTTTTAAGTGAAGTTTTAACTCTCACTTCAACAGCTAATCCTTACATTTAAACTTTGCATTTCCATTTCCATTTGGTAAGTAGCCCAGAAAGATCTTTCAATATCAGGTTTATAGATTGGGAAACTGAATTTCAATAAGGCTGTGTGTTGTTTCAAAAGCCACTGCTTCTCCATAATGTTCTGATGTATCTCATAAAACAGAAAATGGTGGCATGCTCTGTTTACTCATATAAAAGACTTACCACAGAGTTCAGCTCAGCCCTTCCCAAGCTTCCCACCTCTTGGGTGGACATTTCTACGTGAATGTCTCTTGTACACACAACAAAATGTCTACCTTTTCTGCCTACATCTTATCTCCTTCCTGACTTCCCCACCCTCAACCTCTCTGGAATGACTCTTCCTTTTGATACCTTCATCTGATCATCAGCAAGCCCTTCCCAATAATCTTTAATTTGTCCCTTCTTTTACATCATTACTTTCCACCTACCATATCTGACCCTATAAACATAATGTCAGATCTACTGCAAAAGAAACCCACTAACCTTGATGCTTCACATTCAGTCCTCTGCAGTCCACCAGACGCCACACCATGTGATTCATTCAAAACTCTACCTCCATTATGTATTTGCATTTGTCCATTGTGTAATTTAAAAAAAATAGTCACAACAGTAACATATATCAAGGGTCTAACATGGTGCCAGATGGCATGCTAAGTGTGTTACATCAGTTACCTCAAACAAGCCTCTTAGTAATCAGAAGGGATGTACTCTGGTTAACTCTATTTTTTAGGCAGAGAAATTTAACTTTTGAGACTTTGATTAATTTGCCCAAGAGCACATTATTAATGAATCTAGTATTTACATACAAGAAATGTAATTCTGGAGCTCAAACTTTTAACTGCTATCCAAAATATATGCATGAATGTTTCTTGTGAACCAGAAATGGCAGAAGAGAAGGCCAAGTCAGAGTCACCTGGAAGTGGCAGGGGAAGAAGTGAGGACAACATGGAAAGGCCTCTTAGGTCCTTCAGAGTGTGTGTTTCCAGCAGGCATAACTTGGAGAGACATGAGTTGCCTTCTCTAAGTGTTTTTGCCTTTTGCCATCATATTTCTTTTTATTTCAATAGTGAATGGTTTCTAAAATCTGGCATGGCATCAACAAGGTAATGGGTTTCCAAAGAAACAGCAGTTTGGCTTGTGGAAAACTGCAAACGTTATAACTAATCAATAGAACCATGGTAGCCCAAAAGAAAATCCCAGTTTGTATTCTTTCCTTGGGTGAAGAGACATTCAAATAGAATAAAGCAGACTTTTAGTGGTTTTCTTTCTTGGATATTCTTCGTACACTACATTTGTTCATCAGTCAAGGAAGGGACTCGATTACTTTTCATTATGGACAGAGGATAGATGAAAAAATTGCATTTTGAAATTCTACTTGGAGATGTAATTTTTATCAAAACCAAACCCCATCACACTGACTAAAAGGCTTTGGGGAATCCAAAGTCAAAGTAAAAACAATATGTGGAGACTTTTTAGTTTTATACTACATCCATTTGACGCCATTGGAGAAATTTGAACAGTTTTCATGTGGTTCACCCTGAGATGCTGAAATTCTGAATGAATTTTTCCACCCTCTCCACAGTTCCTGCATCAAGATACAGATGGGTGTGGTGAATCGGTTTAATACTGGGGTCCTGGAACCCCCCACACAAATTCTGTCCGTGTACTTGTTAGGCTTCCTCAATTGTAAGCAACAGAAATGAATTTCTGATTAACTTTAACAAAAAAGAGAATTCAATAGAGCAAGTTTGGGGAGCTCAAAATGGAACTGAAGCTGAGAGCCAGGCTTGGAGGTGGCTCAGCATCAAATGAAGGACCAGACAAGCTTTGGACATAGAGGCCACAGGACCCCCTTGACCATCTCTTCCCGACATTTCATATGAATGAGTAAACTCAACTGTCTTTTTCATTCTTGTAATGCTTGGTTCTGGATTCTGAGTTCCCTGAATAAAGAAAGTGATTACTTTTGTCTGGGAAACCTGTCTATCTGGGGCTAAGGGCATGCAGAAACCTTGATTTATAGCCCCAGCAAGACTACACAGAGTTAGATAGGTTATTCTTCAGAAAGAAATCAGGGCACTGTTTGGAAAGGGGAATGGTTGTTGGACAGTCAAAAAACCAAACGGTGAGTTGATAGAAGTTGTTACAGGATTACAAGCTTATTATTCTTGGACACGTTAAAAAAATTGGTTTATTTTCTCTAGAAAAGAGAAGCCATGAAATCTATACATTACAGATTTTCAAGTACCTATAGAATTACTAGGAAGAGACTGACCAATTGTTCTTCATATCTGACTAGGAGCTGAACAGATTTTAGCCAAATGAACCCTGGCTCAGTATAAGCCACAATGTAAGTAAAATCAGTTCCTCATCAGGAAAACATTCATTATAGTAAAGGGAATAAAACAGTGATAGTGGGTAAGATAAACCTTTTATCCATTACATTTTTTAATGTACGTAAACCAGGAGCTTGAAGGCGTGTTGGAGATTATCTAAGACAAACTTTGTAAGTTAGAAAACTGACACTCACAGAATTAAAATGATTCACCCAAGGTCACACTTATGCTCAGTATCGAAAACAAATCTACTACCTAGATTTTCTAATTTAAAGTAACATCTACTATTCTCCATTGTTTTCTTGGACCTGATGTGTCCTGATTGATTTAGACACACACTAATTGAAGGTAATTTCTTGGATTTGCTTTTGATCCTATTATCTGCAATTTTATGACCTGAGATAATTTTATTTCCCCAACATGAAAGTTTGAAAATGAAATATTTCATTAAATTGAGCTGCCATTAATTGTAAGATGCACCAGCATTATGTTTTGATTTCCTGGTGGTGCTTTCTTGCTGCTTAATATTTTTATTTCATACTTAGTAAAAAAGCTCTTTCAGTCTCATTTACATATGGATTTTTTATCATTACTATTATTCACAAGTTAAATGGAAAATATAAGCAAAGTATATATGAACAAATAGTTTTAAAACTTCTGCACAGGTAGAATCCAACTTTCCTGAGCTATGTTTCATCTTACAGCCATAGAAAACAGGTTACACTATGTCAACCTCTATGCCCTCAACAGCACTGGTGATGCAGCATTCCTTCAAATTGTCCCCATGATTTTCTTTTAAGCTACTGACACCCATTCTGCAATCATATTTCTTCTTCAGATAGTCCCAGCAGTTTTGGCTGAAATGTCAAGAGGTAGACATTGTCTAGTCACGCCACCAAGAATAACAATTAAGCTCACACATGTATTCACAGTGACACCTTCCTTACGGCTGCTATCTGATCAACAGCAATCGTAAAACTATCGAATTAGCCACATCCTAACTCAGCGATGTTAAAATATGAATCAATATGTGTATAAAATGAATGAAGCACAGCAAGATTTTATTTTACTTCTTGAAATGCGTGTGAGAAAAAAGTATTCATTTTATAATAAAATTTACTTAGCCTTTACATACAATTGCATGTGAATAAATGATATATTGTTATGGAAGTAGAGTAGGCTTCCTCTAGGTATTTCTGTTTGACATTTATGGGGAAAGGGACAGGTATTTATATTATTCTTACTACCCAGGCGGTGCCACAGCATATGCTGATATATATACATCAACATATACATATATATTTTTTTCAGCCTCCATTGAATTAGATCAAAGAGTTCATTGACTGATGGAGTCCCTTTAAAAATTTTATTAAGTGAACTGAATTTTTCCTGATGAAAATGAAGACATGCCTATAATCCCATATTTTAAACATATAATATTAGACTTACAGGATCCTTGAATTCCTGGCTGAAGAATGCTTAGTTTAGACAGTCACACCAGACTTCATAAGGAGAGCAAAGAGCGTGTGAGAAGATGGGTAAGTTTGAGATAGGGAGAAAAATTAAATGTGAGACATGAACAAAGTACTCAGTACGACTGGTGATTTGTTCATCAACATATATATATATATGTTGATATATACATATATATATATGTTGATATATACATATATATATCACCCTCCATTGAATTAGATCGAGTTGATTTTTGAATTTTGATTCAAAAATTCAAAACAGATTTTTCAAAAATGAGTTTCTACTTCCTTGTTTGCTACAAAAACTTATTTTACAGTATCACATTAAGAAATGAGCATTTTGGGGGAAAGTAAATAGAATGTTTGACACACATAGAAAAATTAACCTACAGTTATGAAGACCGTTGTGCCAGCTTCCTGGGAAACCCATAACCTCATTGTTTGTAGCGTGGTCGGTGAAGCAGCAGCAGCAGCAGCAGCACCTGGGAACTTGTTAGCAACGCAGACCCCAACTCACCCCAGACCTCCAGAACCAGAATCTTCATTTTACCACTATCCCCAGGGGAGACCAACGTGCAGAAGCACTGGCCTAAAAGATGGGCTATTCAGTTAAAGCTGAGTACACATTTCCCAGAAACATAGGGTTGCTGTAACCATTTTACTGCTGTGGCTGACATACGTAGCTATTAGGCTCGGAGGCATTTCCAGTCTGACTGCTAGTTCCTAGCAGAGTTTCGATCTTCAGAGGAGAATAAGGCAAGGAAAAGAAAGAGTGGGTGACGAAGGTCACAAATCTTTACCAAGGTGATTGAATCTTTAAGTAGTGGAGCAATGAAGAAGGAGAGAAGCTGAAAGCTGGACAGAAAACTCTCAGCTCAATCATCCACTCTTTTTCACCAATCGTACTGAGTACTTTGTTCATGTCTCACATTTAATTTTTCTCCCTATCTCAAACTTACCCATCTTCTCACACTCTTTGCTCTCCTTATGAAGTCTGGTGTGACTGTCTAAACTAAGTATTCTTCAGCCAGGAGTTCAAGGATCCTGTAAGTCTAAGATTATACGTTTAAAATATGGGGTTATAGACATGTCTTCATTTTCATCAGGAAAAATGCAATTCACTTAATGAAATTTTTAAAGGGACTCCAATCAATCAATCATTCAATAAAAATCACTAGCACTCTAAGTCAGTCATTCTGACCCACCATCTCTTTTAAAGTCATTGACATAAACTTTTTAGTTGCAAAAAATTATCCTTTGAGAATGGGGCTCATTGTGAAGCAACTAATGCCCCAAAACTAGTTTTGTGCTGTCATGTACTTTCCAGGAAAACAAACAAGGAAACATGGAGATAGGGAAAAAATCATTTGGAGAACCACACCAAACTATATAATCCTGTTGACATCTCCCGTCTTACAGTCTCCCCTTCTGCATTCTCCACTTTTGTCACCTTTCACTCTGAAAGGATCATTGTTACCATTCCTCCCTCAGCTTTATCTCCACTGTGATCTTCCTAAAGTACGACATAAATGTTAAAAGCTATATTGTTCTACAGTGTGTCCTTCCCTCTTTGTCTCTTTCTGTTTCAAAATCTCATTCAAGGAACAGCAAAGAAAGGTCAGGATTGGCCTTGGCTGGCTATCACAATGTGCACCATCCCCTCACCCTTAGCCCGGGGGCCCACAAAAGGGGCGGTATCCTTTAATGCCTTTGAAATCATCAAGGGAAATCAAAGAAACCACTTCCAATCCTATCTTTATAACCAGAATCCCATTGATCAGTGTAGGTAAAGGGATAGCACATCAAGGGGGGAATGGCATTTAGAAAGTATGATTTGATCCATACAACTTAGTGATCACTGCAAGCTTAAATCCCATCTGAGCTAGAGTATAAATCTGTACTGGTGTCAGCTCTGAAACATCTCATTCATGAAACACAGGTAAGAAATCACCTTTAGTTGCCATTAATTATCGAACACATTTGAGTTAAGTACCTACTTCACCTATGCAGTGATCCATATGTAGAGTTGCACAATTGAGAGAACAATAAAGCCACAGAAATTCAGTACTATAGGGTAGCTAACATCAAGCTCAGGCCCTTCGTTTTACTTTTAAATGACTGGAAAATTTGGTCCCAAACACTTAGCTCCTCTGAGACTTAAGTTTATCTAAAAAGTGAGAGTGAGATAAAGGGTTTTCAAACAATACAGGTTTAAGATTGAAATCCTGAACTCCGGAATCAGAGAGAATTGAATTCAAATTCAAACTCTGATATTCACCAACTCATGATCTTAATCAAGTTACCCAACTCCTCCAAGCCTCAGGTTTTTCATTTATAAAATGGGGAGAATAATTGTGCCAATCTTAGAAGGTATATATAAACATATAATGAAATTCAATAATTTGATCAGAATTACAAGAGTATTTAGTTCCTAATTATTAAAAATATTTTAATTTACTCAGATCTGTTTTCCCTACTTATAAGGGTTATTGTGACTATCAACTGAAATAATATGTCAAAAACTGTACATAAGTATACAGATGTAAGTGAATATGATTCACATTATTTCACCATTCTTACTTTTAGAGGCATTAAATTAGAAAAAATATCATAATACTTTATTACAAGTATCAGATTGTGTGATATATATTTAAAATTAAGGGGAAAAAACCTTAGATCTGGCAAAATGATTGTACATAGCAGATTTAAGAAAATACATCTCTAAAAATCAATATCTAATCAGAAACTACCATTGAAAAATGAAAATGACTAGTATGGTTAATAATGTTGACCCCCCAAAAAAGTTACTGTTAACTAAGACAGGGCTTATTTTCCATTTTCAACAGTATTAAGATGAATCAGATTATTTTCATTGGGCATAAATTTAAATCAGAACTGGTAAAATACCTCCAAACCAAATGGATATCCTCTTAATTCCGGGAAAGCTGAAAGTAATGATTAACAATGAGGGAAAATATTACTGAAGAAATGTCATATCTCACAATTTTTATCCTTTTTTCCCCTAATATTTGAGTTTCTTTCTTCCACAATTCTTTTTTTTTTTTTTTTCAAATATTTTTAGGTAGTACACACACAAAAAGGTCTCGCTATTTAGAAAACATATCAAACCAAAAGCATTTGTATGAAATTGTTGCCATCCACAGATTTCCATGCTGTGGGATTTGGAAATGGTTTACCGCAATTTAAGCCACCTCCTTTATTATTAAAATTTTGCAAAGCATTTCATTAAAAATAGAAACTTATCAAGACAGTTAAAAGTCATAATTTCTTTTTTTTCATTCAATTTCATATTCTTGAAGGTCCTGTTGACGAAGCGTGATAAAAATGAGAATTGGTAAAAGTCATACTTAAGTATTTTTTTTTAAACCACTGAGGTGCTCCTTCACAAAAATGATGTTGACCTGTTAGTTCTATCTTCTTTTCTCTGTGGGTACAACTCCATTTTGCAGAGAAGATATACATATTGGCATGTATTGAAATAGTCTGAATCAAATTATCATCTAGTTGAGATGGGGATGTAGCAAGGGGATGTCTCCATGACTCAAAATTCCTCAGAGAGGAACCGCAGTGTCAAACTTGTGATATGGTGTCAAGATGAAATATGCTTTGAATTTTATTAATAGTATGGAGTCTATTTCACTGCTCATTCAAGTGTCATGCTAGAACTAGGTGAATGTTGCCAATAGAAGTGAATGGAGATCAACACTTTTTTAATGCTCTTGCTACCAAGTGCCTATAAAATGTTTATACCTATAATTGTGTCAAATTATGCTAATTGAGTACTGAAAAGACACTAGTAAGTTGAAGTATTCAAAAATTATATTTCTCAGAATCTCACGGGGTTCTTCAAGTTAGGCACTTGCGGGACCTTTTTCCCTTTACCAAGTACCGTCAAAGTACAATGTCTTAAAGTATCATCTCAGTCTTAATTTAATTTTGAAAAGTTAAGTGTCAAGAAAGCAAACTCATTTAAATTCTTGATTGTACATATACAAGATATTAAGGGTTTTACTTTCCAGTAGTTTTTTTTTTTCCAGCCCAGGTGTACTAACATCAGTGAGAAATACTTATTTTATATAAAGTTTGTGTTGATTGTAAAGAGACTTCAAGCACAGTTTGGGATCTTTAAGAACCTCAGCCACTGGCAGATGTAACAATAAATCAGGTATGACTGTGAGTCCGGAAGAAAATGAAATAAAATATTGGTTCCTAGGAGAGATTTCTTTTTCCCCAACTCCTTCTCTCAGGTCAAAATAAATAGGGATTTTTCTGAATGTCATTACAGAAGAATGTAACTTCAATGACTTCTCAATTTTATGGAGAATATTCTACTTTCAGAAATATAGATAACAATCCTTGAGATTCCAAATTCTGACCATATTCTATTAAAATCATTTTTCCACTTTTCTGCTAAACTGTATTTAATCCTTTGTGTCAATGTGCTGGGGAAGATAGTAAAGATATATCTGAACTTTGCCTTAAACTTCTTTAATCTTTTTTTAAGCTCTCATTCATGTAACACAGCTTCAGCAATCTGATTTCAACACCCCGTCATCTCCTGGGGGAAAAAAATGCTAAGATTTCCTAGTTCAGAGACCAGTGTGAAACTGGTTCTCCTCAACTAAAAGGTATTTAATTCTAACTGCAAATTCTCTCTCTACAGTGCCTCCTGGAGGCCTTTCAAGTCTTTTGAATTCCAGTAGTAGTAAAGAGGTCTTTTGTAGCGGCTAAAGTGTTCCTAGTGCTGAGGGGATTGGGAATGGCATTTGGCACAGATGACCACAGATAATTTTTATATGGCGTAGAAAACATCAACCCTCTTACAAGGTAGCACAGGCCGCCAAGAACAAGTTTGCCCAAAACCTTTGTTCTCTGCACTAGCTACAAGCACAATTTAGCAGCCAATTTAAAGTCCCGTTTCACTTTCAAAGCCAGCCCTTAATGATGTGGGATTCAGCCATGGAAGAAACCAAAGGATATTGCAAGTTCTGCCACATTCCCTTCGCTTTTCTGCAGCACACATGGAAGAAGAAATCTATCCAGAAATGTCTGCTTGCAGGCCTGAGAATCTATTCTTGGCCCATGTCCCTTCTCACCCAATTCCAAGAGCACTCTCCAGTGTGAAGTAGTTCTGAACTACTTTGCCTGTAAACAAGGAACCCAACTGTTTTTGACCATTCATCATGTTTCCATTCAATGTCCTTTACCCCAGTTAAAATGAAAGTCACTTTATCTCGTGTCCCTTTGGTATACTTCTGATATTTCTGCACAACAAATTAATGATATATTTCAATAGCAGTGATATTCCCGTGCCTAAGGATATCTGCTGGCAGATAGGAAACAAGTCGGAATTCTCCAGGCCTGAACTGACAATTAAAACATGTAGCCCAGATTGGTGATGATTACTGTCTACCAGTTATCCAAAGGCTTTGTGACCTGAGCTGCTAGTGACAGTCCATGCCATGGCAACAAAACGAAATCCCAATTTAAGTGAATACTTAATAAAGATCCTTTCATTTATGAACAGCTTTAACAATTGCTTTCCTTGTAACAGAGAGAGCAAGAGAGAGAGTGAGAGATTGTACTCTACTAAGTACCATATGGCAAAAATGGTGGAATGTTTCTTTTTTAAACCTTAGCCTTCCAGAGCAAAAATATAAATGATTACCACTATTATAAACAAGCTACTTAATTACACAACTGATGTGCCTTACACAGAAGCTAAATTTTTTTTTTAAATGCTGTATTTAAAAGAAAAAAGTCGTCAGGACACTCAATATCTTAATGATATCTTAATGCAGGTTAGGTCCCCTTTTCCTGGAACTGTGCTAGAAAGTGAAAGAGCCCACTGGTTGCTATTCCTACAGCTACTACAGCTGGAAAGAAGAAAGCATCTCTAGGGCAGAAACAACTGACTTAGCCAAACTTGCCCTTAGCACATCTTTTCCCTTTTGGACTCTGTAATCTGTTGTAGAAAAAGAAATTTTGTTGTTCATTGCACTTCAGGTCAGTGCCAGTTTTAAAGGATCAACTTATCTGACAGGCGTTTTGACATCTTCCTGTATTTCTTAGCAAAGACCAGGCAACAAAGTGAAAATGAACATACAGGAAATTATTGAAATTATTTTAACAGATGGCTCATTTGGACTGTGAAGGCAACTTTTAGAGGCATGATCTCTACAACTAGAGCAGAAAGTAAGAAATTGCTAAAAAAAAAATAATGATAATAAAATAAATAAATGCTGACGGGGTATCTTATGGATACCAAAGGTGGAACAATTTGAGAAAACAAGAATTAAGTAGCATTGGATTATAACCTAAAGCATAAAATAAATATATGTGAATCCATATTACTAAAAATAAATGTTGAATAAATAAGAAATAAACAAATACATGGAAGAAGACAAATCTTTCATGCAGAATTCCAAATAATGCATGTAGATAATGTAGCTACATCCCTATCAAGAAAATAGAGTATTACTCTCCACTCCATAAGGGTGGGCTGCTCATTGCGAGTCTTTTCAAAGGTACAATATGAAAAGGTAGAAAGAAGAGAAAGGTTGCAGTGTAGAAACGAGAAATACTACCTCGGCCAGGTCATCGAGGTCAATAACAATAGCGATAAATCATGTTGATACTATTTTCCTCTATGTTATATAAGGAAAATGGCACTTTACCTCTGTGATCACCTTCCCCAAAACCCATAACTCCAGTCTAGGCTTGAGAAATACACCAGACAAAATCCATACGAAGGGCATTCCATAAAATGCCTGACCACTGTTCTTTAAAACCGTCAAGGTCATCAAAAACAAGCAAACTGTGAGAAGCTCTCACAGTCAAGAGGGGCCTAAAGAGACATCACTACTAAATGTAATATGAAATCCTGGAACAGAAAAAAAACCTTAGATAAAACTAAGGAAATCTGAAGAAAGCATGGACTTGAGTTAAAAACAGCGTTTCAGTACTTGATCATTAGGTGCTATACTAATATAAATGTAATAATAGGCCAAAGAGTAAATGTGGAGCATACAGGAACTCTGTCATATCCTCATATTCCACTGTAAATCGAAAATCGTTTAAAAATATTTAATCTCTACAACCCATGGAATTTGTCAGTAGTTTCCTTCCATCATAATCCTAGCTCTATCTACCTAAGCCAGGTTGCTTTCCATCGCAGATTCATGTTCATATACACACTTGCATATATAGATATCATGTTATCACAGTCATTAAGACCTTCACCATATTTCTTATTTTCCTGTCCCTTTTGAATTTAGGCATAACCTTATTACTTGCTCTGCCCAGTGAAATATGAGAAGAAGTAAAATGCATCCCTTTCATCTGCAAGATTTAATACCTAGTGCCAAATTCACCACGTTCCCTTCTTCTGGCCACGTGGTTGAAATCAAACCTTTGTAGTCTGGGTCTCTGAGTAACTACAATGAGCAGAGCTCTATGGTGCCCTGCTTGGGGAGAGAAATCAACTTTTCTGTATTTAACCAATGAGAATTAGAGACTGTCACTACAGCATAACTTGACGGACTCTCCTAGCAGATACATATATGTATGTGTTATCAGTGGGCAGCAAAGCAAGTCTCAAAAAATCACAGCATAAAGTTAATTCCTTAGGGGATGCAATGTGCTTATATTAGGGGAGTAGAATAACCATTTTAGGCAGAACTAGAAAGGAAATAGTGAGAGGTCTTTTACATGATTGATTAACTGCCAATTTAGAATTGTTAAACCTTTTTAATAATTCTCTTAGATTATAGCTACAGAGAGTTGTCTTCACTTGTGAATAGGAAAACCCTTTCTGTTGTAGTTGGTATTGGATTTTGCAGGTAGCTTTAGGATTAAATTCATCGTGTCTGGAGATAATTTGGGAGCTTGCTCTCTTCTCGGCTGACCTTTAGCAATGGCTTTCTTTTCATGAATGAGAAAAGACAAGTAAAATGCTAATATTTTTAAAAGAAAAAATATTTTTCACAAAAAGAAAAAATCTTGAAAACACATCAGCAATAAAGCTATGCAAAGACTCGATTTTTTATAACAGAATTTTAAGAGGAAAAACAATCTTTTATGATCCTTATAAATAGGTTAGTTAGATATTCCTTTCACACTGATGTGCATTAAAAAACATAAAAATTGTTGTAGAGAAATAGACTAATGACCCTCTTGAGAATGTATAAAACCCTCATAAGGCACTTGATAGTGCAGTACTCTGGGGTATCAGGAAAGGATAATTCCTTCATTTCCCTTCTCAGAGCTCTGTTTCTGCAGGAAGCATTAGGATTTTAAAACTTCAGGGCCCTGAACCAGACTCCAGTCATGGCCATATGTTTCTGCCTTCAATGATGTCTTCTGGCACTAAGTTCCAAAATCAGAATTTATTTTATTTAAAATATATTTGCCAAGTTAGAGGCATTCGCTAAGCACACAAACATCACTGGGCCTCAGGAGTTCAGTCATTGTCATGCAAACTGCACTGCCCTAAAATTAGGAAAAAGAATTTGCCATATTACTTACTAAAAGACCATTCTGAAAGACTTAATTTTTAAATAAAATAGCCCCTCCTAAAATCTGAATCAAAAGGTACCACGGCATCTAACTTATTTTCCACAAGAGCATATTTTAAAATAATGTATAGTTTAAAATATACTCTCAGATTTGAATACATATATTCAAATATGTAATACTTTATAAGACTATATCACCCTGCTGATCTCAACAATCTTCATAATTGAATGCGTCTGACAAAGCATTTCGATTGCCTCTATAACAACAGATCCATCACATTATATTTATTTGAAATCATGGAGGAAACTGAGAAATGCTTTGCTTACCACACCTACCAGTTTTACCATATAACCATGGCTGACATTGGATAGACTGGAGATGGAATAGAAACTTTTGCCAAAGGAAGATGAAAAACTTCCTTTCAATGGAGCCAAATATAAACAATTGATATCTTTAAATGATATGAGTTTTAAATTACAGCTATATAAAATTACACATAATAAAAATATATTTTAGATAGGATTATAAAATTACAAAAATAAGTTAATTGTGTTTGGGTGGTAGAATTGTGGGAGTATGTTATTTAAGGCTTTGAAATAATCACTAAGAAAGTATTCTAAGGGAGAAGATAAGCTGATCAACAAGAGTAAAATAAGTAAAATGTAGGCAGAATATTCAAAAGTTTGAGTATTTACAAATAAAACATTTTTTTGCACCTTAAACTCTTTAAAATAACCAAATGATACTTTTTCCTCCCCCAAAATCCATTTAAGATTGAAAGCATAACAACCAGGAATCCCACTGAGCTCATCTCTTCTCTTGAAAACTGCCATGTATACTTTAAATAGTCGGGTTTTTGATGCTATGGTGGGGTTTATAATCTTCAACAACACACTTCTCCTTATTACAGAAAAATCATTTTCCACAATGACTCTCTGACAGTTCTTCCTCTAATCATCATTTCTGCAGCATTTAGGAATGGGATCCGGGATGTCCTCTCCTCAGATGCCAACAGAATGACAAAGCAGCAGCCACGTGAGCTGATAAAGTCACAAAAGAAGCCACGACTACAGAGAATATGCTGAGGGCAGCCATCACAGGCTGGCACAATTAGACTTCCATGCAGCACAGAGAGTGACAGCACAAACACGGCGTATCAAGAGCACAGGGTCACCCCGAGAAGGAATTATCAATGAGGAAATACTACAGGCTGCAGATTTATACACCTCTCCTCTGAAATTTTCATAATGTAGATCAATGATTGTGTTAGTCTTTGAGATTCATGCAGAGCAAGGAAGCAAATATCTTGCTCTTCATTGTCTCTTCAATATTGACATTATCTGAACCCTGACACATTTTCTTGTGTTTAAAAAATAACAATAAGAGTACCCCAGACAGATTACTGGGGTTGAGTTTAGAGTTGGTAAAATTTAATGTTTTTTTTAAAAGCATTTAAAAATGCTCTATGCTTTTGAAAACTGATGCCTAATTTTATGTGTCAATTTGACTGAGCCACTGGATACCCAGGTAGTTGATCAAACACTATTCTGAGTGTTTCTGTGAGAGTGTTTTTGGATGAAATTAACCTTTATATTAGTAGACTGGGTAAAGCAGATTGCCATCCATAATGTGGGTGGGCCTCATCCAATCAGTTGAAAGCCTGAACAAAACAAAAAGGCTGAAATTTCCCCAATTAACAGAGAAGGCTTCCTGCCTGATTGCCTTTAAACTGGGACATAGACTTTTTTTTTTTTTTCCTTGCCTCTGGGCTCATACAAAAATATCAGCTCTTCCTGAGTCTTGAGTCTGCCATCCACCAGACTACAACTACACCATCAGCTCTCCTGGTTCTCAGGCATTCAGACTAAGACTGGAACTAAGCCACTGGCTCCCATAGGTCCATAGCTTGCTGACTTATCCTGCAGACTTTGAGACTTGTCAACTTCTGCAATCATATGAGTCAATTCTTACCATAAATCTCTTTGTGTATATCTCTTATTTATTTTGTTTCTCTAGAGAACACTGACTAATACAGATGCCTTTGCTTAGGAAAAGGTCATGGCTCTCCCCATCTCATAGATTTAGTGGGTAGTGTATGCCTGTACAGTGGACAAAATCTTGTTTCACTAAGTTGGCCAATCAATCTAGAAAAACAACCATTAAACACTTGGTTTTGTTGAATGGAGTGGTCAGTTTAAAAGTCAAACAAGCTGTGTTCAGAGACAGGTCCAGAAGATATGTCCTAATTTACAAACTCTTGCAGAGATTATACAGAAATTTAAATAAGCCCTACATTTCTCCATCTATACTTAGCCAATAATATTCATTTCTGAGCTTCTTATTCTTTTAAATTTCTATAAATCCAGAGTTACATAGACAGTAGCATTTCTGAGAAAAGTTGACGGCCATCAAGAAGAAGAATTAAACCACTCAAGAATTACAGGAAAGAGTATAGTTGACCCTTGAATAACATAGTTTGAACTGCACAGGTCCTCTTACGCATGAATTTTTCTTCAATAAAAGTTATAGCGTGTGCCTTCCTCTCCTGCCTGCCCCTCCACCTTCTCCGAGACCTCGTCCTCCTCTGCCACCCACGAAAGAACAAGACCAACTTCTTCTCTCTCCTCCCAGTCAGTCTACCCAACATGAAGATGACAAGGATGAAGACCTTTATAATGATCCACTTCCACTTAACAAATAATAAATATATGTTCTCTTCCTTATGATTTTAATAATAATGTTCTCTTTTCTCTAGCTTATTTTAAGAAGATAGTATATAATACATGTAACAGATGAAATATGTGTTAATTGACTATGTATTTGGTAAGGCTTCCAGTCAATAGTAGCTATGAGTAGTTAAGTTTTGGGGGATGCAAAAATTACATGTGAATTTTGGACACACAGGGGTCAGCACCCCTAACCCCCATGTTGTTCAAGGGTCAACTGTAATTCTGTTTGGATTAACAGGTGTTATTCCCAATACTATTCAACATTATCACTAGTCACAACCTCTGAATATGACTGATCATTCTCCTGGACTCTTTAATCAGGATTAAAAAATCCTGAAGCAGGCTCAATCAATCTCTCAACCCCCATTAGCAATAAAATCCTTCTATATCAGACATCTATACCTGAAAAGTGGGGGGGGGGGGTGTAAGAGGATTAATCTAAAATATATGTTAGTGGTTTAACTTCAGTACAAAAGTACACTTATCAAAAGTTTCATTTAAGAAGATCTAACGATTTTTTGTAAAGGAGTGCTGAGGAACAAGCAGCAGCTGGAAAGATCGAAGAACTTTTAGCCCTAGTATTTGAAAGCTGAGACAATTGCCAATAGTGGAAGTACACATCAGAAATATTACAGCCCAAATAAGGGGATCACAAATGAAAGGCAGCCTTGAGATATCTATGGTTTTCTATATAGTAGATCTGGCACAATATCAGAGGCAGGAATGATCTGACACATAATCTGTTAGCTGCTCTCAGAAGGATGTATGTTCAGTGGTTGGACAGATTTCACAGATTGCTGGCCCTGAGGATGTCAACAGCACCACAGTAACAAAGAATACACAACCCAGCAGAAACAGGAAAGACTGAGGGAGGTCATGATTTCTCAGTGGTCTAGTCCAAAAGCAAGAAAATCTTTGCTCAACCTAATAAATTGAACTTCAGTGTAACAACTCTGTGATCCTGTGGTTGTAACCTCATTTGAGAGCATTTCTATGAGTTTCTGTAACAACATGAGCAGGTTCTTAATGTGCTCATAATTTCTCTAAATTTATGCTGTCTCAGAATTTTTCTCTACCCTTGCCCCAGTGATAATCAATTGCAGTAATATTAATTTCATAATTAGCCTCTTTTACTAATTCATTTCCAAATCCAAACTAGTTCTAAGGCCAGCTGTGTAATCTGAAGAGGCAAACATAACTGTTGAAAACTTTACAGCTCCTAGAAGGAAAATTCAGTGTTTCTATTGCTCTCATATTTATTTCCTCATTTAAATATATTAATAAGTGTCTCAATTTATCTTTACTTTCTCAATTTATGGTCTATTTAATCTATTCTTGGCTGTTTTTACCTTTTAGTTCTGATTTGCCATTCTAAGACTTCAAAGGCTAGTGTTTAATAGAAAAGCAGAAGGGGAATTGGGCCAGAGGAAATTTTTACCATTCAATTTGTTTTCTTTTCCACAAGTATTAGATCAAAATTTTTAAAGGGTTGGGGGTGGTGGTGAAGGAAATAGGTCTGAAAATCAAGGAATAAAATTCTAACTGCCATTTATCAACTATGCAAATTACTTAAGCCCCCTGATTCTTAGTTTCCACATCTGAACAACAGAATGGAATCAATGTAATCTGTAATATGTAAAGCACAAGCACAGGAATGCAGCATGCAGCCCTCAAAATACTGTAGAAAGAGGGCACTGCCTCCTGTGTTGCTTCTATTTCTCCTTCTTCTACTAGCAATGTTAATCTCATTTAGTCCCTCTTCTACCGCGATAAACCAAATCATGATGCTCCCCACTGTCCCACCAAAGATGACTACTATGCTATGTTCCATAGTAAAAAGAAACTTGCAGATGGAAAAAAGGTTATGGACTGCATTGGTTTCTACTGCTGGTGTAGCAAATCACCACAATCTTAGTGTCTTAAAACAACACAAGACTATTATAGTTCTGGAGGTCAGAAGTCCAAAATGGGTCTCCTGGGTGTTAGCAGGGCTGAGTGCCTTTCTGGCTGCTCCAGAGTGGAATCCATTTTCTTGCTTTCTTCAGATTCTAGAGGCTAACTGCAATTTTTAGGTCTTGGCTTCCTTTCTTCTTCAAAACTGGCAGTGGCTGATGGAGTGTCTCACAGCCCATTACCCTGACACTGACTCTTCTGTCTGCCTCTTCCATATTTAAGACCCTTGTGATTAAATTGCACCCACCTAGATAATCCAGGCTGCTCTTACCATTTTAAAGACAGCAAATTAACACCCTTAATTCCTTCTTTTACCTTACTTCTCCTTTGCTATGTAATGTAACATATTCATAGTTTCCAGGTATTAGGATATGGACATCTTTGAGGAATAATTATTCTGCTTACCACACAGACCTTAAAATATAAAGATAATCCTGGATTGTCTTGGTGAGTCTAATGAAATCACATGGACCCTAAAAGTGGAAAAGAAAGGTGGAAGAGGCAGACAGAGGTAACAACAGAAGGAGGAGGAGGAGAGATTCCTACTCAACACGCCATTGCTGGTTTTGAAGATGGAGGAATGAGCTATGAGCCATGGATGAAGCCTTCAGAAACTGGAAACCACCCTCAGCTGACAGCCAGCAAGGAAATATGAACCTCAATCCTAAAGTCACAAGGGAATTAATTCTGCCCATAACCTCAGCGAGCCTCCAAAAAGGAATACAGCTCTGCCAACACCTTGATTTTAGCTCAATGAGATCTCTGTGTCAAACTTCTGACCCAAGTCACTGTAGGATAAGTGATGCTGCTTTAAACCACTAAATTTGTGGTAATTTATATGGCACCAGTAGAAAACAAATACAGCCAACATCCATTAGTTGCCCAAATATTTCCATGTAACTGTCTTAGGAACTATAAATAAAACAGTATACAAGGTGCACATGGCCTTTTCCCACAACAAGTGTACAAGATACAAGACATACTCCATGGTGACACATCATGATTATAGATCCCTGTGACTGTCTTAGTCTAGTCATGAGTTTCTTTCGCTCCATGCCAGTCTCTTTAATTTCTGCCTTCTCCCTACTGAGCATGTATTCTTGTATTTAATAAACATATATTCATCACCTACTATGGCAGGTATTTGCCACATATGGTAAGTTCAAAGAGAGATGATGCGGCCGGGCGTGGTGGCTCAAGCCTGTAATCCCAGCACTTTGGGAGGCCGAGGCAGGTGGATCACGAGGTCAAGAGATCGAGACCATCCTGGTCAACGTGGTGAAACCCCGTCTCTACTAAAAATACAAAAAATTAGCTGGGCATGGTGGTGCGTGCCTGTAATCCCAGCTACTCAGGAGGCTGAGGCAGGAGAATTGCCTGAACCCAGGAGACGGAGGTTGCGGTGAGCCGAGATCGTGCCATTGCACTCCAGCCTGGGTAACGAGAGCGAAACTCCGTCTCAAAAAAAAGAGAGAGATGATGCACAATTCCCAGCCTCCCGGGGATCACGGTACAGTGGTACAGACAGAAACATATTTTCTAAATTACACAAAGTAGTTGCTGTAGTTCAGTCTGCTATAACAAAGTACCATAGACTGGGTGGCTTATAAATAATGGAAGTATATTTCTCCCTGGAGGCTGGAAGTTAGGGATGCTGCAAGTCCAAAATCAGGGTACCAATATGTTTGAGCTCTTGCGAGAACCCTCTTCTGTGTTGTAAAAGGTTGACTTTTCATGGTATTCTCACATGGCAGAAAGGGAGTGAGAGGGTGCTGGTTTATTTCTGGCTATGCCTGTGAGGAGGTATACAGAAGAGATTAGCATTTGACTCTGTAGACTAAGTAAAGAAGATCTGCCCTCACCAGTATGGGAGGGCATAATCCAATCTATTGAGAGAGAAAAAAGGCAAATTCTCTCTTTTCTTGAGCTGAGATATCCATCGTCTCCTGTCTTTGGACAGTGAAGATCCAGGTTATTGAGCCTTCAGATTCTAGGACTTACACCAGCACTCTCCCACCCCAGTTCTCAGGCTTTCAGATGGACTGAGACTGACAACACTGTCTGTCCTGGTTCTCAGGCCTTGCAACGCAGATTGAATTATACTATGGGCTTTCCAGCTTGCAGACTGCCAATGGAACCGCTTGGCCTCTGTAACCAGTCATGTGAGCTAATTCCCATAATCTACCTCTCTCTCTAGGGAATTAGCTCTCTCTCTAGGGAATATATATATATATATATACACACACACATACACATATATATACACACACACACACACATACACACACGCATACATATATATATACATATATACATTTGGGGTGTGCGTGTGTGTGCATTATTCTGTTTCTCTGGAGAACCCTGACTAATGCAAGAGGACAACATTCAGTTCATAAAGTTAGTGAAATTAAAAAGTGATTTTGGGAATACAGCTCAAATTGTACTCCAAATTCTATTCACTTGCGTGGCCCAGCAATTAATGTCAATGGCTTCCACTGGCCCAGGTTTATCGGTTTCTTCCCTCCAAGCCAGACCACACACTTACGTTGTTCTCATCCTCCAACATTACAGTTATGCTTGTGGGATCACAGAACTAAGCATAATTTAACTTAAACTATTTGAGCATTGCAATGGATTAACCAACATTCATACTTTGAAATCCTAACCTTCCATGTGATGGTATGAAGAGGTGGGCCTTTGTGAGAAATTGGGTCATAAGGGTGGAGCAGTCAGGAATGGAACTAGTGCCTTTATAAAAGGGACCCAGTGAGCTCTCTCGCCTTCTTCCTGCTATGTGAGGATACAGTGAGAAGCTAGCAGTCTGTATCCAGAAAAGGGACCTCATCAGAACTTGACTACACTGGCACCCTGCTCTTGGACTTCCAGTCTCCAGAACTGTGAAAACTAAATTCTTGTTGTTTATAGGCCACCCAATTTATACTTTGTTATAGCAACCTGAACTAAGACAAGCACCTTCAATATTAGCTAGATAGAAAAATGAAGATTGCTTAAACAAATAAATGAGTTTAGACTTTTGTAAATGAAAACTTAGAGAGAAGGGCGGCTCTTCCTTTTCCTTCTTGAAATACACACACAAACAGATACCTCCTTGGAAAGGCCTTATAATTTTGCATGTTAAAACTACTGTATCAGAAAAATAGTAGCTTTATGGTAGAGAAACCCAGCAGACACAACCTCAAGCAAGCCATCATGGACAACATCACTAATTATAAGATTTACCTACATTATGTACAGTGTACTCAGCATTCACAGAAGGACACATCACATCTGTGGTATTTCTGCTTAAGATATATAACCTTAATCCAATGATGAAAAAATATCAGCAAGTCAAATTTGAGAGACTGAGACTAGGAAAGGCTGAGGACCTGTCACAGATTAGAGGAGAATAAGAAGAAAAAGCAACTAAATGTAATGTGGATTCCTGGATTGGACCCTGGGACAGAAAAAAAATTAAGGAAAAAACTGTTGGCCAGGCACAGTGGCTCACACCTGTAATTTGAACACTTTGGGAGGCCAAGGTGAGTGGATAACAAGGTCAGGAGTTTGAGACCACCCTGGCCAACATGGTGAAACCCCATCTCTACTAAAAGTAGAAATTTAGTCAGGTATGGTGGTACATGCCTGTAATCTCAGCTACTCAGGAGGCTGAGGCAGGAGAATTGCTTGAATCTGGGAGGTAGAGTTTCAATAAGCCAAGATCGCACCATTGCACTTCAGCCTGGGCAACAGAGCAAGACTTCATCTCAACACGAAACAAACAAACAAAAACTGCCAATATTTGAATAATCTTGAATTTAAAGAAAGAATAACAATATAATAATAATAATAATTCAAAAACAATCTTGAATTTCAAAAAATTTGAATACACCATTATTCATTTCCTAGTATTACAGCAATTTTAACTTTCTGGTTTTGATCACTGTACCATGGTTATGTAACTTGTTAATATTAGGGGGAAGCTGGATGAAGGGCACACGAACTGCACAGCGGTATTAATTTTCTGTAAGTCTAAAATTGCTTCAAAAGTTAAAAGTTCAAACTTTAAACATCACATCAGGAGCTAGAAAGTCCCAGGTAGAGTTCAATGCAAAGTAGTTCTCCCTTCTACTGCCACATTCACGTTGAAATGTCTCAAAATCTTCTCCTCTCTGAAGCAGCCAATTAGGGATGAGTGGGAAGATCAGAAATGAGACGGGCAAAATGTTTTGTTTGAGAGGACTGGAGGAAAGTGGGAACTGACTGGAGACAGGCCTGCTGATTTCACTTAGACCACCTGCCTGGCTCGACACAAGCCAGTGACCTAAACATGATGGGCCATTACCAGCCCTCTGCTGGCATTCTGAAATGACTACATGGGAGTCAAATCTGGGAACGCCGAGATTTGCAAATGTCACAAGAATAGCAAAGGATTAATGACTTTTCTCGAGCATTCTGAGACACACACACATACATAAAGTCACCAGGAGCTCTGCTGCATGATTAACAGGAACTATTCACCCAAAATAAAACTTTTTCCCAATAAGTTGTGATATATAATGTAATGCGTTATTAAAAAAAAAAAAAAAACCTCTAAATAGAACGTTTTATCACATTCCCTGAGGCAATAGAATGGAAATTTTTTAAATACAATTATTTCTTAGTTTGCTTTTTTTCTGTCAAGAATGCAACTGTGTTTTCTTTATTCTGAAGCAGTTTATATTATGATGAGTGAAAGGAGAGAAAAGAGCTATGATCATATCAACCAAAACTGAACAAATACATTTATCAAAAAGAACTCCCACCAGAAATCTTAGAAGCCTCTCAGTCTTCCTCACACTCTAACGCTATTACAAACTGAAACATCCCTTTCTTTTATTTTAAATTATTGTCATCATCCACTGTGTATGTACCAACCAGTGATTTACACCATGTCAGATGATAATACACTAGGAAATTTGGTATTTTAATGGCCTTAATAGCTGGAATAAAGAAATTAAATCAGATGTCATATGCAGAATGTACATTTTTTGCCACTAACAATAAACAATTATAGCAGGCTAAATATCAGAAAGCAAAATATGTATTTATTTGCAATTGAAAGCACATGTGAAAACCACTCGAAGATACCCAGAAGAGGCTCTGGAGGTGGGAGAGGGGCAGGCAGCATGCTGGTTTTCTCTAATATGGTCCTTTTCCCAATTCTTTCAACTTTGTCCTTTAGGATGGTTCGCTTTAAACCTCTTCCTGAAGAACATCACGCTCTACCCTTCCCCTCCTCTTATCCAACCAAAATCCTAGAACCCAGGCCTGTAATTTTAATATGCATACAAATTCACACAGCTGATGAATATAACACACCCTGGGTAAACAGCACGGAGGGGCTAAATGGAAAACTCATTTGTTCGTTTTCCCACTTGGAGGTGGTTATTTTTTAAATTACTGATATAGGACACTGTAGGAGTGCCCTTTTCATACACACTGAAGCACTCCACTGGCCCCAGGAGTCACTAAGACTGGTGGATTTTAATAGTTATAGATCTTAAATGGAGGGTTAGAAATTGTTTCTTTTCATTACAATTACAACAAGGAATTAACCCCAAGGGTATCCACTTAATTTCATAATATATAGACTGGAACGCTAATGTGCCTCTTCCACAGTGTAATAAAGAGGCAACTGGCCCTTCTCTCCCCGGGGTGGGTTTTTGTAAAATGTGTCACAGAAAAATGTAAAACGGAGAAGAGCTGGAGTTAACAAGCTCCATATTGTCGCCAGCTTCAGCGCCCGGCACGAGCGGGCCCTCGCAGGCACCGAGCACCGCTTTTTTGTTTTTACAGTGGGAGCTCAGTCCCAGCACTTCTTGAATCGCTTCGCCGACACACACACACGCAATGGAAAGTGAGAGGAGGAAAGATAATTTACCATTAAGCACATAAAGTCACAAGGACGAAGGCGAGACTTGGAACAGGACTTGTTAATTACCTCGTTTCCGAGATGGGGCCGGCAGCGCTTGCTGTCCAATTCCGGTCATGTCAGTTTAACCCACTGCACTGTGCAGGTGACCTTAGCTTCATTTTATGGGAACTCTGTTCCTACTTGCTGGAACCTGAAGCAACACCAAGGGTTAGGATTTTCCATCTTCAGGCTCCAAGCGTCTGAAGCCACTTCCTGGCAGAGATTTGAAATCCTGGATCCCTGCTGACTAGTCCTCTCAGTTTAAAGGCATCTTTAGTTCCCAATGCTTTTTCATGATGTTTGACTGTGGCTCTCTGAGACAAATGAGAGGAAGGACACTATTTCAGAAACAGAGCTTTAGACAGAGGTGGGGTAGGGACAGCAGGAAGCAAATGGCAATTCAATAACAGCATAACCCTTAGAGGAGAATGTTTTTCTCTTAGATGACGCTTTTCCAACATCAATCATAATGTTTGGCCCACTACAGGCTTCCAGCCAGGTACAACCTGGGACTCAGTTCTTCCTTTCCACTGAAAGTGTCAGTTCTGTAGAAATCTGCAAATTTCCCAGTCAACCAGGGGAAAACGGAAAATCCAAAAAGAAGTAGGAACAGATTACTCATATGCTCACATCTATCATGCAGATCACATTTCCAGAGACAGATAAAGTTGTATATAAAAGCCGTGAAAAAACCCTGGCTTCAGTGAAAAGCAGCCTTTTACAAATCAAAAGTCCCGGCTTCCCTCGTGAGATAGGAAGCAGTGGCTTGAAGCAGGTGTCAAAAGAACTGTCAGGAGAGCACGAGAGATGGGAAGCCCCTAAGGAGAACCAAGGAAGACATTTATCACAAGGAAAGTTGAGAGTCTCCTTACTGGCTCAGAGCTACAGAAACCATTTCTGGAAACAATTTCTAGAAGAGTTCCGTATTGCTTGCAAACCCACGAGTAGCAGAAAGTGAGGAAAGGAAGCCGTGTTGCCCGCAGAAAACAAACACAAGGAGGTCCACCTGAAAACCAGTGAAGCATTCACCATGGTTTAGCAGCTGATTCTCCACTTAGCTAAGTGGCTTAGTCTTTGTAAATGTAAACCACGAATCTCGTGCGAAGGATGGGGGTAGTAAAACACAGTTAGTCGACAATCACAAACTTTTCTAGCCTCACATTTCCTCATTCCCCATTTTCATCCTCTTAAAACCACACATCCCTATAAGCTGTTTCCTAAATATATCAAACTTTGACTTATTAAAAGTTAATCTCAAAATAGCTCCGTGTTTTTCTCCAATGACTAATTGTGTTTGTCCTGGGCTCATAAACTTGGGGAACTTGAAGCATTTAAAAAAACACACAAATGTGGTATCCAAATGTTTTGGTTTCTTTAGGCTCGATGCACTCCAATTGGCTCTTTCCTTTAAAAATTATAATTAAAAGAAGTAAGCTCACCTATGTATAAGGTTCCCATTTCTTTATTTACCTTAAATCTTTTCATGCAGAAAACTGTTAATGTTCTTTGTTTTGTTTTGTATTAAATATAAATAGAATACAAAACAACTCTCTAATTAGAATTACATGGGCTATATACAAGTCTTATTTTCTGAGTTTTCCCCTGACATTCTCAAATTGATTATCATATTCGACATCAACCTAACCAATAAAAAGCAATTTAATTTACATAATAAACCAAGAGAATATCTACATTTGGCATATCAGACAATTTTTGTCTCTGTTGAATTATTTTAGGAGATGTTTTAGTTAAACTGACTTACAATAGCAAATTTCACATCCTTGAAGTAATATAAGTTTATAGTCTCTCCTGGTATTTTGTCAGTATTTAGAGCTAAAACTTATTCATATCAAATCATATTTGATAAATACCTACTAGTATATATTCTGTTTATAACACTATTTACTTTATAAGTCTTCTCAGAGACTGTAAGCTTTTTAATATCAGATTATACATCATAGTATTTGATATTTTCAGTATCTGTCACAATGTTAGTGGTTATTTGGAGCTCAACAAATACTTCTTAAGAAATGTAATGTTTCTTAAACGATTAAAAGCTTGTTATAGTATAAGAAGGCTGGGTAGACATATTCATCATATATTGCCCACCCAAAATGATAGAAGTTGTTTCAAAATGGTAATATAAACACACACACATACTCACATATACACCCAAAAAAGTTTTTGTTCTTTTCTAGATTCCGAAGGTCACGCTGGTAGATGGCCAAGAGAAGAACAAAAATTATATCTCTAGCAGCTGTAACGCTGTGAAAATCAGAAGTATTTCTCAAAGTCTTTGACTCTGGCTCTAATAGTCTCTTGAAATTTTGCCCTGCATGCCAGTGACCCTGGGGACAATGGTCCAAAACCGAATACTTCAGTGTCTCTCATAAAACCGTTTTATCTCTCATGTTTCCCTTTTTAATCAAAGGGACAAATTATTTTCTAAGGCTGCAGGGATTTTTGGGGATATGCTAAGTTGAGACACTATCAGACTTGCCTTTGGCAACCATTTGGATGTAAGAGTCCGGACCTCCAAGCTACGGAGATAGGTTAGGGAGTCACCAACACAGAGATGGAATTTAAATCCATGAAATTACCTAAGTGGTGAATGTAAATGGAGGAGAGTGAGAGTGAGAGCTAAGTCACAGAGAACTCCAACATGTGGAGAAAATGAAAGGAAACAACCCCAGAACAGGAGAAGGAGCAGGCAGTAAGGTGGGCACCAATCTCCACAAGCATGGTGTCCTTAGTTTAGGTTGAAACAGGTGTTTCAAGGAGGGGGATCCACTCTGCGAACTGCTACTGATAGGTCAGGTTTGGATAAATGACCATCAACCTTGTCAAAATTGTGGTTATCAGTTATTTAATAAAAGCTGCTTCAATGAGTGCTGAGGGTTAAAGCACAATTAGAGTGGCTCCCAAACAGACTATAGAGACAAAAAGGAAATTTTTCAAGGAATTTCCAGTAAAAAGGAGTGGATAATTGAGATGGTAATAGGAGAGGAATGTAGAGTCCGAGTATTTTTCAAGAGAGAAGAAAAATTACAACTATGCAGAGGTCTCAAGAATGGACTATTAGAAAGTGAATATTCAATTTTGCAGAAAAGCAAGGAAATAATTGTGTGATTCCCCTGAGTGGGAAAGAGCAGCTGGAATCCAGTCGACGAGGGAGGGAGACAAACAGGGAGAGGTCATCAGTAGCAACAAGGGGGAGGACGGAGTTCACAAGGTGGAGACACGTGGTGGTGGCAGCAGAGGAAAGTGTTTCATCTGATGGTTTATGTTTTCTTATCATTCAGCTCTTAAGCAACTGCCACTACTCAAAAAGCCTTCCTCGGCCACTCGTGGCCTTTCATGGGGTCTCTTGCAACCCTATTTTACTATCTATAAAGCATTTGTGGGGTTTTTTGACATCGTTGTATAATTCGTTTACTTACTTATATCCAAGTCTCCCAACTGAAAACATAGAACTAATTTCCCTTCTTTAATGCTCTGTTAATTCCCAAAACTAAAAAGCAGGAAATACAAAGAGTAAACTTAATATATAATTGTTGGATGAACAAATTAAGTAAAGCTTCAGAAAACAGCATTGCCTAGAATCCAGATGACTTAAAATGTGCTGGATTCTTAGATGACTTAAAATCAAGTATTTTTTCTATGTTCATTCATATGGGCAGCAAATTCTGTGGGTAGTTTTGTCTGTACTCTATTGAAAACATACACTCCTGAGAGTTGTGTACTAGTAGTGAATTGGATCATTCACAGGCATGTTATAGGATGTGGGCTCCTTTAACTGCATGTAAAAGGAGCACTTATCTACAACACAAATGTTCAGCTAGCCTAGCTGTCAGCCAGCCTTGCTGAGGCACTGTACATTGTATACAAAGGATGATGCAGAGAAGGAAAAAGATCATTCAGAAAGTAAAGAAAAGCTCAGGACTGGAAACCATTAAAGAGAAAAAGGTTATTATTAAATGTGTGCCTAGCACTTGATATTTGCTTTCTATAATTTTTATTAGTATTCCACCAAATCACTTCAGAGGTCAGTTAGTATTGCTGTGCCATACTCATTTTTACAGCGCTGTAAACTGAAACTCTAAGAGATTAAGCACTCTACACAAAAAGTTATCTGCAGCTGCTGAAAAACTCACAATCATGTTCTCTACTTTTCTTAGCCCACCTAAGCCTACCATCTCCCTAAAACCAATGATGTGAAAGAATCAATGGTTGAATGATTACTAGCAGCAATGATTGACCACTACATACATATTTTTTTCTGATACTGATTTTACTTCTCTGAACTGACTTGCATTGATCTGCATTAAAAATATTTACCAAAAAAATAGTTCATCTATGAATATCAAGCCCAAATCCAGCTAGGAGTGCTTATACCTTGGTTGAGCTCTCCCAAAAAGCAATTAGACATACCCAGTGGCTCTAGATTTAACCTGTTATTTATTTCAGTTAGGTAGAGGGAATCTATGAAATTATCTATGGCTAATCACCTTGGAAAGTTTCCCAGGGTACTTTTGAAAGGGTAACTGGTCAACCTTTCCAATTAGACATAAAAAAGGGAAAGAAACTGGGGAGCTGGGAAATAGGGACATAGACATCCTGAAAAAAAAGCAAGTTTAGTGAAACATGAGGAAGTTATGATAAAAGAACAATACAAAAGGAAATCAAAGATTTTGCTCTTTTTCTTTAATTTTAAAAATTTTTAGTGGTGGAAGAGGTTTTGTTTTAAAAAGTTGGTCATTCTTCCAAAATTGTGTTCCCAAATGAGAAATAACATTCCATTCTCTTCTATCTCCAGTGAAGGAGACTTTCACAGCCCAGCTCCAAACCACATATTAGAATAACATTCTGCCTACGGTGTAAAATGACTTCCATAATCGGCCCTTTTGTTCCTCACACAAAGACTTTTGCAAAAATAGAGTATAAAGCAATATTGCTTTATTGTGTTCTCCCCAATTAGGGAAGTGTCATTTACAGACCCATAAATGTATAAAAATAATTCAGGTTTGGTCATTCTTTTGTACTTTTTTCTTCCCTCCTCCTTTCCTTCCTTTTATTCCCCTCCTCTTTTAATTTTTTTATGATGTTTACTCCCAATCTTGGACCTTCTAAAAGAATCAGGTCATGGTCTATGTCATTAATAAATGTCATCCTCAAACAGACGTAGAGAACAAGGCGACCCTGTTGATAAAACAATATCTCTCCCGGCTTTGTCTCTCCTGTTTCTCTGATCATCTCAATTGCTTTCCCTTGACCTTTAAACCTGCTTTATTTTCCACTTCTGAGATTCTACCCTAAAACATAACCCAAATTTTAGAAAAAAGTTGAGGACAAATCTACGTCTGTTAAGCAAAAATATGTGTGTGTGTGTGTGTGTGTGTGTGTGTGTTTATATATATACATACATGAAATCTTCCAGATTAGAAGTATTAAGTAAATTTCATTCTGTGTGTGACATAGTATAAAGATATTGAAATATTATAAAGAACATGCAATACATGTGGGAATGCTTTGGATAGTCAATGTTAAATGAAAAGAATAGGATGCAAACTTGTGTTGCTATATGATTATAATTATATATAAAAAGTAGAAATACAATTGAATATTACATATTTATTAAGATGGTTGTGCTTTTATTCTTTTCTCTATGTTTCAGATTTTCTATAAAATAAAATATTGTTTCGCATAATTTTTTAATCTTAAAGAGATTTATTATATAAAAAGACCTACATTAATTCCAGTTCTTTTTCTTTTTCCGTTAGGTATTTCTTGATTCTTGGAATAGATGTTTGCGGGCAAAAAACATGTTTGGATTAGGCCAAGTTTCTGTTCTCTGAGCTATTTGATAAGGGCAGGGATTTAGAAGAAGAAAGTGTTATATAATCAGAATTTTATTAAAACTGTCTAGGATTTTATAGATCATCTGTTTGAAACCTCACATTTTATGATAGAGAAACTGAGAAAGATATAGCTAGAAAAATATAAGGAGCAGTAAGTGGATGGAGCCAATAAACATGTTGGGTGTCGAATGAAATCTTTGCATTTGTAATTATTTCAGAAGGCTCTGGGTATGACCACCCATAGGTCTAGGTAGTAGAAAACTGCTGTCCTAACTCATTCTCCCTGCCCCCAATTTTTTTTCTAATGCCTTCCAGCATCTAAAAGCCTGTTTCTCCAAAGAAGCTACAGAGCTGATGTTCACAAAACTCAGAGATACTGCAGAAGATATTTTTAGAATTGTCTAAGTGCTAGGAACAATGTGTGGTAGATGCTGTGGAGCCCATTCCGATGACCTGCCTATGCTGAGTTTCTTATTCCCCCAGCTTCTGGGAATACGGGCTGCTGACTGGCTCATGGCCCAAGCCATTCTCTGTGAGTCCCATTGGTCAAAGTGTCCCATCCAAGTTATACTCCTCCTGGAGGTGGCCGTCTGCACCCAATCACTGGTCAGTGTAAGGGTATAATGACACAGTGTGCTTGCCTTGATTTGGGACAGCTCTGAGAGCCATTTCTGTTTCAGAGTTCCCCGTAGGCTCGGCCAAAGCTCCGCAGCAGTTGCATTGCAAGTCCACTTCTCCCTGGATCTGTCTTGCTTCCCTCATTCCCCAGCAAACCTCCTACAGGCACATCTCTGTCTCAAAGCCTATTTCCCAGAGAACCCGTACTAAGACAATGCAACTGAACTATTACATAAGAAGTGATTACAAACGGCATAGCTCATTTTGCCTGAAGTTGTGTTGTTTCCCACTTCTTAAAACAAAAGTAGGGGTCTGGTTTCAGAGTTATTTCAGGCCCTCTTCTCCCAGAAGGAAGAATAGAGCTAAACAATTACCTCTGAAATTTAATCCATTTAGATAACCAATTTTGCTTGACTATTCCTTCCCTCACAAGAAGAAGCCTTTATACTGGTTAATGTTCTTCGTTTTTCTGTTGAAGCTATAGGTATATATCATAGGAAAATTAACTTACGGGCCATCACCATCTTCGCTACTCAAAGTATGATTGTTGTACCAGCAGCCCGGGCATCACTCATGACCTTGTTAGAAATGTGGAATCTCAGGTCCCACTCCAGACCCACTGACTCATCATCTGCATTTGATCAAGACTCCCAGATGTCTCATATGCATATTAATGTTTGATAATCACTAAACTATACCACTGCTGTTAAATCTGCTTACTTGTTAAGACTGAGCATTGTGCAAAGAGATAATAAGCTTTGGAGTCAGAAGAATTCAATTTCGGCCTCCTTCTTCCAGAGCACCTTGGACAAGTAAGTCTTTATCTCCTTGATGTCTATTTGCTATACCTTACGGGATTTTTAAGAAGAGCTATACTTGCTTTGGTTTAAGTAATTTTTGCTGATCATCTGTAACAGGCCAAGCACTGTTTTAAAGGCATCTGCATTAGGAAGAACAAGACAAATTCAAGTCCTGCCTGGCAATCATTCCACAAACATTCACTGACCATGGACCACTTGTCTTGGTGCTAGGATTAACGCAATAAACAAGATAGAACGTTTTGTAGCCAATAGTTGAAGATAAGACAAACACTGAATAAGCCATTACCAAAACAACTTGTCAGTGCTACAAAGGAGAACTACAGGAACAGAGAGAGCTCATATTATGGGAATTAGTCTATGTCAGATAAGGGAGTTCTGAAAATATCTCTCTCTGTTGCTTCCTGGCTAATACAGGTGTACAGGTCCCTTAATGCAGACCTAATGGGAGAAAGGGTCACTGGATGAGGATGGGTGGGCAGGACTGGGGGAGTTCTCCCAGAGGAAATCATCTGCTGAGACCTACAAACGAGCAGGATTTTTGTTATGATTAATATGGAAGCTAGAATGACCCAAACAGGGAAAAGAGCATGCATTAATTTAGAGTTTTTAAAAAGAGAAGGAACATCATCAAAAACACAGTTTAGAGGAATTTCTTTGCACTATAGAAAATGATTAATGGTGCACCCTGTCAATGCTCCCTAACTCGTCTCCTAGGTTTCTGACTTGCTCTCTTCCAACTTGTTTTTAAATTCATCTCCGTCTCTACTCCGGGCCAGACTCTCATTAGGTACTTTTTCTGTATGTTGTATTAAGCTTGGTGCTTTGATATCTGGGTCCTTGTCCACCCTGGAGAAACTGCCCTTCCCAGAGCTCGCCAATTCCTAGAGATCCTGTGCTCACCCTATGCCTTTCATATGCAAATCAACCAATCCAGAACCCACGCCCCACCCACCTCCTTTCTCAGGCTCTCTCTCCTTTCTTAGCCAGGATCCCATTGTCCTAATCACCCCATGTCCAGGCACCAGACAAGTAGAGAAGTTCTTACACTCAGAGCCCACTGAAATCATTCAAACTAGCCAATCATAAGCCTGGTTACCCTGCCTTGCTCATTCCTTCCCACAGAAACAACAATAAAGACTTTTGCCCACGTTTTTTCCTCACTCCTTCTATCTAACCAACTCTGGTGCTTTTGTATGTCCCTGTGTGGTGTGACACACACCCTTCTCCTGAGAACTAGCAGTAACAAATTATCTTTTCAACTGCAATCATCTTCTCATCTATTGATCTTAGCAAACTTGAATAAAACTAAAACTTACATTCTAAGAGTTGGCTCACTTTCTAACACTTCTATAGTCTAGGGTTCATTTTTTTCCCTTGTTTGAGATGACAAAGCTAAGACTCCTCTATCTATCTCAGAGCCTTCCAGCGTATTTAAACTAATATGGAATGGTGAGAAGAGGGTAATATTTCTAGTGTAATAGATTGGTCAGAATTCAAATCCCACCTAGTATGACTTTGGCAATAACAAATGACTGCAAGAATCTTAATCAGTCTATACATAAAAGTGTATTGCCCACTCACCAAACCCTCTGCAAGGCTAGATACTCTCCAGTGCAGTTCATTTCCCAGCAGCAAATTACGAATTCTTTCCAGTTCTATTTTGTAGTTCCATCATCTCAACTCATGGCTTCTGCGGTCTTCAAGGCCTCAGGCAAAGAGAAAGCAAAAATAACTCACATTGATCCTAACCATTATATCTGGAGATGACACATGTCACACTCATACACAGGTCATTGGCCAGAAGTCATCATACAACTACCCCAACAGGGAAGTTTGTAAAACATAATGGAGTACAGGAATATTTGGTGAGTGCTTCTTGTGACACCGACTTCTACCCCTTTTTAGGTTTTTTGCCTTGGAAAACATCTTTACTTTCCATTAGCATATTGTGGTGTCCCACATGCAGAATTTCATAGTAATTCTATTGGGAAAATAAGTTGTGAATCATTCTTTCCATCTGTAATACATGCATGCAGTGAGTTTAATATTCATTCCCTCTGCAGTCACTCAGAGCTCCGTGAACTTTCTTTGGTGGAAAGTTTCAATTATACTTAGAATATAAATGACTAAAATTACGTTCCATTTTGTCCTTATTTTCACTTTTAACTTTGGCTTGAGGCTTCTTGTCTGATTTTATTTGGGTTGTGCTGATTTTTAAAATATATATTCTAGAAACAGACTCACACACAGATAACTGTCTCAATATCTAAATAGATCTAAAGAGTCTCTTTTAGGATACCGCAGAAATTAAATCAACCTATAATTTCCTGCTTTAGCTACTTCTCTTTCTATCAGCTGTTTCTTTCTATTCTGTCTGTCTCTCTGTGTATTTTAAGAGCCCATATAAAGATCATCTAACTGTTTCTGTTAATCATTTTCCAATTGTAGGACCTCTTTGAGGCCACATCATGTGGGACCCCTTCATAGATCACTGTTCAGTCTCTATATGGTTGTGCTGGTCACTTACATGGTCCTAATACAATCCAGCACTGTCAGAGCTGCTGTGCGTCCCATGACACCCTGCGCTGTATAACTCACTCCTGTCAGCTTATCTCAAAAGAATATTTTTTAAGTAAATAGAGCTATATTTGTTATTTTCAGTTTAATGTTGGCTTAGTATTCTAGAGACTAGTAAAACATTGACCCATAGGGTTAGTAAACAATGGCATAGCTAGCAGATCAGTTCTTTAAAACAAAGAAAAATTTGTGAAAAACATACCTTGTAGCCAAGTCTTACTTTGTTACTCATACAATTTTATAATGATACATACAAGCTTTTACACATTTTCACTGACTGTTTGTTGTAGTATTGGATTTTCTTAATTTATACTTAGAATTATTACAAAAACTTTATTGTTACCATGACAAAAATGAAAACTGAGTTATGATCTGAAACATGTAGGTCACCTAGTGAGCACAGCAGAAAACTGTGATCATTATAAATTTAGGAAAAGGGAAAACAGATCAGTTATGAGCAAAGAGCATGATTAATCTATAAGTAGCCTTTCTACAATGGAGATGTGTAAAATATCATAGGATTTTTTTAAAGGAGTAAAAAGGAATTGAGGCCAGGGACGGTGGCTCAAGCCTGTAATCCCAACACTTTGGGAGTAGAGAAGGGCGGATCACCTGAGGTCAGCAGTTCGAAATCAGCCTGGCCAACATGGTAAAACCCCATCTCTACTAGAACTACAAAAATTAGTGACGGATGGTGACGGATACCTGTAGTCCCAGCTACTCAGAAGGCTGAGGCAGGAGAATCACTTGAACCCGGGAGGCAGAGGTTGCAGTGAGCTGAGATCACGCCATTGCACTCCAGCCTGGGCGACTAAAGCACAACTCCATCTCAAGAAAAAAAAAAAGGAATTAAAACAAAAATTAAAATTTATCTTACAAATTCTGTTTTTCATAGTTATAACACAAATGAAAGGAAAACCCCATCAGTGAACTGGTAGACAGATTGAGCTAGGACAGTCGTTGCAGCATTAGTTGTGGTTGCGGAAGGGAGTCAATCACTGGAAGTGGATGAGCAAACAGTGCTGGATGCGCATCACAGAGCACCTGTGCTAATTAGACACAGCAAATGAGGCATGTTCATTGCTACACGGCTGGACCCTAAAAAACATAGGAAAAAGAATGAGATACACACTTAATATTATTTACATAAATTTAAAATATACAAAGATAACACAATATAAAACAAAAGATGTACATCAACACACTTGCCTATGGTAGTAGAACTAATGTTAACAACTTAATAAAATATCTGAATGACTCAATAATTTGCTGAGGGCTGTTTAAAATATCCTGAGTGAACAATTGTATTTTTGGTGTCTCAGAACATAGATAAGATTCCCAAATCTAAGATTCTGGAGCCCTTACTGTCTATCAACCTCAGCTCTGATGAGAATGGGTGGGATAAAGATAAAAGGGAGTAAAGGTGAAACAAATAAATAACAGATGGTCTCTGCACTGGACAGATGCTAATCTGCCTTCTGGGAACTAAAGAGTATAATTAAGTAAAGACTCTGTATCTGAGATCCCAAAGAGAGCGAGAACAACAGAGGGAGATATCGATGCAGCCCTCTTCCGTAATGACAGATGTTTAACTAAACTGTATATTCTTCTTAGTTTATGCAGAGTTTTCTGTTTTGTTTTGCTTTGCTTTGCTGGGTTTTCCTAGAATAACAGCCCAGCTGAACATCAGCAGGTTCAAGAGAATGTAGAGCCAGAAACTCAGGAAAAGTATCACAGTGAAGAATCAAGCCTTAACAGCCATTTGGTAAGTTTCTCAACCCCTAGCACAAATCAATAGAAAAGCAATAGACTCAAAACTACATAGAAATGTGGATTAATCATTGACAGGACATCCATCACTTGGTTAGGTGCGGGACTCTGTGAGCCACAGATATTATGTTCCAACAATGAAGATGTGACAAGTAGGCAGGAAAATAAAAGGCAGTCATGGTACTGAGGATTGCAGGTGATCAGAAGTCAAGTCCCAAGCCTTCACACAATTGAAAATAATTAGAGAGTATTCCCTCTGATAAAGTTTCAGGGCACTAGAATGCTGGCAAGCCTAGGAAAGGCAATAGTCCCACAACAGCTAAGGGAAAGTTAGAGGCATCTAAGTAATAGAAAATAGCCAAGACCAATTTGGAAGCTTCCAATCACATATAACAAAGCACATTCTTTTTTCTGAGGACTGTGGCCAGGTGGGGGATTGGCTTATGAAGGTATTCTCTACATGATAGGATTTATCTGGAGGCCCACAAACTCACTGACACAATTCCACACAATGGCATCTGGACAAGTTATATAGCCTTCCAGGGGAGATGAGTGTAAGATGAAAATGTAAACAAGAATGCATGATTTATGAAAGAAATCTCAGCCCTCCTGTGGTCACATGTCCAACATATAATCCCTAAATTATTACAGCCATAGAAACCAACATTTCCATTCCTACAGAATGACTGACAACGTGGTTTAACGTTCCTCTCCCCTCCTGGGAATGTACTTCGCCCAAGAGCCCAGTGAAAGGAGGCTTGTTTGGTCACATCTCTGGAAGGGGATCATTGACTATGCCAGCTTTGATGTTTATCACCTTCCTACGCTCAAGCTAGAAAAACTGTGAAAAAAAATTAGGTGAAACAAAGACTGTGTCTCACTCAATATACTCAAAGAATTAGTTCAATTTTGGCAACATGCTTTCCTCTTCTAAGGCCGGAGGGTGATATTCAACATGTGAAACAGCCAATGTGACACAGGCATAGACCATTCAAATGCATAAAAATCAATTACAGTTACACTGGTGCCTACTGGCAGAGCATGGGCTAAAGCCATGCTAAAGTCACCCCCAAATATTACAGGACATTTTCTACTTTGTTTTGGGATAAGTCAAAAGAGTTAGTTTTGTTTTCCAGAGTCATATAAAAAAATATGCTGAAGGTCCCTGTAGTCCTTGCTGTAGTTTCATATTATAGGGGTTCCCAGGTCTCTGCGAATCATTCACTTTTCCAGTCAGACTCAACGCACACAATGCAAGAGCAGTCCTTCAAAATGACAGCCTGGACCTGGATTTATCCCAAGAGAGTCTGTCACTCCACTCCACACTCTGCACTCTGCTAAAGAGTGAAGAAGTCACGTGGTCCCCGTGATTATCATCACATGGGCACCAGCCTCCACTTATGCATGCATACCCGAAAGGGACTAGGTCAGGGACAGGTGGGCCAATGCTGCAGTTCCACCTTTATGCATCTGTTCCTTGATCCTTCCCTGCCAAAAGTCCTTACCCAAAGAACAGAATGCTGGAGGTCTTTCCAGAATCATGGTGAGTATACAAGCCCAGGGCCACTTTCCAAGCCACTGATATAAGGAGGTTCCAAAAAGGAAATACAGAGGAAGCACCAGCCCCTATCTGACTTCACTAAGACCTCCCACACTTGAAAGAACCAAAAAGCCAACACTGACAAGTTTCTGATAATATTTCTTAATGTTGCAAGGAAACATTATGGATGTCCTTTTTCCCCTATTGCTGGGGAATATTCTTGTCATTTGTTGAAACACTTTATAGGCTTCTTAAACATTGCTTTGAGTATACACATTTATGAGATAATAGACATTCTACATGAAAATACCGTCAGCTGTTCCCTAACACAGCTATTCCGACCACTTTCATCAGAGGACACTCTCATACACATTTAGAGTCACACAGGGTATAGCAGCTGGTAACACAGGCTAGAGCCACACTCAAAGCCTGGCTTGCCCACTGAGTAACTCTGAAGTCTTAGATTGGTTTCTTATCTTCTTCAAGTTTCAGCCTCTTCGCCTGTAAAACAACGGCAACAAGACAACCATCATAAGAGTCTTGGGAGTCTTCAATAATTTGTATGTGAAAGGTGTTTAGGATGGTGCACGCTATAGCCATTCCACAATTATCAACAAATGAGCTGTCTCTATAGCACAGACAAAATGATCAATTCAAGAATCACCAGATTTTCTAGAACCCCACACATAATTTTCTATAAAAATGTTCACAATTTACCCAATTTGTTTGCCATCATGGATTCATTCACTTATTTCATGTCTCTCATTTCTTTTTTTTTTTTTTTTTTTTTTTTGTGACAGAGTCTTCCTCTGTCACCTGGCTGGAGTTCAGTGGCGCAATCTCGGCTCACACTGCAACCTCCACCTCCTGGGGTCAAGCGATTCTTCCACCTCAGCCTCCCAAGTAGCTGGGACCACAGGTGCACGCCACCACACCCAGCTAATTTTTGTATTTTTAGTAGAGACGGGGTTTCACCATGTTGGCCAGGATGGTCTTGATCTCTTGACCTCGTGATCCACCCACCTCGGCCTCCCAAAGTGCTGGGATTACAGGCGTTAGCCACCACGCCTGGCCATCTCTCATTTCTTGAGAGATAACTATTTACTATACCATGTGCCAACAACTGAGGATTTAAAAATGAATGAGATATGGTCCCTATCATCATAAAGTTTACCATCAAGTATAGAAGACAAACACATACATACATAATACAACACAAAGAGTGATTTTAGATGAGGCTTATAGAAAAAAGAGGTTAACCCACATCACAGGAACAAATTGGTGTATGTTCCACATACATCTCTGAATAGTGATATTATGGGGTCAAAACTCCTAAACTAAGATACCAATCTAGACTGTTATACTCATGAGCCTTCACTTCTATTGATGGCAGAAGCAAAAAGTAGATCTTGCTATTAAAGTTAACTTAGACTCTTCTTTTTAAAACTTTTGTCTTGTCAAATTCAGAGTTTTCCCCAGTGTCATTCTCCTAACCCTTGGGAACTCATGAATTGTCCTGTCATTAGAAAAAGGACATCTGGCCCTTGCCCAGTATCTGAGCACTAACCACCCTCCATCACTGCTCTAAAGTGTGAGATGCTGATCTTAGTCTGATCTCTTAGCATAAGCATGGAGATGGTGGCTTTCAACTGGCTTAAACATCCCTCCCATTGTCCCATCAGGTTTTCACCTCAGCATTAATGTGCACAGCTAACATTTTGAGATTTATCCATGTCCTACGTATGGTCCTTGCTTTGGGCTAACCAGTCCTCGGTTTCCTGTTAGAGCTGTGGCAGCCTCCTGACACTCATGCTGATTTCTAATTCTCAAACATCATCTCAGGGACAGCTTTGGGAACTTGCCTGGGTCTCCTCCCTAGAGCCAAAGAGACTCAGGGGTGGAAGAATGAGGCTATTTCAGGCCTGGTCATCTTAAACACATAGCAACACAATCCCTGCTCTACCAAAGATGCCCCTTTTGAAGCACTAATCTCCATCCAGAGTTCCAGGCAAGTTGTGCTAACCCAGCCCCCTCTCATTAGTGATTTCCAAAACCATCTGGGGTCTCTGTACAGCCCAGGGCCAGGAACTTGCCCCAGTTCTGGACTCTGTCTTCTGGCTTGCCTCTCACTTTGTCCCAGGATCCTCCCCATCAGTTTTCTTCTTTCCAGGTAGGGGAAATCGTCTTTATGTCATACTCTACATAGTCTCTGTTCTGTGGTTTATAGTAAATCTTTCTTGCCTCAATCCCCTAGCATCTTAATATTTTAAGGGAATAGTTAATATTTAAAGGAATGCTTCTGATTTTTCTTTCAACAAGCCTAGGTGCTTTTCACTACCACTGCCTTCAAAATTAGCTTCAAGAGCAGCTTTCGGAATTCCAAAACTGAACATTGTCTCCTTCATTCCTGGCTGCCCCTGAAGAAATGAATGTCATGATTCAATGGGTGGGGACTGTGGTGCAGAATGAACTAATGGGAATTTAAAATACGGAAAAGAAAGTTTCAAAATATTCTCTTGTCCTTTGGGTCCCTACTTTAAAAAAATTTTTTTTTAATTCCAAAGATAAGTTAACGAAATAGCACTGGGCACATCTGTTCTCTAACACACCTTTGCCATGCAGTGGCCTAGAGTGTATCAGGGGGATATAAAGGCAGAAATATTCACAAAGAGGTGAAGCTGTATCATCACGCTGATTCATAGGGTGAGGGAACATCCCAACCTCAGCAAAAAGAAAGCTTTACCACTGTCTGCAATAAGCAAGGTTGTTCTGGAGGAAGGTGAGGATAAGGACAATGGCAGGGAAGAGGTAGACACAAATGACAGAAACCATGGATGAAAAGAAAATCCTCCATATGACTGTCTAGGAGCTGGTCGTTAAGAATTACCTGGTCATTGTTTCAGCCGAAGCCATACAAGACAGAAGAGAGTGGAGGCCAATATTCAACATTGTTAAAGATAAGATTTTTCAACACAGCATTTCATATCCAACCAAATTAAGTTTCATAAGCAAAGGAGAAATAAAATTCTTTCCAGACAAGAAAATGCTCACGCATTTTGTTACCACCAGGCCTGCCTTGCAAGAGCTCTTGATGGAAGCACTAAATATGAAAAGGAAAAACCAGTACCAGCCACTGCAAAAACACACCAAAATATAAAGACCAATACTATGAAGGAACTGCATCAACTAATGTGCAAAAAAACCAGCTAGCATCATGACGACAGGATCAAATTCACACATAACAATATTAACCTTAAATGTAAATGGCCGAATGCCCTAATTAAAAAATACAGACTGGCAAATTGGATGGAGTCAAGACCATTGGTGTGCTGTATTCAGGAGACCCATCTCATGTACAAAAATACATATAGGCTCAAAATAAAGGGAAGGAGAAATATTCACCAAGCAAATGGAAAGCAAAACAAACAACAAAAAAAAGCAGGGGTTGCAATCCTAATCTCTGACAAAACAGACTTTAAACCAACAAAGATCAAAAAAGACAAAGGAGAGCATTACATAATGGTAAAGAGATCAATGCAACAAGAAGGGCTAACTATCCTAAATATATATGCACCCAAAACATAAAAATACATATGCACCCAGATTCATAAAACAAGTTCTTCAAGACCTACAAAGAGACTTAGACTCCCACACAATAGTCATGGGAGACTTTAACACCACACTGTCAATATTAGATCAACAAGACAAAAAATTAACAAGGATATTCAGGACTTCAACTCAACTCTGGATCAAGTGGACCTAATAGACATCTACAGAACTTTCCACCCCAAATCAACAGAATATGCATTCTTCTCACTCCCACAAGTTATTTATTCTAAAATCAACCACATAATTGGAAGTAAAACACTCCTCAGCAAGTGCAAAAAAACTGAAATCATAACAAACAGTCTCTCACACCATGGTGCAATCAAATTAGAACTCAGGATTAAGAAACTCACTCAAAATTGTACAACTACATGGAAATTGAACAACCCGCTCCTTAATGACTCCTGGGTAAATAATGAAATTAAGGCAGAAATCAAGAAATTCTTTGAAACCAATGAGAACAAAGAGACAACCTACCAGAATCTCTGGGACACAGCTAAAGCAGTGTTAACAGGGAAATTTATAGCACTAAATGCCACATCAGAAAGCTGGGAAGCTCTCAAATCAATACCCTAACATCACAGAGAAGCAAGAGCAAGCAAATTCAAAGGCAAGCAGAAGACAAGAAATAACTGAGATCAGAGCAGAACTGAAGAAGATAGAGACGTGAAAAACCCTTCAAAATAATCAATGAATCCAGGAGCTGTCTTTTTGGGAAAAAAAAAAATCAACAAAATAGATAGACCACTAGCCAGATTAATAAAGAAGAAAAAAAGAGAAGAATCAAATCGACACAATAAAAACGATAAAGGGGATATCACCACTGAACAACTGACGCCACAGAAATACAAACTACCATCAGAGAATACTGTAAACACCTCTACACAAATAAACTAGAAAATCTAGAAAAAATGGATAAATTCCTGGACACATACACCCTCCCAAGACTAAACCAGGAAGAAGTTGAATCCCTGAATAGACCAATCACAAGTTCTGAAATTGAGGGAGTAATTGATAGCCTACCAACCAAAAAAAGCCCAGGACCAAATGGATTCATAGCCGAATTCTACCAGTGGTACAAAGATGAGCGATACCATTCCTTCTGAAACGATTCCAAACAATTGAAAAGAAGGTACTCCTCCCTATGAGGCCAGCATCATCCTGATATTTACCAAGCAAATGGAAAAACTTGACAGAGACACAACAAAAAAAAAGATAATTTCAGGCCAATATCCCTGATGAATGTCGATGCAAAAATCCTTAATAAAATACTGGCAAAATGAATCCAGCAGCACATCAAAAAGCTCATCCACCACGAACAAGTTGGCTTCATCCCTGGGATGCAAGGCTGGTTCCACATATGCAAATCAATAAATGTAATCCATCCCATAAACAGAACCAATGACAAAAACCACATGATTATATCAATAAATGCAGAAAAGACCTTCGATAAAATTCAACATTCCTTCTTGTTAAAAACTCTCAATAAACTAGGTATTGATGGAACATATCTCAAAATAATAAGAGCTATTCATGACAAACCCACAGCCAATATCATATTGAATGGGAAAAGCTAGAAGCATTCACTTTGAAAACTGGTACAAGGCAAGGATGCCCTCTCTAACTGCTCCTATTCTAATGTCAAACTTAGATATTAAGAGTCATTGTTCCATCTCTCTACAATTAGATGGTTTCCTGTCCATTATCTTATATGATTTTCTCAGTGAAACAAAGTTATAGTAACTCAATTTCCCCATGAAGAACCTAAGGCTCAGTGAGTCTCTTCAAACCAAAAAGTAGTGATGGTAGAAAGCAAATTCAGATCACGCTTCTCAGCAGAAAGGCTATTTACATTCTTCATCCTTACAGATATCGCTCCTTAATTCTCTTTTCTCAAAATTACTTTTGATTTTTATTTCATGGCTTATAATTATTTGCTTATGATGTTTATTCTTCTCAAATACCGATAGACTGTAATTGTCACTAACTAATGCAGACTCCTACCAACCATTATATAAAGGCTTATTTTGTGTATCAAGGCATCAAGTCATCTCACCTTTATGTTTGATCTGTCCTTGGAAATCACCTCCAATTTTGAGGAAGCTTGCACTCTTCTTGAGATGCCTCATGGGGTCTGCTTATGAGCCATTGTTTACTTTATTTTATTTTATTTTATTATTTTTTATTTTGTTTTATCTATTTTATTTTGAGACAGTCTCACTCTGTTGCCCATGCTGGAGTGCAGCGGTGAAATCTCGGCTCACTGTAACCTCTGCCTTCCCAAGTTAAAACAATTCTCATGCCTCAGTTTCTTGAGTAGCTGGGATTACAGGTATGTGCCACCACACACAGCTAATTTTTGTATGTTTTAGTAGAGACAAGGTTTTACCATGTTGTTCATTCTGGTCTCGAACTCCTGAGCTCAAGTGATCTGCCTGCCTCAGCCTCCCAAAGCGCTGGCATTACAGACGTGAGCCACCACACCCGGCTATTGTTTACTTTCTAAGGAAGATGTTTTCCTTTGTCACTCAAGGAAATATTCACGGTATCTAATGTCTCAAGTCCTCTATTATCTAGGTAATTCCACCTAGGACACGCCAAGGGGTGTACTATGCTTGGGTCATATCTCATCGCTTTTCTTTTTGGCAAAATATACTGCCAGCTATTTTAAGTAAGTAAATTAAAAATAGCATATTAGTAACAATTGACTTTTGCTGCATTGCATTACAAAATGTAATGGCTCAAAACAACAGTCATTTGTTTAGCTCACAATTCTGCAGGTCAGCAAACTGAGCCGAGTATAACTGGATAGTTCTGATCCCAGCTGGACTCAATCAACACATCTGCGGTCAGCTATCAGGTCAGCAGGGACTGGTTAGTCTAGGATGACCTCAGCCCAGCTAGAATGGCTATGGCTGTCTAGACTTGTTCACAGTGCAACTGAGCAGAATTTTAAAGATCTAGACTTGTAACTAGCACATCATCATTTCTGTCACATTCTCATAATTAAAGTAAATTGAAAGGCCAGCCAAGGCTTAAGGATTGGGTAGAGAGGGTCCATCTCTTGATGGGAGATGCTGCAAAGTTACATTGTGGGGAACATAAATACAGGGAGATCTGAACAACTGGGTGATTTTCGTAATCAATCTACCAAAGTATCTATGACTGAGATTGTGTCAAACAATAGAATGTATTACAGTTTAACTATATGACCTACTCTGCTAGGCACCCCTTAGATGAACTTAGACATTTTTCCAACCCACTTATTTACTTGGAAAAATGAAACAAGCATTTAATTAAAATGAGTTCAAATAAGTTTGCCAATAATTTCTCAGGTGTGTAATGCTAGGCTTTAAACTAGTTGTAGAAATATGTAGGCAAATGAAAATATCACTACCATTAAGAAGCCTGAAGTCTAGCAGAAGAAACAAATAGATAAACATACGTAATGATAATTATAGAGGCCATTATGGGGTTACAGAGGGAAGGCACATCGCTCGGAGCAACCTTCCCAAAGAAGGTGTAAACATCAGGTATCCAAGAAACCCAAAGGATGATAAAAATTGCATTCAAAAAAAAAAAAAAAGGAATTACACAAATAATTTTCAATTATGGTTATATGTCATCAAAAGAAACATATAAGAACAAAACAAGAAACATGTGTGTGTGGGCAGACAACCCTGAGTCCATATCTCCTAGCCTTTGTTGGAAGGTCAAGAAATTACTGACAGACTTGTCTTACCATGGATAGCATGTTTGATACTGGGGACTTTCTATAAGGTATCATTAAACTGATTCTGTCTACCAGTCCCCTTCCATTACCTGCATGCAATGATCCCAGGTAAACCTCAGTCTTTGTTCTCTGACTAAATACCAGATAGTCAATATTGCTTATTTCCCATCTCTCCAACACTCCTCACTACTCAATGCATAGTCAACATTTATTTTCCTTTGTTTTTATCATTTAGAATCCTGCAGCTAGTTCATCCTCAATATGAAGATGTGACTTCCCGTTCAGTTGCCTCAGGAGTTAAGTATTTATCCTATTTTTGAAGTCTCAGTACTAGTAATACATTCATGATATAATGATTTATCAAGGACTGGCTACAGCTTACAACTACCAAATAATGATGAGCAAGATAATTACAACTTCTATCCGCATGACTCTTACAATCTACTGAAAGAGACTGATACTAAAGAAGGAATAGGCCTGGCTCAGCCCTTTGGGAAGCTGAGGCAGGCAGATCATGGGGTCAGGAGATTGAGACCATCCTGGCTAACACGGTGAAACCCTGTTTCTACTAAAAAATACAAAAAATTGGCCAGGCATGGTGGCATGTGCATGTAGTCCCAGCTACTTGGGAGGCTGAGGCAGGAGAATCACTTGAACTCAGGAGGCAGAGGTTGCAGTAAGCCGAGATTGCACCACTGCACTCTAGTCTGGGTGACAGAGCAAGACTGTCTCAAAAAAAAAAAAAAAAAGGAATAACACAAATAATTTTCAATTATGGTTGTACGTCCTCTAAAGAAACATAAGGTGATATGAGAACAAAACAAGAAACAGATTATTAGTAGTCCGACAGATGAGCATAATTAGCCCCAAAAGGAGGCTGTAGAGATCCAGGGAAAGTGGTGTAGACTGAAGGCACCATGTGTGCCAGGGCTGAGTCTGAAGGGTCCAGCAGGGTGGAGAAGCAGGAAGACGGCCCATGTGGCTGGATCCAAGTGAGTGAGGAGGAGAATCACAGCTCAGGCTGGAGAAACAAAAAATATTCAGTCCACAGGACTGCATCCACCTCTCTGCATAAAAATACTTTTATCCAAAACCATGTCATATGTAGGATGTTTGTGACCTCGAAATTAAGCAAAACTTTAACTTTTTATTTCATTTGCAGTCCACCCTTCAAAAGTATTTAGCTTCTCAATCGACAGGCTCACCTTCAGCTTTGATTAATCCCAAGTTCTTGGATGTTTTCTCGAAATAGGATTGGATCAACTTTGATCAGTAGTCAAGAACAAAGTAGAGTTCCTAGGATATAAAATGATGCGGAATTCTAGGGATTGCACACATCTCCCAGGACACAGAACAAAGAAAGGGTGGAGAAACAGAACCAAAAACTAGTATACTCAGCTTTCTCCCTGTTTGAGAATGTTCAGGCTAAAAGTTATGCCCTTCCTCCTCATCCTTGGAAGCTGAGGAGCAGGCTAAGCTGACTCCAGGACATTCTAGGGCTGTTCCACTAATCCTCCTCATCTGTCTTACTCTCCAAAGTCTTTCTTTATTTCTAATATTGTTTTAAATTCTCTTGAAATTGGAACTTGGACCAAATGTGCTTTACATGCAAATATTTGGCTGTTTCTGCATGCAAAATGAAGTTAAAACTCAAAGCTATAAAAACAAAAGTTGAAAACCCAAACTCTGGGCACACATTGATCGGGAGTGTGTATGTGTTGCAATTTTAAGGGTAGTAAGGAGTTCAGTAGAAAGAAAACCCAAAGGGGGGAATAAAGCTAGTTCTTACCTCTCTAAGGCTCATATATTTGATCAAATTGAAATGTTTTTCCTTTTTCTTCTATAGTTAATCTAACAGAAGAATTAATGTGCAACTATTGTTCTTTGTCCCCATTATCTCCTGTGTGATTTCTTCTCCAAGACAGCAGGAAAACCACCCTATTTCAGAATTATAGTCGATTTCCCTATATAAATACACAACTTCATCTTTTCTTTAATTCAGCGTCACTTTTCCTACACTTCCTTGGCATGTGACACTTTAGTCCATACTGTTCAACTGACCTGAGTTTAAAGATAATCTGTGTAAACTTTAAGGTCAAAAGTTTCTGAACAACCCCTTTTCCCAGGAGGTCATTTACTGGAGAGTGTGATGCCATTTATTACCAATTTCCAGGGTTGAAAACATGATGTCAAATTAAAACACCTTCCATTTCAGGTGCTCAGCTCCTACCCCGAGTTCTATTATTTTAAAACTTTAGCTAAACATTTCCCAGAGGTGACTGAGTTTTCTCAGTCCCCAGGGAAGCTGTTGTGAATGACTTTTCACAATGCCTTTTCTGAGAGTCTCCAAGTCCGCTTTTTGCAACCTAAGTATTATAAGCTTAAATGCATGCCAGGGGCATTCAAATAAAAGGAATGAATGAAAATTCTAAATGGAAACTTTAAAAAATGAATAAAGAGACAGAGAAGACCTAAGGAAAAGAGGTAATAAAGTGAAAACAAAGTTTAGAGTTCTAATCTCACCCCACGCAGCGGGACCCTAAGCAAACTGCTCCTATCCCCAGTTCTGTTCTGGAGACTTCATGGCATTCTTTCAGAGATGAAATACATCAGCATGTGTAAAGCACCTGGTACACAGTTAGTACGGAGGCTTGTTAGTTTCTTGCCTTTAGCTTTCCTTAAAGACAGGGAGTCTTATAAATGTTCTGTTTTTAAAATGAGCTAATGGAGATTCATTGATTTATGCAGTCAATTATAAGTGTGAGCAACAGCCAAATAGGCAAGTTACATCAGGCAAAAAAAAAAAAAATTCTCAGGTCACCAAAGTAGCTATTAGCAAGTACTAGGGGGAGTAGCAGGGATAGAGGAAAAAGGAGGAGGAAAAAGGCCTGATGAGGCAAATTGCTTTTAATTACCCTTAAACATTTTCTCGTCTTCTTTTGATACCGTAAGACCCCCTGCAGTTCCAAAATAAAATAAGCCTGAGTTTTGTTTTGCTCTTTTAAATGGGAACATAATAGCCACTGTGGAAACATGTTCTTAATCAAAGGTATTAAACTCTTGGCTGCTCTTCTTCGTTTGAAATTGCCTGGGTTCATTATTGTCAAGGGGAAGAGAAGTCTAGTCACTATTTAGCTCCCTTCTTAGTAAATTAAAATATTAATTACAAAATACGTTATTTTTATCTGATATCTGAAGCTATTAGTTACTATGGCTGGAAAAAAAGAGCAGCCTCATTTTGTGCTGAAGTAATTTTCCTAACAAAGCATGCATGGTTACTTTCTGGTTCCTGGAAATCAAATTGGTACATGAAATGCTGCATTTTAAGATCCATCTGAATAAATTAGATAGCAACTTCCTTTATTTTTTGTCTCAGAAATAAGTGTGTAATTATGGTTGCTGTGTCCACGCATTCCGGCCACGCGACCGCTCGGACTAGGCTGTTTGCTACGCAAAGGGGGAGCAGTCAATGCCAGGCAGAGCTGGAGAGGAAAGAAAGAATGTTTCCCTTTCATTTCCACAGCACAATGCAGTAATCGATCTTATGCCCGTAGACACAAATGCTCAATCTCTGGGAAAGTGGCAAATAAAGCCGCAGAATAGACATTAGAGCCAACTAAAACTCATTGTCTGCCTCTTCAAAGACTCAAATTATCGGCTAGGTATAGAGGTGACAGTAGAAAACACAGGCCAATGGCCAACAAACCCGCTAAGCGTATGAAGATGACCTGGTACTGTGGAGCCTGAAGTCATCACAAAATAAACTAAAGACACAGTCTCTTTTCCAGGTGACAGCGATCTGCAGTGGTCCTGGCTTTAGGGACTAGGTTTGGGGGAGGGTCTAGATGTCACCACCCCTTTTGCAATATATTTCCTCCTTTCCTACTACTTAAACAGTGCCTGAAATTCGATTTTTCTCTCCTCACATTTGGAAGGATATTCAGTTTCAGAGGTCACTATCTAATTTCAGAAACAGCTGGAGAGAGAAGCCTTCACAGCCAACACCAGTTATTAAGTGCCCACTATGTACTAAGTACATTACATATAGTATTGTCTTGAATCATTACCATAATCTTATAATGTCGATTTTTTATACAGCCCCATGTTATTCAAGTGAAAACTGAGGCTTAGAAAGATTAAGCAACTTGAACAATTGGCAAGTGATACAGGGAAGATCCAAATCCAGGTGTCTGATGGTAAAGGCCTTGCTGTTGCAAGTTCTGTCTGCTTCTATTTGATGGCATGTTTTAAGGTGCCGGGGACATGTACTGAGGCTTTGGAAAACAGAAGAGAGTACAAAAAGGGAGGTGAAGGGGCACAGTGAAAGGTGAGAGTCAGCCCCAGGTATGCCGTCTAAAGAGAGACACCCTCTTTGCCAGATAGCCAGGGAGAAGCATTAATGCTGGGCCTACTTATCCCTCCCAGCAAACACCATTCAAACCAGTCTTCTTTTCAGGCTATTGTGCATACATCTCACTATTGTGCATACATTTTGTGCATCCATCTCACTGCACAAAATCCATGGTCCCTGTGGATGAGCCAGGCAGTTTTCATTCTTTTACATGCACTGGGGATCTGTCCTTAGTGGATTAAGGGCAGGCTCAATGGTTTCAGCACATCAAAGACGAGGAGAGGCAGGGGAGTGCAGAGAAATGGGACAGGGTATGGCTTCACTGCCCATCTGTGTAGCTTGGGATAAATCACCCAGCCTCTGTGCCTCAAATTCCTAATCGGAAAAATAGTGCTTCCTTCACAGGATGCCAGGGACTAGCAGATAGAAAAATTTGAGTGGACGCTGTAGTAAATAATGTTCCATCATTTGATTTAACTGGGTAGAATAGCTTTCCTCAAAGATGTTCTGTAAAATAATTCTTACGCCATATAACTTTGGATAATATGAACTACTTGACCTGTTCTTGCAAACACACAGTGTACCTTAGCATATAAAAGACTCCCCCAAACCCCAACCAAAAATCCTTGCTTGGCACATAGAAGAGGCTCATTGTGGCAGCCACAGAGGACACTGCTGGCTCTTGCTTCAAGAAAGAACTTTTCATTCAGCTGCAAGGAATTGAGTGAGCTGAGGTATATTTATCTTAATATATTTAACATGCTCATTTCGTGAAGCATGCTTGAGTGATTAGTGTTCCAAAGATCGCTAACACTGAACTATAAGAATACGAAACTAGGACCAAGTCATGTGAACGCCAGTGTGCTTATCCACACAGGTTCTACGGCAAACGTTACAGAGCAGAAAGGGAGTGTCGAAAGGATTCAGACTTTGGAACCAAAATCCTTTTTTGGATTCTAAACGTATCAGCCACTTAGGAAAGCCTTGCATGAGCTGCTCCTCTCTCAAGTCTCATTTTCTACATACATGTCTGTGAATCTGTCTTGTAGAAGTTGAGGATCAGCCTTATTCATTGTTGACTTTCCAACATCTATCTCAGAGCCCAAAACTTTGTCAGTGCTCAGGATGTTTGTAGAATAAAAAAATGAAGTTCCAACCTGGAAGTACAAATCATGGAATCAATGATCCCAGGAAAATTTACCACTAACTCCATTCAATCCCACAAACTTTTGCTGTCAATGCCGAGTCCTCCAGGAAGCAGACAAGGAAACCAGCTAAGAATGTGAGAGGTTAACTGGGAGGACACATTTGTGAAAAACGGGGAGGAGGCAGGACTGGGCAGGGAGAGGCTTGGACTGTAATATGTATCTGATGAATACTCAGCCAACCCAAAGGGGAGCCCCAGATCAGACTGCCCTTTAAAGGTGTCCCACATATGGCACAAAAGGTCACACCCTAGTTCCCCCACCATGCTCAGTCATTGGCTGGGGGCTCCCTGGAAGAGCATGGCCTGGGTTCAAAGACTGCAGCAGCAGATCCCCCAAACAGAGTCTCAGCTCACTGCATTCCTTGCAGCTGAATGAGAAGTTCTTTCTTGAAGCAAGATCCAGCAGGGCACCTCTGTTGCTGCCACAGTGAGCCTCTTCTGTGTGCCAAACTCAGTAGGTACAGAAATAAACAAGGCTTACCAGAACCCTAGAGGAGTCTGTAGTTAGATAAGGAAATAAGCCAGTGACTTATATACATCCCAGAAAGCAGGATGTGGGTAGTTCTCTGAAGAAAGGCAAATCTGCTCCAGAGTGATTGATTAATCACGTCTGCCACGGACAGAGGAAGAGACAGTATGCAGATGTACGTATTTCCCATTCCTGGCCTACTCTTTCTCTCTGCTAACTTAAATCTCTCTCAGGGTCCAGCTGAAGTCTCATATTTTCCATAATATTCTTAAATACTTCTATCCCTAAAGGTCTCTCCTTTCATAGCCAGCCACAGCATTTTATATCACAGAATATACATTTCTTATATTATCATCCAATTATTTCTTTCTAGCACAGCTGGCCTCACTAGCCAAACCACAAACAGTTTGGCTACAGGGATAGTGTCATGTGCCTTCCCACCCTTCGCTTTTCTGAGTAGCCTCACACTACCACTTAGCACACTGTAGAGAAAACAGTAGTTGGCCAACATCTACATCTGGACATATGGATCCATTGACAAGTCCTATGTTTTCAGAGGAAATCAGAAACTTGCTGTAGGAATCCAAGTGTATTATATATTTCCTTCAGAATTAATGCTCCAAAATAAAGGAGAAGGCATCATTCTCAGCTGGGATTCGTCTGCATCTACAGTTGAACCTTTCTACTTCACAGATTTGCTTTTGTTGCCTCTAGTACACACTAGCAGCTGAGGATGTCTAAGGAGGAAACTGGAGACTTTAGGCTGTAACTCAATCAGTTCTGTCCCCCCATCCTTTGAAATATCTAACTTTAATTTTACAATTTAAAATCTATCGCCCTGCAAGCATAACTTCAAGCATCTTTGCCACCAGCACCAGATCCAGCAATACCACCACCATTAAGCCCCACAAACGGACGTGCTAGAGCTGCTCTGCTGCTTTCCTCTGAAATTCATGGAGATAACAGAGTGTAGGCTCCAGTTCTGTTTTCTCTGTCAAAATCCTCCAGGGACTGGTGAAGTCAGCTCCACTTTCCTTAAACTCTCCACTTCTGCTATTTTGGTTCACATCCAACCTCTTGCCAACGATCAACTTCCCAGTTCACTCTCTATAGAAAGAAATAAAATGGATCAAGGAAAAAAAATGTTGAAATGAATCATGATTTATTTTTACAAAGCCATTTGCTTTCTATGCATCTGGCTTTATTTACCAGAGAAAAAAGATATTTGTGTTTAAACTTAATGAGGTTGAGTCTACTAATTTGAATTAGTTTATCTTTCTTTGTTTTAGCTAACATGGCCAGTGTGCCAGTTCAGAATGTTCACAACACTTAAAGTAAATAATAGCTTTCATGAAAACCTCTTTAAACCCTTATCCCAAAAATTAGTCCTCATCACATTCCATATGTTTACATGATCGCGATTGCCATCCTTATTTTAAAGCTCACTTAAAAGAGACTCAGAAGGTAAGTGATTTGCTGGATGTCACAGTGAATCCGGGGTGAGTCAGGAATAGAAGCCAGCTGTTTGAGCAAGGCACCCCATGCTCTAATCTCCTCAACAGCATTCATTCTTACACACCCCATTATTGCAGAGACACTTGTCCCAGAGCCCTGTCCAATTCATCTTCTATAAAAGAGGCTGGGAAAAGGCTAGAAACACCCTCCTTACTTCTCAGATATGATTTTGACTCTTTATTCTCCTTATTGAGGCAAAGTATAGCCATTTGGTCACTTTCAGATTGAATCATCTATTTAGTAAATTGACAGGCTGTTTTCTTATTTCCTATAGAATATCGCTGAAAATGCTAAACATTTTGCAAATTATATGTGCAGAAATTTCTTGTCTCACTTCCTATCTTGCTGGTTCAGTGACTACTTGCTATGTGCTAGGCACTGTAGTAATTTTTAGGGAGGCAAAACACAGTCTTGGCTTCAAGAAGTTTATCATTGATTGTGGAACACAATCAATCAAGCAGACAACACTACATATGAAATCTCATTAAAAGGTAAGTACCAAGTGCTAAAGAAATTCACAATCCACAGAAATGGTATTTAATCTCATTGGGGAAAACACAAAGACTGCTTAGAAGCTGATTTCTCAGAGAAGATACTAGCCAGGTGTTATGAGTTTAATGTCCTCCTGCAAAAAACATATTGGAGTCTTAGCCCCCAGTCCAGCCCCCTAAGATCAACCTTAGAATTTGATCTTATTTTATTATAAGGTGTTTACAGAGATAATCAAATCAAAATGAGGTCATTAGATTGGACCCTTATCCATTATGCTGGTGTCCTTACAAAAAGGGCAAATTTGGACACAGAGACAGACACACATAGAGGGAAGACAATGTGAAAACAGGGAGAAGCCCATATGAAGACAGAGGATTGGAGTGACACATTTGCAAACCAAGGAATGCCAAAGATTGCCCACAAACCTCCAGAAGCTAAGAAGACATGAGGAAGGATTCCCCTGCAGGTTTTGGAGGGAGCAGACGCTTTGACCTGGGGCTTCTAGCCTCCAGAACTACAGAACAACAGAACATTGATTTCTGTTGTTTTAAGTCACCTAGCTCATTGTACTTTGTGACAGCAGCCATGGGAAACTAACACACCAGAACAACAACAACAACAACAACAACAAAAATCCCGGCTAAAGAAAATCAAAGGGTCAAATGCCTAGAAATAAAATGCTTCCCCATGGCTGGTTTGAGTTGAGTATGGTTGAAACCTGAGAGCTGGAGAAGGGAAATGCCGGGTGCTGGGGCAGGTCAGGGAGTCAGGCAGCAGCGCTTGAGGTCTCTGTGCAACATATTGAGCCTGTCTTTGCTATCATGGAACCCATGCAATTCCCGGTGTTTCTACTATGGAGGGAATTATTTCTGGATATTGTGGGTTCTGTGCATCTGCTGATAAGCTTTGAACCCTGCGTCTCCTCTGCAGTCAGCAGCTTGAAGCATCAAACTTCTGTGTCAGCACCACATCAAACTCAGGAAGCTTTAAAGTTCATCCAACACCCAGCCCTTGAAAGAAGACACCGGACTCTATAGACAAGCAATGAACTGTCTCAAGGATCCCTCTGAAAATAAATATCAGATAAGTGGGCCTTTATTTACATCCTGGAAGGTCCTTTCTTACACCAGGTCTACTCCAGCCAGAAATACAAGATGCTATGTCAATTTTATCTCAGGGAGAGCAGTAACCCACTGCAGGTTACAAGACAAGTGGGGCAGAGCCCAGGTGCTCAGACTGCAAATGGCACCATTGCCTTCTTCTTTACAAAAACACATCTAAAGCTGTCACCCTGGGCCATGCAAACAAGTTTCCTTGGGAAGGGGCTAAAATTAGCAATTTCGATTCCTCTTTGAAACATCCTCACACCAGAGAAGCCATTTTTGAAGACTGCTCATCAAATCCAGCTTAATGCACTTCCTGCCAGACACCTGAATAGAGAAAAGCTCATCTGATCTACTGAATCGAAAAAGTCTGGTTATGGGGAAAGGCGTCAAAGTGCTACAACCAAACATAACCAAGCAAGGGAATAGAAAGGAAGAGACAGCCACCAGAAAGGTGACTGAGAAGTCATGGGCTCCCTTCTTCCCTGGATGTGGGTGGCTGCCACCATAATGAGAAGAGCTGCCTTGTAGAAATGCAACAGAGAAATCATGCCGATAAAGACGCTTCGTTTTATAGTTAAGTTACTGAGTCTGTTTAGAGAAAATGTCACATTTCAGCTTCTTTATGCGAACTGAGCTCCCATTTCAGAGGTTTGGGGGCTGGAGGAAGGAATGGGGACAGAAAGTGGAATTGTTCTCCCCACTACAAACACACACACACACATACTGGGTTTGGATTTTTACAGTTTTTGGTTGCCATTGGTTTCTCTTGCTTTATTTTTTCCAAATTGAAGCTAAGGGAATTTAAATGTGGGCTTATTGCTAAGTACAACAGCACCAAACTATACAACATCCAAGGAATCGTGGATTTTACTTTAGTATTACAGTAATTTTGTACTCCTAGTAATGTGCACCCTCCCTAATTCACCTTCCCTAATATACTGGATAGAATTTTTCCCTCCCTCCCTCTCATGAATCTGGTGTGTCCACTGTTTTGTGATGAGCTTATGCTCACTTTATTGTGATTTGGTGTCATATCTCTCTCCAGGTAACAACTGCAACTTAATCACCTTTGAATCCCCAGCTCTGAGATACATTATTAACTCTTCCCAAATTAATAAGTAGCATACATCTTGAACAACCACAACACTGTACAACCAAATTTGACATTTTGCCAAATCTTTGCTTGTCCTGAGACTCATACCAGTACTCCGGCATGTGAATGCTAAGAATACAATGGGTCACAGGAATGGTCACCCAGAGAACACCCTTCTGTTGCCCAATTCCAGGCTTCCTCACCTTTGACTTTTCTCTAAGTCTTCCTCACATGGAACTATTCACTGGAACACAGAAAATAGCTAATCAGGTAACAACTTAGAAGACATTATTTCACACATTTAAAACATGGAAGCTACAACCTCACAGTGTTTTACACTATACAGATGTTAATATACAAACAGTTCAATACTGTATTTTTATAAGCTCTGCATGGTAAACTCAGTTGCTACTCTACTTAAATTCATTCCTTATGAATGCAATAAACTCCTTTATAATTATGATAATCTTGACTTATAATTGTTTGTCTTAGAAATTCAAAGCATTTCATTGGCTTCCCTATCTACTCACTTAACACCCTCCTCATCTAAGGAGATTAGAAGCAAGATATGATTCTCATTTATCTGAAAGGAAAAGAGCGAATAAGGCAATGTCTGAGTTTAAAAACAGTGCTCCAGAACCACTCTGGAGAATATGCCAATTTTAGAATATGGCTGGTCCACCTTGGCTTTCATCCAAAAAGGATTTTGTGAAGAAAGTAGAGTCATACCTCTGTTAATAAAGATGCTATGCTCAAATAGCATACTTTATTGTCAGACACTTTATTACAAGAGCTTGAAATATATGAGGCATTAGGGATATATTCTAGAATGTCAGTTAAGGAACCAATCATAGCATCAACACTAACTGAAATAATATCCAATGCTGTCGAAACTAAAATTACAATTCAGACAGTCTTAGGGCTACAGTAGGTGTAAAATTTGAGTTTAGAAAAGCTGAAAACAGAGAAGTTATCCGACAGGCTCTTGTGTTAGAGGAAATGCATACAGGAAGCAAAGACATATGACCCAATGGTCCTCTCTTGAAACCTCCAGCCTCTATCCAGAAACTAGAAATACGTCTCACAGAAATACACTAGATCTAAACCTTCTTCTATTTTCCACATAAAAGTTAGCAGTCATACAAGGGGAGAGATCATGAGATCGTTTTTGTAAGTTAAGCTAGTCAAAAAAGATAGTGCAAGACACTGGAAAGAAAAGACAGGATTGGGAACCGGACAAGAATCTCACTTACTCACTGTGTAAACTTAGATAAATTACCTTACCAACTGGAGGCTCAGTTTTCCTCATTGATAAAAGAAAGGCAATAATATTCACCTTACCAGGTGGTTTTGACAATTTCAGCTCATGTACATAAAGCACTTAACATGGTGCCTGGCAAATACCGGGTGTTCAATAGAAGGGAGCTATTATTATAGCTAGACTATTAAATTACATTTGCCATCAGCATACACTTTTGGAAAATGAGTTTCAGTAGTATTTATGCCAAAAAGCAATTTGTCCCCTAGTAGAAGAATTTCAAATGTCAGCAAACAAAAGGGGAGAAAGTCCTCTTTTTATACAACAGAAAAAGATAAAAGGTAAGTGACTGAAAGATAAAAACTACATTAAAATGTACTAAATCAATCTATCACCAAAAACTGTAAATTGTGGAGACCGTGTTCTCTCCAATTTTTATTTTATAAGGGAAGGGAAAGCATAGTAAAAGCCAGGAAATAGAATCAGAGATCTAAGAAATAACAACCTGGAGAAGAAAAGGAATCAGAAAGAGAAGAATGAGGGTGCTTACCTTAAGTTTAAAGGATTACAATGATTAAAAGATAAGTTTAGGGAAAAAGTGAGCATCAAGAATTTTTTCTAATATTATGAAGATTATATCCCTGATTTCTAAATTTTTCTGTTGAAACAATCAAGATGCCACATAAAATACAAAATAATTTTTAAATGTATTCTTGAATAGGTACAATATTAAGGAATTCATAGAAACAAAAGCAAAGTCACAGAAACTCGGAGCAAAGTAGATTCCAAATTTGGCTTTTGCCCTGAGAGTTTCTGCCAGGCCTTGGAAATCGGGATTCATCTCTAACAGATACAGTACAAGGGGCAGGTAGGAGATAAAATCCCAGGTGATCCAAGGTAACGGATCTTGTAGAAGATACTGCATTCAATGGAATCTCAAAGGTCTCTACCCTTGATGTAAGATTAAGTTCAAAATACAATATGCCATGCAGTAGTGATCAACAGAGTCTTCATGGCATAATCTCGGTTCTGGATGGCTGAAATCAAAAATGTCTCCTTTTATCTACATATATCTCTATATATGTAATACACATTTAGACCACTAACCTCTCTGTGGGCCAGTTCCATTTATAAATGGATAAAATACAGAGGTGGGTAATTTAATTTAGTATAAAGTTCTAAAGTGGATAATGTCAACAGGTAACTGCCAGAAACAAATATAAATTTTCTCTAAAGAAATTAAAATCAACCTAATACTTGGAGAATAGCGCAGAATCTATAAGGCAGATGAAAAATGAGCCACCCACAAAAAAAAAAAAAAATCACAAACATGCCTAAAGAGAAGAGACTATGAATGAGAATCAGGAGAAGCAACAGAAATAAGTTATATCCATTAGAACTTCAGAAATTGATAGTCACACACAGAATATAAAAATGAATAACTTTGATCGGTTTCAATAAAAAAGAAAAGCATAAAAATATTAGCAGTGAATGGCAGACTTGATTATAAAGATAATCAAGCATATGTGCAAAAGAATCAAAATATAATTCCTATAAATAAAAAATATTATTTAAGGTAAAGGAATCAATAGGTGGATTAAACAATACAATAGATACCACTGAAGAAATAATTAGTGCACTGGAAAATAAATTTTTAAAAAATTATCAAGAATGCACGTTAGAGGGACAAAGAAACAAAATATAAGTACAGATTGACAGAAATAAAAATGGGACAATCCAATCAAAGTTCCAGATACAATTAATAGGAGGAATGGGAAAGCAACAATATTCAAAGAGATAATGGCTGGGAAATTTTCAAAACTGATGAAGCAAGAATAATTATCAGATGCAGGAAGCCACCAAATCTCAAACAGAAAATTATAAGGACATCACACCCAGACAAATCAAAGTGAAACGGTAATATACAAAATAAAAAAAGATCATAAATGCAGCCAGTTAAAAATGACAGCTCATCTACAAAGAACTAAGGCAGTTAAATTGATGGCTGAAATCACATATCACCAATAGAAGTCACAGGTAATAAAACAATATCTTTAATGTTTTGAGAGAAAACAACTTTCAGCATAGAGTTTTATCTATGTGGAAACATGGAAGCAATCTCTCAAGAACAGAGTAGGGGAGAAATAAACATTCTCAGAAAAACAAAAACTGAGATTTTTACTACAAAATAAAGATCCTCACTAAGGGAAACTGCCAAGGGTCTTCCGCAAAGGATCTGTCCAGGCGTGATATTCTTATCATTTCCTGCTTGGGATTTTTTAAACTTCCTATATCTGGTTAATTGTGTTGCTTTATCAATTTTGGAAATGTTTGAAGGAAATAATTCAAGAATTAAGAGGAAACATTAGCATTTTATTGGTAAATATATAAGTATTGTAAACATATAAATACACCCATGAATATTGACCTCTGAATTGGACATTTCTTGTGTGCCTCTTCAACCTCCCTTTGCCACATCTTCAATTCCAGCTACAGCTGCACCAACCGATTGTATACAGACTGAATCAATCTCACAGAGCTGCAGCCTGACAGCACTACACCTTTCACTTGCCACTCTGGGGATTTTCACAGCTATTCAACCCAAGTCTAGAAAGTAATCAATGTCCCAAGGGATAAGCAAAATTTTTTCCCATCAGGAACTGGGAGCCAGTGAATAATGCTTCAGTCTGAGATTTTTTTCTTCCTTTTCATCAACTTGCTGAGGAAAAATTAATATACAATAAGATGCATACATTTTGAGGGTACATTTCAAAAAAATTTGACACAGTATGCTGCAGTGTGTCTACTGCCACAATGAAGGTGCAAAGCCTCTCCATCCTTCCAAAAATTTCCCTCGTGCCCCTTTACAACCAATCACCACCCTTTGCCTTCAGTTTCCCACAACCACTGATCTGCTGTCTGTTTTGTCTTTCCTAAACATTCGAATGAATGGAATCAAACTGATGTGGTCTTTTATGTATTCCATTTTCCACTGCAAGATGTTTTTGAAATTCATTCATATTCTTGCCTATTTTAGTGGCTGGCTTCTTCTTATTGCTGATTATCATTCCATTGTATGCCCACACCACAATTTGTCTAGTTATCTGTTGATGAGTATTTGAGATTGTTCAGTTGGGGGCTACTATTAAAAGTTTTTGTGTAAACCATGATTTCTCAATCTCAGCACTAACTTTTAGGGTAGAAAAAACTTCAGAATTAATTTTAGGCTATGTTTTTTAAAAAGATTTTTAGGCTGAGCACAGTGGCTCATGCCTGTAATCCCAGCAATTTGGGAGGCCAAGGTGGATGGATCACTTGAGGTCAGGAGTTCTAGACCAGCCTGGCCAGCATGGTGAAATCCCATCTCTACTAAGAACACAAAAATTAGCTGGGCATGATGGCGGTTACCTGTAATCCCAGCTATTCAGGAGGCTGATGCAGGAGAATCAATTGAGCTCAGGAGGAGGCAGAGGTTGCAATGAGCCAAGATTGTGCCACTACAATCCAGCTTGGGTGACAGAGTGAGACTCCATCTAAAAAAAAAAAAAAAAAAAAAAAAGAGAAGTTTGTTAAACCTTCTTTTTGTTTAGGGCTGTCTTGTTTAATGTAATGTTTACCAGTATTCTTGGCTTCTACCTACTACATACCAGTAGCAACTCCCAGTTGGAGAAAACAAACAATGTGGGACTCACTTGATAAGATTTATGACATGGTCATAAAAAACTGCAAACACAGCCCCCCCACTGGTGATTAACTGAGCAATCCTTCTTTGCACCTCCTTTTTTTGCAATTGCACTCCACCATTCCTCAGTTAACAAACTGCCAAATAAACCACAGTACTAGCTTATAAACCTTTGTCTCAGGCTCTGCTTTCTGGGGAACCCGGGCTAATACAATACTGCATAAAATAATAATGATGACTAATTTGTTGAAGGTAAAGGCATTAAGAAATAAGCTAGATCTAAAGTATTTCAAAACAAAGGCATATAAGTTGGTGTACTTGGGTTCTTCAGAGAAACAGAACAAATAGGAGATCTGTACATAATGAAAAATTAGCTCTCACAATTATGGAGGCGGTGAAGTTCCAGGATCTGCTGTCTGCTGCTAGAAACTCAGAAACACCAGTTGTGTACAGCAAGTTCTCACTTAACACCATTGACAACACCATTGACTTGCAACAAAACCAATTTTACCATAGGCTAATCCATATAAACATTTAAGTTCCCAAGTCATAGTTCCAATCACAAAAACATCACCAAACTTCTAAATAAAGACCAAAATACTTCTAATATAAAACATTGAAATAAATGTGAACTATACATACGCTTAAAAACATTAGTAAAAAACAAGTAGGATAATTATTTACACAATTATTCCCACTCAGGATTGTGGGTAGCCAGAATCTAGCCTAGCAGCTCAGGTTGCAAGTTCGGAACCAACCCTGGACAGGATGTCATTCCACGGCAGGGCACACACACACACACACACACACACACACACACACAGACACACTCACTCTTACTAGGACAAAATTAAACATGCCAATTAACCTAGCATGCACATCTTTGGAATACAAAGGGAAACTAGAGTACGCAGAGAAAACCCACCCAGATATTGGGAGAACATGTAAATTCAGACAGTGGGTCCAGCATGAAATTAACTTTTTAAAATTAATGTTGTAATGAAATAATGTCAAACAAAACAATGTTATCTTAAACCTGCTATAATTCAATCTCACTTCAAAGGCCTAAGAACCAGAGGAGTTGATGCTATAAAGCACAGTCCACAGGTAGAAGATGAGATGAGATATCCCAGCTCAAGTGGTGAAGCAATTAAAAAAGAGAATTCTTCCTTCCTCCACCTTTTGCTCTATTGAGGCCCTCCACAAATTGCATGATGCCCACTCATGAAATACAACATTGAGGCGGGCAGTGGGCAATCAAATTTACGGAGTCCATGGATTCCAATGTTAATCTCATCCAGTGATCACCCACACAGACACACCCAGAAACAATGTTTTAAATGGGAACCCACTCAAAAATTAACATAAAATTCACCATTACAGTTAAGGGAGTTGATGAGTTAAAGCCTTCTATAGTCTTCTGTTGCATAGAGCAAGGAGTAAAATATGAATAAGTTTAGACATAGTTAAGTCTGCATGTTAAAATAATTATGAAACCATTAAAGAAATAGGTATAAAGCATATGTCTTCCAAAGAAGGTAGAGAGGGTGTCTTAGTTTTTTTTCTTTTTTTTTTTTTTTGCATTCCTAAAGCAGAATACTTGAGACTAGGTAATTTATAAAGAATATAAATTTCTTTCTTATAGTTTTGGGGCTGGGAAATTCAGTCAAAGGGGCTGCATCTGGCAAGGGCATTCTTGTGTAACATGATGTCTCCAGCTTTGTTCTCTTTGCTTAGGATTGCCTTGGCTATTCAAGTTTTGGTTTTTTTTTTTTTAGTTTCATACAAATCTTAAAATATGTTTTTCTAGTTCTTTGAAGAATGTCATTGTTAGTTTGATAAAAATAACATTGAAACAATCCCATTAAAAAGTAGGCAAAGGACATGAGCAGACACTTTTCAAAAGCAGACATACATGCAGCCCACAAGCACATGAAAAAAACCTCAATAGTACTGATCATGCAAGTCAAAACCACAATGAGCTGCCATCTCACACCAGTCAGAATGAATATTATTAAAAAGTCAAGAGGGGACACATTTAAACAGTAGCAGAGGAGAAAGATTGGTGGGGTAGTGGAGGCTATTGGAAACTCATCCAATATAAAACAAGGCAAAAAAAAAAAAAAGGCATAGAAAAAAAGTAACAGAAAAAGAGTGACAAATAGAAGGCATAAAATAAGAAAGTAGAAACAGGTCAAATATATCAAAATAAATTGCCTAAGCTCTTCAAATAAAAGATAAATATTCTCATACTGGATTTTTTTTTAATCAAGCAATATGCTATTTATAAGAGGCACTCCTAAAACATACCAAAAGTAAACAGTCAATAAAAGAAATGAGAAAACCAAGTTCAAATAAACTAAGTAATATGCCCAAGGTCACAGGTTTCTAAGGTTTTTTTTTCTTTTTTTTTTTCTGATCCCATTGTTTGCCATTATGTTATGCCAGTTACTAAGGATTGAGTTACTATCTTATTCATTTTTATGTATCTACCAGCCAGCATGGCAACAAAGCAATATCTGCTGAATTCATGAAATCAAAATTGTACAAGTGTGCAATTCATCAGAAACATGTTAAGCATTCTCAAAGAGAGCAGCAATGTTTCATGTAATTTATGAAGATTGATTTGCTCTGATATTTCTAACATAATAAATGAACTTTATTTCTCCCTAGAAGAGAAAATCAAGGCATAGCTCAACCCAGGACACATCTATATGTGTGGTCATTTTTAAGGTGACAGACATGTCCATAAAGGATGGCTTTCACTCATTCATTTATTCTACATGTATTTATTCATCTGCTCTGTGACGGAAACTGCATAGGCATGGTGGATTGTGATAAATAAAATGGACATGACCCCTGCCATCTTGGAGATTGCAGAGTAGTTATTGAATAGCAAACTCTAAAGAATTTTAATATATGAGTTACAGTTTAAATTTTTTTTTCTATTATATCACATCTAAGAAATTCCTTGACCACAAAGTAAAATTTCAGCTTGTCTTAATTTATTAACTCAATAACTTTGGTTACATAATTCAGTCAGATCATTTGCAGCTCTGAAGTTCAGTTTTCTTATTTCAAAATTTGAAAACAAGTACCTACTTCTCATTGTGACAATTACCAGAGATAACATGCCAGGCATGATTCTGTTCAATAAGTGCCAGTTTTCAGAATCAAATTCTTGCTTCCATGCCCAAATTTAATATCCCATTTGTAAATATCAAGCATTATTCATTCCAGGCATCAGGTTTCAGAAAAGGGGAGCTGTCTAGATGCAACAAGACTGTTACTTATTAGAAACAGGTATATCGAGGTCCAAACAGGAATGTGATGGATGCACATTGATTCATCTTTGTATCAGCACATAGATGTTGGACTATCAACTATGCATTGAATAATCTACTGGTACTTACTCATGAGAATGATCCTATTACATAGTCTGTAGAGTCAACTCATATAATTTAGAGTATTTCCCTCCACCTCCACCCCCAAAAAACATGTAATCTCATGAAAAATTTGCAAAGCCCTGTTTTGAACATTATCTCCAAGCTTGCTCTTTACATAAACAGATGGAAAAATGTATGATTGGATATGCTGCATAAAGCTAAAGACTGAAATTAATAGAGATCTAGTTGCCACAGGATATGACTATACTTAATGGGCTATTAAAAAATGATTTATATATGTCCCAGTGGGCCAGCAAAGAGCAGGGCCATGATTGTGCATAAAAATGAAGAATTAATTTGACCTATCATGGCAACAAAAAGGGCTAGTCAAAGCTACAGAGCAATGACTGTGGGATGAGGCTAACAGCTTTGGCTGGCTTTATTAGCTTCTGAAAAAAAAAAAAACACGATATTTTTTAAAGAAAAAAAGCAGTTTACTAGAATGAGCTTTGTGTTTGGTCTTGCTGCAGTGGCTCAATCTTTCAATGTTAAGTGTTATTTTGCCTTTGATTCCCCACGTCAGTATGTTGTAAGTCAATTGCACGAGAGGAGCATTAAATGGTGCCTTTGGGAAAAATACTAAACTCCTAAGGATGTTGGGATGAAAGATGCTTTGTAATTGCAAGAATTTATTATTAATTATTCTTATTCAGACTCGCATTTTCCAATATTTCCCATGTTAGGCGAACAATGTAAAGCCCCACTTGTGCCTTCCAGAACACAAACTAAAGATGCTTGAAATATTACAATGCCTGTGTCTTTACCATTCTCTATTCAGGGCCTCATATGGACAGATTATTTCTTTCTTCTCAGCAGTTATAAGATGAGCCACTAAATCTCTTAGATATTTGAATGTTTTAGTTATTGAATGAAACATTAAAAATTCAGATTTGTTTATTGTGTATTTTAAAATACTTTATAGCGTCACCTTGTGTATTACTGATTACTTTTTTCATATTATTACATTCTAAATAGTGTCAGTCCAATAATAAACATTTCCAGAACCACACATGACAGAATAAGTTGTAGAAGTGACAAGAAAATTGATCATGACGTTTGTAAAATTAAAAACATACTAATTAACTATCTTTGAAGCAAATGACTGAAGGTGGTTAAATACATTAGTTCTTATCTCGCCATTTTTGGAAATGGGAAAATGAATAAGAATTGATTCAAGTCTTATAGAGAACTCACTACATCTCCAAGAGTACATTCAATTAGATAGATATTGCACACCATCACGAGACAGAACCCCCATGGTAGGTAGAAAGATAGGAGCAGGGAAGATTTCCTGAAAAGTTCAAATTATACATGCTTCTACTGGCCTTGGTTATTTCAGCCTTTGTCATGCAAGCACAAATTCACATATTTGTGTATTCACAGGGGAAGGAGAACTATACTTAATTTAGTGCTTATTATATACCTAGACCTTGATATATTTATTTTATTTAAGGTTTACAAGAACTCTGGGAAGAAGATATTATTATTAGTCCCATTTCACAAATATCTATAATGGAACTAAGAAACATTAAGTAAATTACCCAAAGTCATATAGCTAAGAAGTGATCAAGTTAGATTTCAAACACAGACTGGATTGAGTCTAAGTCCAAACTCTTTCCACTGGTTTCATTCACTCATTCATTCATTCATTTTATTGAATAATCAATGTGTTCCTGATCCTGTACTAGGAATGAAAATACTTCTAAGGTATAGTCAGTGCCTTACAGAGTTGAGAGCCCTATCCTGGGAAGACAGCCTGTAGGAGACAGAAGTCTCTATGTCCCCAGGCAATGAAGAAAGAAAGAGGACTAGTCAGAACAAATATTAGGAGAAGGTGAAGCTGAATCTACGTCTTCCAAGACAAGTAGTTACGGCCAGGCAGGCTGAGAGATGAGGCTTTGCAAATACAGCAGTACAAACAAAGGTAGCTGAGCCTGAAATTTTAAATTTAGGAATACAAGGTTCAAGGAGTACAAGGGCATAGAGAGTTGGGAGAGAGGTCACAGGTTGCTTTAAATTGTAGCCAAAAGTCATTTTTTCCAAATGGAAACATTAGAACATTTTCAAATGTGTCCCACACAAAGAAGCAAAATATTCATAGTACAGTAAAATCTGTATGAGAAAAAAGCACATAAAATCACTTCTCCAATAAAATCTGTTGAAAGGTGGAGCTCAAAAGCATTGTCTTTATGGCAAGCACGGAGCAGACTGACCGCCTCATCATGAAACTGGATCTACTTACTCCACTTACAACTTACACAGCCTGTGCCCTGGTCCTAGCGCCAGTGTACCCTGAGATTTTAGCAAGAGTTGAGTTGGCTTTGGGAGAGCCACTTGGAATTTATGAACACATTAACGGCATAAAGGAATACCCAGAAAAATGGCATATATATAGTATAGCATTCCTATTTCTAGGCTTGAACTCATTTCTAAAGTGGGGCAAAGAGTAATTCCATTTCAGTCCAACACTGCTACTCTGTGACATCCCCTAGATCTAGCTCCACTCAGATTGTCTGAGGCAGCCTGTGGGACTTCCTCCAGGTCTTCTGACTTAACCTGTGTGTTGGCAGGTGATGGAAAGAAAGAATGAGGGTGAAGCATGCCGATTAGCATGCTTTGAATGTAACCCTAAATTGGATGGAACCACCAACAGATTGACTCAAGCTGGCACCAGGCTCCATGGGATCTTTCCCAGAAGCAGCTGCAGCATTCTCTTCAAGCACCATGACTGCCAGCCTCTGATGAGAATCCCAGGGGCCTGACCGAGTGAGCCAGGCATTAAATAGATTTCACATTAATGAGCTGCAGCCTCTGGGTCTTAAGGTAAGCCACTGAGTAATGTGCTTGATTCTGGGGCTGGGTGGCAGGGGGCTGCAGAATGAGCATCTTTTTCACTTTTCATTTTCTTTTTAAATCTTCTGCTGTGCAGATGAAGCCAAAGATGAAGAATGGTGAGTAAAAGACTGGCATAACAAATTGCCCATAAAATGTATTGATAATCACTTGATAACCAAAAATGGGAATCAGGCCACCGATCATATTAAAGTCTTGGTACCTCGGCAAGGATTGTTAAATTAACCTTGAAAGCAACAATAGTCCCTCCGTGGCTCACCAGGAAGATTTTTGCCTTCCCTCTCTCTGTCCGACTCCATTTCTGCCTCCTCTGCGGCCCCTCTCGGCCTGCTCTCCCTGCGTCCTTCTCTGCCTCTCTGGCTGTCTTCTCTGTTGCTCTACTTTCCCTTCTCTTTTTCTTTCTCAGTTTCTGCCTGATGTCTCTAGAATTCTGCCTCAATCATATGAGACGTGTAAACATCACCATTGACATAATGGCTTCATTTGATAGAAAGGTGCCAAGAGGTTCTTAACCAAAGTAGGACATACACTCTCAGAATTAAACTAGTTCCAGATATAAAATATGCCTCCAACATCATTTCCTTTCATTGCTCTCTAATAAATTGAGGGAAATAAGCAATCGACTACAATGAATATTTGTATTGAAAGATAAAGATGTTGATCAACCTGTCAATTACAGAGCATTTCCATTTCTTTCAAGCAGTATTTCTTCAGACTAATTTTCTTTTGCTTTCTTTGGAAAGGTGAAAGTTAGCAAGGTGCCAAGTGCAGATAGTGTTTCCCACACATGGTAAAGAAATTCCTTGAGTTGCACACATGCCATTATAATTTTTTTTTACTCCTAAACTATATGAATGGACCCCATTATAGCTCTAATTCCTTACTTTCTTAAAAACAGATTTGTAATGAACTATTTTATGCCCCTTAAATAATTCAAAATCCGAAAGATGCAGTTTTCAGCAAGGCCTTAGCATGCACATTGGCATGTGCTGCATAGATCCACTTATTTGACATACTCAGCCACAGGTGCATTTCAGTACTTTGATATTTTCTGCATTTGTTTGAAATAGCTATTTATTATCACAGAGTCATCTCACCAGTAAATATTTATAGGCAGTTTCATTTCCAGTTTAGGATTTGAGTACTGTATCTTACAATACCTGAAACAAGCATTGTTGATTTGCTATTTTAGCTTTTGATAGAGAGCGTGTTTACGGCATGGCTGTAGGAGGTTTTGTCTTTAATAATTTACAAAATTACCTGCAGTAAAATCTTCACCTGTTCTTTGTTGTCTTAGCACCGCAAAATTGGAATTACATATAAAATCTTTCCTCCTGGAGATTTATATCTACCACAGAAAGAAAATCTCCACTTAAATTTTTATGAAACATCAAAATTATGGTCTGCTTTAGCAAAACAATACAAAGGAGCCTTTGCCTGGTGAGGAGCATTTCCAATATTTGAGGACATCATTCTTTATCTCCCATTTAATCTTTATGTTTCTGTGACAGCTTTTTTTTTTTATTTTCATTGATTTTCTTGTTTGTATGTGCAGTGTGCTAATTTGTCTTTCATTACAGAAAGTTCCAAGTGCCAACCACAGAGGCTAACCTCAGCCAGAGGGCAGCCTTCCCGGATAGCTGTGCTTTTTACAGCTTAATTTGAAATGGTTACCTAAATTAACTGATGTTCAGTTTTCTTCCTTTCCCTGGGACTGACCACCCCATCCTTGAAGAGGGCGATGGTCTCAACCTGGCAGCCTCAATTTAGCTGCATAGAATGAGAGCAGCCCAAATGCTGTCCTTCACTGTGATTCAGATTTAGATCCTCTTTATTGAATTATGCATTTTAATAAAGGGTTTATATAACACCCACAGAGCAGTTATCAATTAATTACCCATGGAAATTTAGAGGATGTTACACAGTGGTAGTTATTATACCCAGGGTATTAGACATATGTTACATAAAAGATGCAGTCACCTTGAAATTATATTGGCAAGGCTGCCTTTTTCCTATAGAATATTATACATTCTAATGTGAAAATTGAGTTAAAAGCCTATTAGGAGATGGGAATGGCATGTTCCAATGGTTTAAGGCAGGCTTATACACTTTTCCAATAAGCTCAGCTGAATTTTAGGAAATTGTGCTCCCTGGTTGAGAAATTTCAGCAGTTCTTTGGACACTCCTGCCTTCCGTGGCTTGGAGCTTTGTATTTCAGAGAGAAAACTGGCAGCTCCTTTACAACCCTGACCCTCAGTTGGCTCAACTCATGGATTCATCCTAAGCCATCTACGTATACCGCCTCAGGTCCAGGAGAGGTGATGTACACCCCGCTAGGGAGCTGCGTTCCTAAGGGCTGAAAGTTTTGCTCCACTGAACCAGCACCCGGATGCAGGGGCCAGAGGACAGAGAAGAGTGAATAATGGGGGGAGATAGACGGATGGCAACAGAGCCTCTGTATCTGACAGATGGAGAAGGGGAGAAAGGAGATCTTCCAGGTCCCAGAACAGTAGTGGCCAACATGAGGAACGGCAGAGCTTTGAGGTGGAGAGGAGACCTGGCCAGTTTTAGCTTTGGCTAGAAAGAGGCCAACATATTTGAAAGGGTTATCCCACACTGTACACACCGTGAGGACTGCTGAAACTTTTAGCCTCTAAAGAATTGTTCCACTTTGGGGATGAAAGTTTATCTTGTCTGGTTGGGAGCCTAAGGTATTATTGTTTGTGTTGTTTTTAAAGTTATCAGGAATCAAAATTACTTTCCTGCCTGGCTGAAGAAAATACGACATTGCATTAGCTATTTTTGAAGTTATAATCTAAAATATCAGAAAATCAGAATCATGACTTTGGGGCATTGTACTTCATTGATTTTTTTAATAAAAATTACCTCCATAGTTATACTTTAATTAAAAAATACCAGAAATCTGTTTTCATTTAGCCAATCATTAAATGAATTGGAACAAGATCAAAGTCAAAAATGTATCCTAATACATTGCCTCTATAAATACAAAAGTAATCCGTTCATTCATTCATTCATTCATTCGGCCTTTATTTCTGGGTCTGTCTTTCCCTGGAGAGTCATTGTCAGGGAACATACACAAAGGACTCAATCCCTGCCCTCAAAGAGTAAAGAGAGAGGCAGGAATAAGAATGAATAATCACATCCAGGCTGATAAGAGATCTACCAGGGAAGCTTGAGAATGATGTGAACATCTGAAAGCATTAGTGCCTAATTCTACAAGCAAAAGCTGTGCAAGGAACGGTGCTGAGCCTTGGTGGACTGACCGCAATTCAGAGGCAGAATAGGAAGATGATATCCCATGGAGAAGACATAAAAATCACCCAAACCCACCAGGGTTTGACCTTCCTTCCTAATATTGTGATTATAAAAGGTATCTGTAGGAACAGTTGGGTTGTCTCTGGCTCATGTGTCACAGAGTGGCTAGGCTAGGGCAGTGGGAAGACCCAGACTCTCTTGCCTGGAAGCCAAAATTTTCTCTGAAAAATCTACTGAGTCTAATGAGTAAACATTAAAGGTATTGGAGAACCAAGAATAGCATAGAATTTTGCATGAAAAACTTTTAATTGAAAGCCTAATTTTCCCTATTGGGGTTTTGGTTATCACTACTGTCAAAAATAGCCTAAATGAAAGTTCAATCAGGTACTTTTGATAAGGGTTTTTTTGGGTTTTTTTTTTTTTTTTTTTTTTTTTTTTGAGATGGAGTCTCACTCTGCCACCAGGCTGGAGTGCAGTGGCGCGATCTCAGCTCACTGCAACCTCCCCCTCCCAGATTCAAGCAATTCTCCTGCGTCAGCCTCCTGAGTAGCTGGGACTACAAGGCACACACCGCCACACTTAGATGATTTTTTTGTATTTTTAGTAGAGACAGGGTTTCACCATGTTGGCCAGGAGGTCTCCGTCTCCTGACCTCATGATCTTCCCACCTCAGCTTCCCAAAGTGCTAGGATTATAGGAGTGAGCCAATGTGCCCAACCTCTATGATGAGTTTCTAAATGAACCACAATTGACATATTAAATGTGAAAGAGCATCACACTTGAAGATTAAATAAATATGCTGGACGGAGAGTGCTCTGAAGGTAAGTACGCTGCATTTTGGTTTCAAAGATTAGCTGTCAAATGACAATAATCTCTATTATTCAATAGTGTTATCCCATTCTTTCTATTCTTAGAGCCTTAAAACAAAATCCTGGGTGCTAGGAAGACAGTTACTATTGCTGTCAGTTTTACCCAAAGCACCCTGGATTATCAATGGCAAAATCACCCAAGTATCCCTATTCCTAAACCCATCATTTGAACCTTGTATTACGAAGAGTTGTCCAGAGAGACAGGACCAATAGGATATTTAGATAAAGAGAGACATGAGAGGGAATTTATTCAGAGAATTGGCTCACAGATTAAGGAGACTGAGAAGTCCCACAGCAGCAGGCCATCTATAAGCTGGAGTCTCTGGGATGCCAGTAGCATGGTTCAGTTCAAGTCTGAAGGCCTCAGAACCAGGGAAGCCAATAATATGATTCTCAGTCCAAAACCAAAGGCCTGAGAATTAGGGTGAATGCTGATTTGTCCTAGAGTCCGAAGTCCAAAGGCCTGAAGCTCTGATTCCAAGGGCAGGAGAAGAAGGATGTCCCAGTTGCAAGAGAGAGAGAGAGAAAGCAAATTCACTTTTCTTCTACCTTTTTGTTCTAGCTGGGGTCCCAACTGGTTTGATGGTGCTCGCCCACATTGAGGGCAGATCTTGCCCAGTTAGTGCACCAACTCACATGTCTACAGAGACCCGGAGGGAGGCGATTGGACCATGCTGTTCTTCTAATAGTGAGTGAGTTCTCATGATATCTGATGCTATTTTAAGGCAGTTTCTCTGCTTTTGCTTTCTCTTCTCTCTCGGTACCCTGTAAAGTGGTGCCTTCCTCTACGATTGTAAGTTCCCTGAGGCCTCCCAGCCATGTGAAACTGTGAGTTAATTGAACCTCCTTCCTTTTGTAAATTACCCAGTCTCGGCTATTTCATCAGAGCAGTGTGAAAATGAAATAATAGATACACCCAGAAATGATGTTTTACCAGCTCTCTAGGTATCTCTTAATCCAGTCAAGTTGACTAAAATTAACCATCATAAACCTCTATTCCAAGGTACACACGTCATCAAAACAATGATGCTTAAGTTTTCCAAATGCAAATTTTAAAATATGATATAAATTGTCTTCTTCTAAAAATAAATATGGTACACTATATGAAAAAAAGATTATTCACTAACTCACTCTACCTCTCCTCCTGTACATATAGGCTTAGTAGTTTCTTGCCAGTTGCATAGCATGGAAGGACCTGAAATTGACAAGAGAACCCAGAGCACAGCACTGCTCTGAGACTGCCCTAGAGAGTAGCTGGTAAACTCTTATCCATGACATTTAAAAAAGATTTGGAAGATGGAAGGAAATTACTGCTTATGTTAAAATGGAAAAAAATAATTCATCAACATAGAAAATTAGAGGAAGTCAGAAACGAAGCATAGCTTAAGTAGATAACAAATTTGAGTAATTAGGGCTACCAAAATAACCCATATATTCCTGGCAGCAATAATTATTCAGGTTGATGTTTTACTTTAAGCTTATTGAATAATTGTGAAATTTTGTACTTACTTTTGGTTCACATATGTATGGTTGATATTAATTGTGAATTTTAAAAGCTTTATTTTTATCAAACTTTAAATATTACTTTTCGTTTCAAGGTTGATTATTGACTAGTATGCCAATAATTCTGTTCCTTCATTCTGCATTTAAAAGATATGTTTATTTACAAAGTAAATTCAGACCAGCTTAATATTTTCGTGCGGCTCTTTGAAGCTATTATAAAGCTAACATCTTGTGGCATTCTAACTAAACAATAGATTTATTCTTCTTGTCTTATTATTCTGAGTTTTCATTTTTGATAGCACATTTTATTCTTTGTGGTAACGACTATAATCTGAACAGTTAGTTGTTAGAACTGAAAGAGTAACTGCCACCAGAAATCCATGAAAGTGAACTTAATTAATACGTTTTATAACCCAGTGGAAAAATTTCAAAACCACTTGCCTTTATATATTTACATGGTGGCTGTATTAGTTTCTACGGTGGCCATTACAAGTTAGCACAAACAGTGGCTTGAAAGAACAGAAAGTCATTCTGTTGCATTTTGGGAGGGCAGAAGTCTGAAATCAGCACATCAACAAGGTCATGCTCACTTCAATGGCTCTAAGGGAGAATCCTTCCTGGCCTCTTCCAGCTTCTGATGGCTGGAAGCACTTCTTGGTCTGCAGCTGCCTCACTCCAATCTCCGTCTCCGTCTTTACGCGGCCTGCTCTCCTCTGTGCATCTCTCTCCTGTGTCTCTTATAAGGACACTTGTCATTGGATTTAGGGCCCACTGGGATAATCCAGGATGATCTCGTCTCAAGATCTTTATCTTAATTACATCTGCAAAGACCCTTTTCCCAAATAAGGTCACATTCATGGGCTGGTGGGATTAGAACATAGACATATCTTTTTGGGGTTGGGCATCATTCCATCTGTTAAAGTCACCTTCCAAAGCTTTCTCTTCACATACTGACAATTAAATGGCTCTTCTGTACTGTTACTGCAGTGGAAGGGGACTAGAACACTCTGAGTTATTGGTCACATTTCAAAGTCCCACTCATGGTGACCATGTGACTGGGAAGATATAGTTGTAGAAAGAGTGACCTTTAGTTTCTGTGTGTCGTAGTTTTGTTGAGGGAGACCCATTGTCAGGCTGCTGATGTCCTGGGGGTGTCAATTACCACTAGTTTCTTAGGAGTTTTACTAACTACACGTGTCTCTTATTATGGGTGCTTCACCAGCAACTACCATGTCCTCGTCTGCCTTGAAAACATCCTTCTGTTATTAGGTTGATTTGAGAGACTTCTTGAGGTTTTTTTTAATTTGTTAACTGCCTCCGTTGTTCTGGGACAATATGTTGAGTATCACCTCTTCAAATAACGAACCCTCACTGGAAAACACCTACCGTATTTGCTCCAATTTAAGATTTTTCATGCACTTAAAGCAGGCAAAATAAAAGGGAGAGTTTCAACCCTTTTCACTTACATAACTTACCACTGGGAGATTTTACTGCATTTTATTTTACATCTCAGGACAAGATCAAGAATTGATCCAAAAGATGGACAGCCAGTAAGGGCAGTCCCTGTCTGCCCATACCATGGCTACCAACAATTTTATTCTTCATCCCTTTCCTTCTGAGCACTCAGCCAATCATAGCCAAGCCTGGCAGATCAGTGAGCTCCCCAGCTGAAGAATTAATCTTGCTGATATAAACTGAGTTTCAGCATGCCTATATAGGAAGTTAATGCATCCTGACCCTTCAGAGAGAGGACAACAGAAGCTTCCAGTCTGGGACTCTCCTAGACCTCACCTGCAGTGATGCATGCATCTCCCTCTTTGGCTAGCACTTATTTGTATCCTTTCTCCGTAATAAAACCATAATTACAGCCGGGCGCGGTGGCTCACGCCGGTAATCCTAACACTTTGGGAGACCAAGGCAGGCGGATCACGAGATCAAGAGATCAAGACTATCCTGGCCAATATGGTGAAACCCTGTCTCTACTAAAAACACAAAAATTAGCTGGGCGTGATGGCACGTGCCTGTAGTCCCAGCTACTTGGGAGGCTGAGGCAGGAACATCGCTTGAACCCAGGAGGCGGAGGTTTGCAGTCAGTCAAGATGGTGCCACTGCACTCCAGCCTGATGACAGAGCGAGACTCCATCTCAAAATATATATATTTATATTTATATAATCACAATGATAGCACTTTCCTGAGTTCTGTAGATTATTTTAGTGAATTGTTGAATTTGAAGGATTTGTGGGAACCCCTGAATTTGTAGCCAGTTGGACAGAAGTAAAGGTGTCCTGTGGACCCGTAGCTTGTGAGTGAATGAGGTTAGCCTCACGGAGAGCTGTGCCTTAATCTGTGAAGTGTAGCCAAACTCCAGGTATCGATGTCAGAAGTCACTGCAGCCCCAAATTCTCTACTTATTACCAAGTATTTCCAACAGTGAATGAGTTTCCTATTGCTGCTGTCACAAATCACCACAAATATAGTGGCTAAAAACAATACAAATATATTATCTTACTGTGGGCTGATAGGTGCCACGTTTCTATTGAAGGCTCTAGGAGAGACTAGGTTGCCTTGTCCTCTTTACCTTCTAGAGCTTACCCACATTCCTCAGTTCATCCTACCCCCCTTCACGCCCTCTGTTCCTATTGACACATCGCACCTCTGACTTTGACCCTTCTGCTGCCTTTTTGTAAGGATCTTTGTGATTGCATTGGGTCTACCCAAATAATCTAGGAAAATCTCCCCATCTCAAGATCTTTACCTTAGTCCCATCTGCAAAGCCTCCTTTGTTGCATAAATCAACATAGATACAGATTTGGGAGACTGGAACATGGACATCTTTGGGGGACCATTACTTTGTAGTACATATGGCTTCTACCTCTGGAAGAAGCCTCAAAAAACAGCAGCTCCCACTAGGGTTTTGTTCAAAGCCAAACTCATACTTTTGAAATCCTTTCAAAAGGCACAAGTATATTTTGCTAAATGTAATTGGTTTCTGTCTACATAGGCCTTTCTTGTTAAAATTTAATTATTACTACACAGGGTTGTCTTTCTTTAATTTTTCTTTTTATTTCTTCTTATATCGCTATTATTATTAATCCAGATCTCTTAAACTTCAGGTTTATATCTGAGAATGGAGAAGAGAATTCTAAATTCCATTGCTAAATTCATTATATTTCTTCTTAAAATGGCTTCTGATCCTAACACCCTCATTTATCTCAATAGCAATATAGCAGTATAGCAATCATGAGTAGGTGTGTTAGTCCACTTTCATACTGTTATAAAGATACTACCTGAGATTGGGTAATTTTTTTTTCGAGGCAGAGTCTTATTCCATTGCCCAGGCTGGAGCACAGTGGTCCAATCTTGGCTCACTGCAACCTCTGCCTCCCAGGTTCAAGAAATTCTCCTGCCTCAGCGTCCTGAGTAGCTGGGATTACAGGCATGCGCCAACACACCAGGCTGATTTTTTGTATTTTTTTGTAGAGACAAGGTTTCACCATGTTGGCCAGGACAGTCTTGAACTCCTGACCTCAGGTTATCTGCCCACCTCAGCCTCCCAAAGTGCTGATTACAGGCGTGAGCCCCAGCGCCTGGCCACAAGACTGGGTAATTTTTAAAGAAAGGAGGTTTAACTGACTCACAGTTCTATATGGCTGGGGAAGCCCCAGGAAACCTGCAATCATGACAGAAGGCAAGGGGAAGCAAGGCACATCTTACATGGCAGCTGGCAAGAAAAAGAGTGACGGAGGAAGTGCCAGACACTTATCAAACAACCAGATCTTATGAGAACTCACTCACTATCACAAGAACAGCATGGGAGAACCACCCTCACGAATCAATCATCTCCTGCCTGGTCCCTCCCTGGACACATGGGATTACAATTCGGATTATAATTTGAGATGAGATTTAGATGGGGACAGAGCCAAACCATATCAGTAGCTATAAGAGCAGAGAAATTGTATTTGAGTTGCAAGTTTGGCTTCCCCATTTAACTAGTTGTATGTTCTTGGAAAAGCCACTGAATGTAAGGTTTGATCTCTTTGTCCAACTACTGGAAATAGTAGTATTGTTGCAATAATATTAATAATTAGATTGCTGTGAGGGTGAAATATTTAACATAGTGTCTTGTGCATAATAGGTCAAATAATCCCCTTTTACCTTCAGTCTCACCATCCTTACACCCCTTAAGTGGAGCTTACATGCTCTTTTTTTTTTTTTTTTTTTTTTTGAGTCGGAGTCTCACTGTGTCACCCAAGCTGGAATACAGTGATGCAGTCTCAGCTCACTGCAGCCTCCACCTCCCTGGTTTAAGCAATTCTCCTGCCTTAGCTCCCTGAGCGGCTGGGGTTACAGGGGTGCACCACCAAGCCAGGCTAACTTTTTTTAATTTTTAGTAAAGACGGGGTTTCGCCATGTTGACCAGGCTAGTCTCGAACTCCTGACCTCCTGACCTGTAATTATCTGCCTGCCTCGGCCTCCCAAAGTGCTGGGATTCCAGGCATCAGCAACCACACCAGGCTTACCTGCTCTTTAAAGAACCAGTTCACACAAGGTCACAATGCCATAAATCCCACCCTAAGCCATATGCTCCACATGAGCCCATTGCAGTATCCTGTCGAGGTGGGTCTGCTCCCAGTGTTAACATTGACTTGTTTTTATAAACCACACAGGTGTTCGTTACCTGGCTGTGGGTAAAAAGATGAACTATAATATGAGATACAGTATATGGGTTTTCTTTACTTTCCTCTCATTCTCCTTGGCAGCCAGCATGACTTCCTCATGGTTACCTAAAATCTCCACAAGAAATGACATCTGTTCTGTTGACCTCATCTCTCCAGCACCTGGCAGGATGGAAGGTACATATAGATCACTTGATAAAATTTGATAAGTTAATTGAGTAAGCGAACAAATGCCTTGCCAGCTCTTGTTTTATCATTGGACCATTTGCTCTGCCTCCATTCTCCATTGCCATTTCTTTTTCTCTCTGAACTGTAGTTGTCATTTAAGGGCCAGCCTAATTACTATCCAGGGTTTGCTCTTTCGGTAAGGTGTTTCTGACCACCTCACAATACCTGTTCTCACCTGCTTCCAAATTCCTCCAACATTCCTACTTGTCTGGGACTTATCTTGAACTGTATTCTTCACAACTATTTTATAATACCTCTGTTAAATATTAATTGAAAGTTCCATGAGGAAAGATAATATGTCATTTACACACTTCAACTATAAGTAGTGCTACTATGTGCCCAACACATAGTAGGCACTTGATAAATGCTGCTTGAATTGGCTTTCCCCAACAGAAACTGCACAAGAGCCTGAAGAAACATGCCCCGATCATGGTTATATATACAACTAGTTTGATTATTTTGACCTGTTGACATCTTTGTTCAACCAAATTTCTTTTTTTAAGAATGTGGCTGATTTATATATTGAATCGATTAGATAAAATTCAAATGCAATTCATAATTGTAGTTTGCAACCATTAAGAGGCATTCAGTGCAAGCCATCAAAAATGGTGTTGAGCTACTCACAGCACACCGAAGTCACACTTTTTGTGACCCAAGTCACAAAATTTTTGCCTCAAATTTTGGGGTTCTTTCTTGTTTCTTTTGTAATCACTCCAAGGTGTGTGTAGGGGCTGAATTGTTCTAGCAGATGGCAAACTGTGTTAATGGGAATCAGCGAGGAATTTAATTATTTTCCCAATTTCCAAAGGCAATGATGTATCACATTAATACTTTTCCTTTGCTTTTCCTGCATGCTAGTAGCTAAAAGTGAAATGATGTCCCAGTCCCCAGTGTGTCTGCAGAGGAGTCATAAATTACACCTCTGCACCTTTGCAATGAAAGAGCTGCTCTCTCCTGATGCCAGTTGTCCACACAGACCAGGGACAGGATGGCACAGTTATAAAAACGAAGTAGACAATGTGTTGTTCCAGACTTATTCTAGGAGACACTGTTTAAATCAGGGGATTTTTCTTAAATTATTTCTTTTCTACATTGCTGACGGGTTCTGCTAACAAAATCTTCTAAGGCTGTGATATTTTTTATGAGTATGTTCAATTGGTTTTAGTCACAGTCTCAATATCTCTAAAATTCGGAAGATAACATTCCTGCAGCCTTACAATACTGTGACTGGACAAGTCAACATTTAATCTTCGAAGAATACAAATCTCTGGGGTAATTCCTAACGGTATGTGACTACAGCCAGTACTTCTGTGTCACTGCCTGAGCAGTGCAGGTGAGGTGCTGCCACCCGAACTGATGACTCTCACCGTTTAAGCCAACTCAACCACATTCTGAGGATATCAGACTATGTGACCTTGGGCAAAACAAGCCCTAAATGTAGGTTGTACAACTGGTAAGTCATAAGCTTCTATTTAGAAACGTTCTGAGAATGACTAGTCAAAATTCCTAAAGCTGTAGACATTTATACAAATGAAATTTTTTGCCTGAATTCAAAATATTACGGTATCCATAATGTTGAGGATACAAAGCCAGTTAAAAAGAGATTTTCATTTAGGAAGAGAAAAGTGGGAAAGAAGAAAACACAGAGGGCTGAGTGAAGGGGAGGAAAAGGTAAGGGCACGAAGAGAGAGAAAAGAAGGTGGAGAGGAGAGAAAATTGATTTAGAGATGTTTAATTCTAGCTATTGAGATTTAGACCAATTTCTTTTCTTTTTTGGCTTATCTCTTCCTATTTTCTGTATAACCATATATGACATAAGCAAGAAAATACATTTTTTTGAAAAAATTGATCCCTCTAGAAATATCCATAGTACCAGAATTCTTATTAAATCTTTTTGTCAGATCCCAAGATTTTCATTTGTTTACTTGCTCAAAAAAAAAAAATAGTTACTGATTTCTGTGGAATCTTTTTAATGAAATACTGACTGGAAAGTAAATCTGAATTTTACTTTTCTGCAATATTTATTTTATTAATCTATCCAGACATATCAACCTTATACATCAGATATGAATTTATAGTTCAATTGTTCTTCAAGCTGTAAGAGGAATTGATGAATTATTTCTTTTTAGGATTGTTCGGCTCCTGGTGCCTTATGGTTACCGAAAATCTAGGTTTTGGGTGAAATAGAAAATGTTAGCATAGCAGTCATGCTGGTTTGGTTTTGTTTTTTGTTTTGTCATTGGGTTATTTTTATTTTTGTTTTTGGAGTTTGGGAGCAGTTGTTTTTCATTTTTTGTTTGTCTAACTCAATTGTTTCTCAATAAAATAACTGGAAAATGTTATGGTGACTTAAAAATTAAAGTAGTGTAACAGAAAAAGAACTGAACTGAACCTACTGGTAATGGGAAATCCGGCCTCTGTTTCTGGGCCTTCCAGTTCTACTGCCCAGGTCTGAGTGGCCTGGGAAGGTAATTTTCACGCCTCTGATGCTTCTATTTTCTCACCAATAAAATAGGACTGAGAACTTCCCTTCCTACTGCTCAGGGATCTAATACAGCAACATGAAAAGTTAAAGTGCAAAATCTTATGTACACTTAACAAGCTGTATTATCACCAGGTTAATTTTTGGCCTCCAATTATTAGTTTGTTCAAGGCCCTATGATAAGCACTTTAGAAATATTATATCTTTCAATCCTTAAACACACTATAGAATTATTGTCCTTTTTTTAAATTATAAAACGAACCACTTTGGTTTCTGCATTAGCCACGTTCTGCTCATCTGCCTCCCTGTCTAGCGGGAGTGACTACAGCAACGGTGAGGTGCTGCACCTCCCACCACGGAGCTGGGTCTCAGCACAGCAGGCTAACATCAACTCAGCTCATGCTCTGGGGCTTCCGTGTTGTCACTGAAGCCTAAGGCACTGCCACACCCAGGCCTATGCAAATCAGAAACGCCAGGGAGTTCAACCTCCATGGAGCAACTAAAGACCAGTGTGAGATCAGAGAGGATCAGAGAACATATTTAATGTATTTTTCTTTCTTCTGCTCCACTCTGCATAGTGTTCGGAGTCACGATAGCTTCATTCAGCTTCTCAGAAGATACCCTGAGAAACTGAGCAGTCAACCAATCACAAAACTCCCATAAAGTATTAGCACTTACACTTTTGCTTCGGATTTTGTCTTCTAGAAAACCCATGCTAAGAGGAAGCCATACACCCAAATGCCCATCAATGATAGACTGGACAAAGAAAATGTGGTACATATACACCATGGAATACTACGTAGCCATAAAAAACAACGAGTTCGTGTCCTTTGTAGGGACTTGGATGAATCTGGAAACCATCATTCTCAGCAAACTGACACAAGAACAGAAAGCCAAACACCACATGTTCTCACTCGTAGGTGGATGTTGAACAATGAAAACACATGGACACAAGGAGGGGAGCATCACACACTGGGGGCAGTTGGTGAGGGTAGGGGAGAGACAGAGCAGGGTGGGGAGGGAGAGGAGGGTGTGGAGGGATAACATGGGGAGAAATGCCAGACATAGTATGCACCTAAAGTAAAATAAAAATATATATATATATGTAATAAATAAATAGGAAGCCATACACACAGAGAAGCGGGCCTAATGGGGAATCACAGAATCCAGGCCAAGGATCTATTCAGTGGGGTGCCACGAAAGGTCAGAAATCACGTGCGCAGGTAAATTTCTGTTAGAACACTATGTATCTGACATAAATAATAACACGTCTTTCCTGCACAAAATGATATCAAAGAGTAAGAATAACAGAAAATGCAGAAAAATGCCGATATCCTTCCATTAGTCCGAATGGGCTAGGTTCATGTGACAGCAACAAACTATACCAAAAACTCAGTTACTTCAAGCATAATAGTTCTTTTTTTCTCCTTTAGGTAATTCTCCAGAGCAGCCAATTATCGGCATGATTACTAAGTGATCCAAGTTGCTTCAACCCTGTGGCTCAGGTATCTTGGTCCATTGCCTCCACCATAGACAATGAAGGGATAGAGAGAGAGCTAGGAAAAATCAGGCAGATGTCATGTTCACTGCCTCGCTTCTGAAGGAACACAACATTTTTAGTCACATAGCTTCACCCAACTGCAAGAAGGCTGGTGAGAGTAGTGTTCTGTGGTCTTAGAAAGCAAGGATAACTTCCCTCTGGAAAACACTGGTGAAGTCCACCATCATCTAATGTACACACATAAGGTGGTTACTGCTTGCTAATGTTTTATGTTTTAAAAATGTGTTTATAGGGAAATAATAAAAACAAACCCTGAAATGTTATCAGAATTCACTGATGCTACTTAACTTAAAAACCTGCCATACGAGTCAGAATAACTCAATTCCCAGTACAACTGTGTGGCTCTGGGGAAACCATTTCAATCCTATGGGCCTTGGTTGCTTAATCTATAAATAAGACCCTGGGGTCGATGGCATCAATAAGTGTCCCTTCCAGATCTCCATTTCATAATTTTTGCCTCAATTGCACTGGGAAAAATTGAAGTCCTACAAGAGCTGGCCCAGGGTTTTTTATTCGATCCTCTGCTGCCATCTCGCAGTCAGTACTGCAGGCACAGTAAGCCCAGGGTTTGAACTGGAGGATGCCGCTTATTCCTATGTCAGAACTGAGGATGCTGAGGTCTCACCTGCCTGAGTTTCATGCTGTGCTACAGTAAGTGATTGAATGTCAAAGAAAAAGTTAGTCCGTGACTCCTAATAGAAAATGATGCACTAAATTTCGTCATTTTCCCCACTGTTTTATTATCCTTACCTGTTGAGATAAAAGTGATTAAGCAGTGAGTGTTAGCTTTACTTGCAGAGTTAGAAGAAACAGTGCATGCTGGTAGAACGGCTCCTGCTCTATGATTAGCTAATGAAGCAGAGGGGAGAGTGCATGAGAAGAAATCATGACAGCAGCATCCACCAGGGGAGAATGGTTACAGTCCCCGTGGGACGAGAGGGCAGACTTACTAGGTGGAGTTTTGTGAGACATAGGTGATTTTCTTCTTCTTTTTCTTTATTCTTGCTGCAATCTCTGACCTTGGGTTTCCCTTTATGCCCATGGTTCACTCCTTGCATCATAAAACACAAATATATACGCAGCCAGAAGATGGCCATTCTGCACAACACCTTAGTCTGATTCCTAGTCTCAGAGTTACCAAATGGTACCAACTGAAGAACTCATTAACGATGCAGGGAGTCGCATTGTGTTATGTTTATGCTTTTCTAAGTGAGTCAAGTAGAATCAGTTTCCATTGTCTACATGCCTACATTTCAGACCACACAATATTAATGTGGTCAAAATAGAATTATCCAACCTCAGAGATAGTAGAGCAAAAGCAAGCCTACTCTAAATAAGTATGACATTATGTTTTGAGTTCAGCAGCTGTGGTTTTTGTGGAGTGAGCGAGTAACCCGTTAGCATAAAGGAGAGATTCAATATCACACACATTTAGTCATGATGGGCTACAGGGAGGAAGGAAAAATGAAAGAGCTCTTTAAAGGCTGTAAGGGAAGGCATTTGGCAAATCCAGGCAGGGGAAATTCTCTAGACACAGGGAAAGGAAGGAAGGCACAAAGGTATGTCATTAAAAGAAAATGAAGGTGTCTCCAGAATGACGAAGAGCAGGAACTGAATGAAGGGCATAAAATTGAGTTGAGTGGTGAGATTAGCATGGGAGGAGAAGAGGGAAGTGTGGGAGGAGAGGGAAGAATCAGGATGCCAAGAATAGCTAGAACGACTGGAAGAAGGCGCACTTGAGAGAATAGCTTCTTGTTAATCCGCTCACACTACCAATCTGTCTGGTATCATTTCCTTGTACGTAGATTTGGAAGTACTGATTCTCAAATTTCTTCTGTTCCTCTACTTTGTTGGAAGTTACAAGCATCAAAATCCTATGACTAGTGGTTTTATCATTTGAACTTTTGATTCAACTCAAAAAAAGTTGCCAAAAAGTTCTCAACTTTCAAAGAATTGGCCATAATGATCTGAGAGAGGCGGTCCTTCCCCTGCTTGACTCAAGAAATATTTATTGAATTAGTTTCTTTCATTCATTGCCAAAATTGATTTGAATCTCTTTATTATTTAGTCACATATTCACAACTATGCTTGGCTTTATTTTTCATATATTGAGAGACCTGAGGGTTTGGCAGGATATTTAAAATCCCAAAAACAAATTAAAAACTTATGAAAGTTCATGACCAGGATAATCAACACATTTCACAAATTATAGTCAACTGTGTGTGGATACCAGTCATGAAATAAAATTCTACTTTTAAAAATTAAATCGAAAGAATTTAAATTTAAAGAGAAAATGTCCTCCGCTTCCCTCTCCCTCTCGTGGATATAAACTTAGTAATCAAGTCCTGCAAATCCTTCCTTCCTCCATAATCTACCAAACTAGGCCCTCCTTCCCGCCCTACTCCACGCTCCATGTTAATATCTGAGACATTCCAATATCTCAAGACTAAATTCTTACCCCCCCCGCCCCTATTCATCATTGGCATAAGAACTATGTACAATGCTGGCACATCTGTGATTGGTGATTCCTCATCTCAAAAACTCACAAAAGCTACGTAGAATAAAATACACATTTTTATCACAATGGCCTAAATCTTCCATATTCTGTCCTGAGGCTGTTTTCCAAATGGATTTCTACCTAGTCACTTCATATCTCCACACTTCTCTTAATCACGCTGTGCCTTATTTTCTTCTTCTTAGAAAGGAATAATTTCAGTACCTCCTTCAAGGGGTTATTGAAGACTGTATAAATGTCTGGCACACAGTAAAAATTATCTGTATTATTATTATTATTTGTGGCACTAATGTAAGACCAGTTTTGAATATATTGATATATTCATATATATTGAATATATATGTATTATGTATACACACACATATATATGTTCTAATTCTCAATTATATTTTCTGTAGTATGCCAAGTCTTCTTGCTGAGGTACCTCCTAACACGAGGTTCTGGGTTATGCCTTTTCACACTGTTAAATCGTTTAATCTGCTTCATATAAACCCTGAGAGAATACCTACTTTTCATAGTCCCCAAAGAGAGTTCTTTTGGTGGAGGAAATAACTTGCTCTGTTCACTTGATCTTGTAATAAATCAAGTACCATGTGTAAGTGAACCCCATAACATTAGAAGAATATTTCAGCCGAGAGCATGAAAGCTGTTTTTACCCAGTGGTGAGATCTATTTAAAACATGCTTTTTTAAAGCTGTGTTGTATAAAGTCTGGATTTGGGATCAGAACTCTAACGGGGTTCTTGAGAAAGATTTTCAGCAGAGCTTTTAAAGTAAAACAGAATCACCTGAAATAGAAAATCTGTTTGTTTGTTTTTTTTTTTTGGGGGGGGGGATGGAGTTTCGCTCTTGCTACCCAGGCTGGAGTGCAATGGCGCGATCTCGGCTCACCGCAACCTCCGCCTCCTGGGTTCAGGCAATTCTCCTGCCTCAGCCTCCTGAGTAGCTGGGATTACAGGCACGTGTCACCATGCCCAGCTAATTTTTTGTATTTTTCGTAGAGACGGGGTTTCACCGTGTTGACCAGGATGATCTCGATCTCTTGACCTCGTGATCCACCCGCCTCGGCCTCCCAAAGTGCTGGGATTACAGGCTTGAGCCACCGCGCCCGGCCTGTTTTGTTTTTAAATCATCCAAAAATATTTTCAAACTATCTTTCTAGTCTACTACAAAACTGGTGTTTCCGAATATCCAAAACACTTTGATTGTAATATAAACTTCATATAAGATCTACTTCCTGTTTTTTGTACTATAGTAATGAAACAAATTAGTACCCCTTGATATAATAATAATTCTATATTTACAGTTTTAAATGCATCATTTTCTTAGATTAAATAAATACCAGTTTCCTTGAGTTTGCTGTTTAGGTCTTAATAATCTAATTATATCTGTATCTTTTCATGAACTTGTCCATAAATTTGGCACTTAAATTAGTGACGGTCAAAACAGTACAGAATACCCTGGTTTTACTGTTGGTAAAATTAGTACAAATAGTAACAAGGCTGTTTCAGTCAAACATTTCGCCATGATGTGGAATTGCCTATTTTACTGACTGCCCAGCTCTCCTGGTCATAGTTTACATCTCTTTGATACCAGTAAACTTGAATATATTTTAATGCATTCATTGGATATTGCTTGTTTCATACTTTTTCATTATTTCATGTACAATTTTATGACTTCCTGTGATCTAATCATTTATATCATGCCTTCCTTCATTGCTCCTAAACATAAGATCTTTCTATAAATATAGATAACTTCTTTATATTTCTTAACTTTAAAATTTTTTAACTTTGCATTTAAATCTTTAATGGTTATAATTTCATTTTGCTTGCTTGCTTTTTGCATGTCACTTCAGCTGAGACTCTATTTTTCTCTCAAAAATCAACATATTTCCTGCATTTGTATGATATTACTTTTTATACACTGACACCTCCTGAAGATCAAGGGTCTTATTTAGGAAGAAGTATTTTCAATTGCTCTTTGGGTCTATTTTATACCAATTGTAAATAGATTCAATAAATGTTTAATCGATAATTGATATTTTATGATAAACATGGGAAAGCAGTCTAGATAACTTTCTTAATATTGTTTTAAAGTTGAAATTTTTCACAGAATTAGAAAAAAACTATTCTGAAATTCATCTGGAACAAAAAAAGGGCCTGAATAGCAAAGCAATTCTAAACGAAAAGAACAAAGCTGGAGGCATCACACTATCTGACTTCAAACTATACTACAAAGATACAGTAACTAAAACAGCATGGTAATGGCACAAAAGCAAAAACAGAGACCAATGGAACAGTTAGTAAACCCCTAAATAGAGCGACACACCTATAACCATCTTGTCTTCCTCAATGCCAATAATGACAAGCAATGGCCATTGGACTCCCTATTTAATAAATGGTGTTGGAATAACTGGCTAGCCATAATGCAGAAGATTGAAACTGGACCCCTTTCTTTCACCATATACAAAAACCAATTCAAGATAAATTAAAGACTTAAATGTACAACCTAAAACAAAAAAACCCTAGATGAAAATTTAGGAAAGACCATTCTGGGCATTGGCCCTGGCAAAGATTTTATGATGAAGACTCCAAAAACAATTGCAACCAAAACAAAAATTGTCAAATGGGACCTAATTAAAGTAACAAGTTTCTGCACAGCAAAAGAAACTATCAACAGAATAAACAGACAGCCTACAGATGGAAGAAAATATTTGCAAACTATGTATCTGCCAAAGGTCTAATATTCTGAATTCATAAAGAACTTAAACAAGTTAACAAACAAAACAACCCCATTAAAAAAGGGCCTAAGGACATGAATAGGTAATTCTCAAAGACGACATCACATGGCCAATAAATATATGAAAAAATGCTCAACATCACTAATTGTTAGAAAAATGCAAATTAAAGCCACAATGAGCTACCCTCTTACACCATTCAGAATGACTGCTGTAAAGAAGGCAAAAAATAGATGCTGGCGGGGTTGTGGAGAAAAAGAAATGCTTATACACTGCTGATGGAAATGTAAATTAGTTCAGCCACTGTGGAAAGCAGTGGGGAGATTTCTTGAAGGACTTAAAATAGAACTACCATTTGACCCAGAAATCCCATTACTGGGCATATACCCAAAGAAATATAAATTGTTCCACTATAAAGACACAGGCACGTTTATGCTCATTGGAGCACTATTCACAATAACAAAGACATAAAATCAACCTAGATGCCCATCAACACCTTCAACAGTGGACTGGATAATGAAAATGTGGTACACATACATTGTGGAATACTATACAGCCATAAAAAAGAACAAAAGTATGTACTTTGTTAGCAACACAGGTGGAACTGAAGGCCGTTTTTCTAAGCAAATTAACACAGGAATAGAAAACCAAATATAAGTGAGAGCTTAACATTGGGTACACCTGGACAGAAAGAAGGGAACGATGGACACCAGGGCCTACTTGAGGGTGGAGGCTGGGAGAAGAATGAGGATCAAAAAACTACCTATCGAGTACTATGCTTATTATCTGAGTGACAAAATAATCTGTACACCAAACCCCCATAACACAAAATTTCCCCATGAATCAAACCTGCACATGTACTCTCTGAATCTAAAATAAAAGTTTGAAAGAAAAGCAATTGTGGTAAAATATATATGACATAAAATTGAGCGTTAATTTCAATGGCATTAAAGCATTCAACGTGGATTCACATTGTTGTGCAACCTTCACCACCATTTAGCTCCAGAACTTTTTTTATCTTCCAAGCTGAAACAAATACACTTTTAATAGAAAGAAGACTCATATTTTACTTCTTTCTTTCTTTCTTTCTTTGAGATGAAGTCTCACTCTGTCACCCAGCCTGGAGTGCAGTGCTGGGATCTTGGCTCATTGCAATCTCCACGTCCCTGATTCAAACAATTCTCCTGCCTCAGCTTCCCAAGTAGCTGGGACTACAGGTGCCTGCTACCACACTGGCTAATTTTTTTTATGTTTTGTAGAGACAGGATTTCACAATGTTGTCCAGTCTGGTCTCGAACTCCTGACCTCAAGTGATCTGCTCGCTTCAGCCTCCCAAAGTGCTGGGATTACAGGTGTGAGCCGCGGCACCCAGCCAAGGCTGATATTTTCTTTCTCCTTATGCTGTAATATTTTATCATGGTGCCATGTAGTTTTTCTCCATTTACTCTACAGGGTGTGTAATTGTCATTGGCTCCAGTCATTTGCCTTCCTAGAGGCAGTCTGTTGAGTCCCTAAACTGGAGAGCAGGTCGGTATAAATAATTCCTAGCCCAGATTCTAAGAACTAATATGTATGATTGGGAAACAGCTCTTCTGGACTGAGGCAAGATCAGGTCATAACAGGATCTGTTGTTTTAGTTTGATGGGGTTTGTGTTTCCAGGTCACACTAATACCATGGTTCTTTCTGGCTCTGTGGCCACAAATATGCATACTTATGGATAATGTATTTCCCAGATTGCAATGTACTTGTGTCATTTAAACGCGCTGTTATTTCTTTACTGAATGAATTTAGAAAGAGAAATAAAAGTGAGGATTACTTGAGATGCATTTTTTTTTAAAGGCCTGAATGGTAGATGATAAATCCTTCAGTATTTTGAGTGGCTTCAGAATATATATTTAGAAAGTGGCAACTTCTTACTATTCTTTCATGTAAGCAGGCCCTTTTAAAAACACTTAGGAATTTGAAATTTTCCCAGTATGAATTTGAGGTGGAAACCCAGATGGAAACCAACTTGAAGTTAGTAATTCTCAGGAGAGGTCCCGGGAAATTGTCTTCTAGTTCCTGTGCCTCAATACACCATGAAAACCAAAGATCAAATTCTCCAGGTTCTGTAAATGCCCCTGAGGGAAGAGGCAAGATTGGCTTGAGTGTTTCACTTACTTTATAGGCTCCATCTTTCTCTTAGTTTTTTACTTTACTTTCTTGCCAACTCATCAATGTACCTTACAAAATTTTTTTAGCATTTTTAAGTGTATTCAGTGGGAGTTTTATGTAGGATATCTAGCCCTCCACTGCCGGAAACAGATGTGCATTCATTTGTATATTTAATATAGAGAGACATTTAATGTGTGCTTAGTATGTGTCAAGAACACTGCTAGAAACTAGGCATACTGGGGAGAAAAGACAGTCATGTTACATTCCCTAATGAAGATTATATTCTATCTGAGTTTAAAATTATACACAAGAAATACAGGTATAAAAATATTTAATTTTCATTTACACTGGGATCAAATGCCTGAAACAGATAACAGTTGCGTAAAAAGTCCATCAAATTGTAAATCCTGGTGTCTGGAAATCTGAGAATCTTCAGAGAAAGGATGGTGAATGAGATTCAGATAGATGGACGCAGGCAAGAGTAAGGCTTGGGATGAAACACGGAGCAGCCCAGCTGAACTGGAAACCTAGCGGTGGACAGTAGTGGAAAGCGCGTGTGAGCCAGGCCCAGCACTTTGGGAGGTGAAGACAGGTGGATTGCCTGAGGTTAGGAGATCGAGACCAGCCTGGTCAACATAGTTAAACCTCACCTCTACTGAAAACACAAAAATTAGCCAGGCGTGGTGGCGGGCACCTGTAATCCTAGCCACTCAGAAGGCTGAGAATCGTTTGAACCTGGGAGGCGGAAATTGCAGTGAGCTGAGATTGTGCCACTGCACTCCAGCCTGGGTGACAGAGTGAGACACTGTCTCAAAAAAAAAACAGGAAAGAAAGAGAAAGAAAGAGGAAAGAAAGAAAAAAAAGAAAGAAGAAAGAAAGAGGAGAAGAAGAAGGAGGAGGAGGAGAAGGAAGGAGGGAGGGAGGAAGTGTTTGTAAATAGTTTGATCAGGTGGGATGGGGTCAGGTCATGGAGAGCTTTGAATGCCAAGAATGAAGATTTTATTTTACTGTCACTGGAAAGCAAGAGAGTGGAAAGAGGGGAGCCAAGTATTGGAAAAATAAATCTGGTGTTAAGACAGTGTCTGTATTGGAGCTGGGAGGGGAGCAGGATGTTCTATAGGAACTGCTGTGATGGAACTTACACCAAGGCAGTGATAACAGAAACAGAAAAGATGGAGTTGATTTTAAGATGCATGAATTGAAGTAATGTGTTTAAGGACTTAGCAGTGTGCCTTTGCAAAGAAGAAACAACAGTTTTATCTTCTTAATGAAACTGATGCTTGGCAAATTGTCAGATGCAAGTGATGAAGAATGGGTACAGCAGACAGACCTCTGCTGCTGCTGGACTCTTTACTATGAGTAGTTCCCTCCTATCCATTTCGCCCTAATTATCCACATTTTAACTTTTTTTTTTACTTCTAAATTCCCAGTCCATTACACAGCAATTATTATTGATTCTGATATCAATAATATTCTGATACCAATAAGAGTCCTAAGATTTAAAATATTTTACAAATAAAGCAAACCTAAAAGCCAATGGAATAATCCTTTGAAAATGTTGCAAATTGAATGTAGAAATAAAACCTGTCATCAACAACCAGGATGATTCATTTTATACGTCAACTTGGCTGGACTGCAGAGCCCAGGTAAATATTATTCTGGATGTTTCTATAATAGTGTTTTGGGTGAGATGGACATTTAAATTAGTGGACTTTGAAAAAGAATGAAACAGACTGCGCTCTGTGATGTGGGTGTGGCGGATCCAATCAGTTGAAATCTTGAACAGAACAAAAGACTCCTGAGCAAGAAAAATTTCTTCAGCTTCAAGGCCTTCAGACTTCACTGCAGCATCAGTGCCCCCCGGGTCTCCAGCCTGCTGCCGACCCTGCAGATTTTGGACTTGCCAGCCTCCATGTTTTTGGGTTGTTGTTGTTGTTTTTATATACAGAGTCTCCTTCTGTCCCCCAGGCTGGATGTAGTGCAGTGGCGAAATCTGGGCTCACTGCAACCTCTGACTCCTGGGTTCAAGCGATTCTCCAGCCTCGGCTTCCAGAATAGCTGGGGTTACATGTGTGCACCACCACTCCTGGCTAATTTTTGTATTTTTAGTAGAGATAGGGTTTTGCCATGTTGGGCAGGCTGGTTTTGAACTCCTGACCTCAAGTTATCCACTTGCCTCAGCCTCCCAAAATGTTGGGATTACAGGCATCCTCTTGTGAACCAATTCCACAAAATAAATCTGTCTCTTTGTACTCTCTCTCTCTCTCTCTAGGTTCTGTATCTCTCTAGAACCATAACACGACAATATCAAAACATTAATTTTACTAAGGAGAAATCCTTCCCTTACCTTAAGTGTTCATTCAAGGCAAAGTTATACTGGTTTCTGATGATCAAACTCAACTCTAGGATAAAACGGCCTCTCTAAGCTTTAGTAGGTGATAAAAATCCTCAAGGATATTCAACTTCATTTCAAACACTTACTTTCACTTCATGAAAGTAAATCTTCCTTACAATATTCTGTTAAGCCTGGGCCCGGGAACATTTAAACTGCGTCAACTTGTTACTGTTAAATATTCATATTTGCACTGCCGAGCAATATTGTATTTTAATACCGATTGCATTTTTAGGGGGGGAAATAAAAGCTTGAACTTGCTGGAACAGATTGCATTTTTGAAACCTCCCAACTCCCGTCAAAGTCCTCTCAGCTCCTTATTTCCTTTATCATACATTTTTACTTCACTCTCGTTGGCTCTGTTTGTATATTAGTCAATATGAGTCAAGATGATGATGATTAAATTTCACTGGAAGTTCAGAGATAACGTGATTAAACTTGAACTTAAATCTTTCTGAAATAGGTACCTCTTTTGTATTTCACAAAGGGAAAATTCTACTTGAGTATTAGAAGGAATATGATTACCTTGTTCAAGATACTAGATTTTTCAAAACAATACAATATTATCTTGGCTAAAAGGAGGGTAATCAGAAATTCAAAGCACGTTTTTCTCCCAATTATTTTACATTTTCAGGAAGTCATTATATTTTCCTCATACACAGACATTTGCCACAGCCAAAAGATAGAGAACTTCCAGGGAGGTCACTGTTTGTCTCCCTCAATGTAAAAGAAAAAGGGAGAAAATCTGATGTCTCTATGGGGCAGAAAGAAAGATGAGGAGGTGGTCTAATCAGAAAACGCTGCAACAGCAGCACAACGATAGCTGCAATTCGTTTTTTCAAGAAACTGCAAGCAACAGAGAAGAGAGACAGCAGAAACTCTCCAGGTGTGCTGGACCCTCTCCAGCATATAGGTTAGTCCCATGCCATTGGGTCAGGATGTGAGAGAAGGCTCATCTTTACCCAGAATTGGGCACAGCACTTAAGGACCCCTGGATTGTTAAACCCAGCTTTGCCTAGCAGTAATCTAATTGAAATTCACCTCCTAAATTGAAGGCTATTGAATTTCCTATTGCACTGTAACTTTAATTCAGCAGTTCCCCTCATCCTCCATCCAGCATTGATTAAGGAATCTGAATGCAAAAGTCAAAGCTGCATTACAAGCGAAGGCTGTGCATCAGTGCTGAAGTGACAATCATCCCCATTCTTAGTGTGAGCTGGGAGCAAGTGCTAATTAAAATTATAAGCTAGAGAGAACATGCATTGAAAAAAAGAAGCCGTCCCTAACTAATAATTCCGGGGATAAATCATACTTGATTTGCTAACATATAGAAGTGTCCAGGAACCACCATCTACAAATGTCTTGAATATGGTTCTAATCAATCTGCAGAACAATAATCAAGGAGGCATATAATTAGAACAGGCTCATAACTACGAGTAGCACATAACATTTTCTCACCTTGAGACGGCGTACAGCATCCTGTCTCACAAATAATAACTACTCCCTAACAGAGGCAGCTTTCTTCTGCATCTGAAAGAGACCCTGACAGATTTCTGGCTTTCCTGGAAACCCAGTTCCAGACTTCAGAGGTGTCCTGGTAAAGTTTCATGGAGCCTCCTGTTCTTGCTGTCCTCTGTTTTTTAACTCTGACCCTTTACCACATCTGACATATGAATGTGAAAACGATTCTGACCTGAGATGCCCTTCGTGACAGCTCCAAACCACAGCTGGCAATGTGTGATCAGTAGTGAAAAACAGCAGATGGGCAACTCTGAGAAAATATAAGTTAATCACATTCTCACACAAGCCACTGGCCTCCTCCTATTCTGTTTCTCGTTTCACCAGTGCGATCGGGGTAGGAGTGACACGGGAGAAGAGCAAAAGCAGGAAGACGCCAACCAGGTTTTGAATACCTACGACTTCCCTCGTCAGTGTTCTAAGCCTTTAAGTGCATCATTATACCCATTCTACATAAGCGACCAATGCAGATGATCAGGAAACAAAATGTAGAAAAAGAAGTAGCATTTGGTGTAGGCTAAAGGTGAGGTTCCAACCCATGTCTCTAGAGCTCCCAGCCTGCACTTGGCTAAGGCCTCATTTCCCTCCACTTTCCTCCTTCTTTCTGATGTTTAAATATGCCAATCTCGGCTGGGTGCAGTGGTTCACACTTGTAATCTCAGCACTTTGGGAGGCTGAGGCGGGCGGATCACGGGGTCAAGAGATCGAGACCATCCTGGCCAACACAGTGAAACCCCGTCTCTACTAAAAATACAAAAAATTAGCTGGGCGTGATGGCATGTGCCTGAAATCCCAGCTACTAGGGAGGCTGAGGCAGGAGAATTGCTTGAACCTGGGAGGCAGAGGTTGCAGTGAGCCGAGATCACGCCACTGCACTCCAGCTTGGCGCCTGGCAACAGAGTGAGACTCTGTCTCTAAAAAAAAAAAAAAAAAAAAAAAAAAAGCCAAGCTCATTCTTGACTCAGGATATTTTTATCTTTCTACTTGCTGCTTCTTATGTTTGGGTTGTTCTCGCTCCAGATATTTGAAGAAATGCCTCCTCTTTATTACTTGGGTCTCCAGCTCAAACATTCCTCCCTTGCAGAGGCCTTTCTTAGCAACCTGCCTCTCACTCTATATCCCTTTACACTTCACAGATAATTTTACCCTTCATAAGGTGTGGTTATATGCGCAGGGCCTGCAGCCTCACCGCTGATTGGAATCTGGCTCCTCTCTTTACTATCAGTGGGAAATAAGTCTGGGTACTGGTACTCCACACTCCAGCCCTTCCTTTGTAAAATAAGGATCACAGGAACAGCTGCTATACCTACCACATTGATTCGTTCTGAGAATTACATGAAGTAATAGAGGTAAAGTACTCAGAATAGAACAGGATCCTCTACAAAGTCGGTATTCCATGCATGTTTATGAGTATCTTCCTCATAGCACTTATTGGTAACTGAAGTTATGTCTTTGTATGTCTGAATATTTCTCAGCAGGGAAGAGAACATGCTTTGTTTCTTATTATGCTCTTGGAAACTAGAAAGGTACTTGGAACACAATAAATTATTGGGTAATTTATTGAGCAAGTACTAAATAAATTATTGTTGACTAGAGGTTAAGTGATTCAAACCACATATTACATTGCCATTTAGTCTTTAATATAAGATGACATTAGACCAGTCTTAGTTCAGCCACTCTATAGTTCTGTGATTTAAAACTAGTTTTTTAACCTATCCAAGTTTTGGTTTCATCATTTTTGAAAGGAAGATAATAAGGTCTTCAAGCCTGGATAAACAGTGTATGACATAGTCGTGGATGGAGCATTATACAGCAATGAAAAGGAGTGAACATCTGCATATGCCTGCATGAATGAATTTCACAAGCATTACATTGAAGGAAATACGCTATACATAAAATATTATCCAGTGTAATATTTTGAATCATATAAGTGCAATATCCACTTCTATCATTCAAAAATAGGCAAGGGTAAAATACAGGGCTGGTCATTAGGTAGCATTCCTCTTGGAAGTATAAAGACTTGAAGAGGACCCAAGGCAGCTTCTGGGGTTCCATATTCTGTTTTCCAATCTGGTGCTAGTTACATTGGTATGTTCATTTTGTGAAAATCCAGTGAATATTACCTTTATAATTTGCATATTCTAAGTAATAATAATGATGATGATGAATGGAGCCTACTTCCTTGTATGGTTGTGAGAACTATTTCATGATATTAAATGAAGTATTATTTATCATATAAATAAGACATGAAGTATAGCACCTGGCATTTAAGAGAACTCACTGAGCACTAATACCTATTTCCCTTTCCTTTTTCTGCCAGGGAGCATCAAATGGCAGACATCAGTTCCAGAGCTAAGCGATGTTCAAGGCCTCGCTCAGTTTGTCCTCCATCTATTTCCCAAGCTGTTTTGGTCCACCACACTCCGTCAGGCATACTATATTGTTCAAACCACCCTGAACTTCTTCAGATTTTCTAATGCTTTGTCACACCTGCTTACTTTTCACATAGCTTACCGTCATTTAGAATACTAAATTTTTTTTCTATTTCATTCACCTAGAAAACCCCTACTTACCCTTCCAAACCCAGCTCCAGTACTGTCTCCTCAATAAAGTCTTTCTTAGTACTCCTTACCGTGGCATCATTCTCTCTTTTGTGCTCTCATAATAGGGAAGACTTTATTTTATTGTGCTGCAATTATCTTTTTGAAATGTCTGTTTGTTTCAAGGCATGTCAGTTATATTATAATAAGGTCCTTAGAAATATAGGCTCTCAGGGGCCCCCCAGACGAGAATTTTAATCTTCAACAAGTTACACACTTTGCTAAGCCTCAGTTTCCTCCCCTATAAAAGGCAGGTAATATTAGTATTAATGTCGTGACATTGTCACAAGAATTGGGATTTTAAAAAATGAGATAATGTTTGTGAAGGATTTAGAGACAGAGCTTAGAGGAGTAAGTGATTGATATATGTTAGTCACTGCCCTTATTAATTCAATCAAGGTCAGGGACATCCTTCATTACTGTGTTCCACATTTTTATATGAAACACATAGTGGATACTCAATTGATATTTATTGGATGAAAGAAAGATGAAACAATCAAAGGAAGAAAGAAACATGCCTATGGCTTTGTAGGAAAGAAAGAGAATGAAAAAGAAAGGAAAAGAGAAAATAGGGAAGTGGAAAAACTTCGCAGAGAAGTGAGTGCCACACTTCTCTGTGTAAAATAAATGTTTTTTTTCATTAGCTGAATAAACATTCCAGGAGACCCCGAGGCCTGCTCCCTCTTGCTCTCTTTAACCTGGATCACTGCATATAGCTGAGGAGTCCCCAGTCACAGTCAGAAGCCCATCCCTGACAGGCCTGGGCTTGGTGGCCATAGATGCATTGTTCATAGAAGTGTAACTGATATATCCTGGCCACATGGCTTAAGGAAGATAATGACAATCCAGTTGGAAGTCCTGATGACTGATTATTTTTCTAAAACTTAAAGTCACAGGATGTTTATGTTACAATATCTTCCTAAAGAAAAAAAAAGCTACTGTCAATTGAGAGCCCATCACGTGCCAGCCACCACAGTAAGTCACTTTACATGCATTACTTCTAATCCTCACAGCAACCCTTGGCAAGGTAGGCTGGTTCCAATTTTACGGAGGAGGAAACAATTTGAGAGAGGTTAAGTAATTTGCCCGAGAGAGAGCAAAGGCTTAAACCTGTCTATGTGAATTCAAAGTTTCCATAACCATAATACCAGTACTTCATTACATTATTTATAAGAATATCTTATCATATAAAATGAACACTAACCTTGGGATAAATATATGAGATGGATATAAATATTCAAGGATTTGCTGCTTTACCTTCATTTTTATGTTGGAATATGTGATCAATACGGTAGATATTATAATTGTTGTATTGAATAATTAACTGAAGATATATTTATTTTATTAAATCGATTTCTCGGTCAGCAAAAGACCTCTCATTCAGTGTGAACAGGACATTGCCGGGTTAATCAAACAGTTAAACAAAGTCAGTTTGTGCAAGGCCAAAGCTTTTTCTTCAAGCATGGGATTGTTGGTTAGAATCTGAAACTGTTTTCCTTGCATATACCCTATCCGGAAGGCAACACTTACAACATTTAGTTTCTCTTTCTTTAAATGGGCCCCCAAATTTTCACATATTTGTGGAGTGGTCTAAGTGCAGATTCCTTCTAGAGTTTTATTATTGTTTCATCTAAACCATTTTGGCGGTTGTGTCCATGACTGACTTAGTGGCAAATTTCTAGTATTTCATGCTTAGTTTTTATTTCCCCTACACTCCTTTAATCAGTATATTATATTTGTTTAAATTATTTAATGAGAATAGCCAATACAACTGTAGATGTGTTTGGTGAAAAAAACATACAACTAACTCCTTGCAAACATATAACTCAGATAGGTGGTGAAAGAAGTGAGAGAGCAAACTAGTGAGCAGCCTGTGGGCTGGGCTCAGCCGACTGAGGGGTGTCCATGCATTTAAAAGAGATTGGCAAGCTTAGCTTATTTGAAAAGTTTGGTTAATAACCCGGGGATCAGTTTGGAGAGCTTTAAAGGTATTAACATCATCTTTAGTTAACAGACACATCCAATGTTTGCAATTGGTTTTCTTTTAGATTTGGTATAACTGAAGTTCAAAGCAGTTGATATATGTCCAGTGTCCTAGAGCATTTAGTTGGAGTTCCTGGAACTGGAAGCCATGGTTCCTGCAATGGCCACACTAGTAAGATGACAATGAAGACGACAGAAAGTCATCCCCCTCTTGAGGCATCCATATTGTTCTAGCACAACTCTGAGGATAGGGACAGAATAAATCCCCAGACTTTAGTTCACCATGATGTGGGACCAGCTTTAATAAGTTGTTCCTGCTATTGTAATTGCTGTTGTTAAGACAGGCCGTCACTCTGTTGCCCAGGCTGGAGTGCCGTGGGGCGATCACAGCTCACTGCAGCCTTGACCTCCGGGCTCAAGTGATTCTCCTTCTTCAGCCTTCCAAGTAGCTGAGCCCATAGGTATGAGCCACCATGCCCAGCTAATTTTATCTATCTGTCTCTCTATCTATTTATCTATCTATCTATCTATGGACAGGGTCAGCCTTGAAATCCTGGGCTCAAGCAACCCTCCTGTCTCTGCCTTCCAAAGTGTTGGGATTACAGGCATGAGCCACTATGCCTGGCCTGCTATTTTAATTATAAAGTTTCATTAAATATTATGTAAACTGATTAAATGGCTGTGGAAAGGAAAGTGTTGTTAAGACGACTCTTTTCAAAAGACCCAATGGGGTTAAAATGTTAAAAATTTACTGTTGAGTTAGATGTGGGCAAGATAACAGAAAAGGATTAGAGAAAAATCATAAAAATGTCATTGTGAATGACACAGGACTAGACTAGACTTGAAATCACCTCCCTGTGTGTGTCCTATTCTCTACCCTGCTCGTCACTCTGGATTCCTTCTATGTGGCTTCTAAACCTTCAGGTGGCCCCCCGCCTTGCATGGCACTCGGATTACACACAGGACTGAAATGCGGGAGCCTCTTTCTCAATACTACTGTCTTTGTGGCCATACCTCAGACTGACTGCTGTAAAAGAACGTTCAAAGAAAAATAAAAAATAAAATACAGAGGGACCTTTTTATTTTTAAAGAATGTGAAGGGCAAAAATAAAAGAAGGAATTTAAAAAGTAGAATTAAGAAGAAATTAAAATATAAACAAGTCTGTGTTCCAATAAAGATTAAATGTTAATACTAAAAAATAATACATAAATTAAGTGAGATTTTTTAAAAAAGCATCTGAGGTCAGAAGGCAATGAGATGAAAGAAGAAACTAACAGACTAAATATGTATGTATATACCAGTAAGAAAAAAAGGCTAAATTCTTAAAATAAAAAGATGATATGTAAAAGTAGATGTGATTAGGAACGAAATTAGTTTTTAAAATCAAATAAACATTTACGAATCAGGATAAAATTAATAGAAAACAAAAAGCTTGAAGAGGAAAGAAAGAGAAAGTAAAGAATGCAGGAAGGCACGCCGGGGCCAGAGACAGAAATAAGTGGCACCAACAGGGCAATTCAGACAGGCCTCAGGTGGAGTGGCCAGCAGACACAGCGTGCGTCTTGGGCAGGAGCCTGGAGTACACAGAGTCAAATTCCTCAGGGACTCTTCTTTTACCTCTGTAATGTCAGGACCAGCTACATCTGGAGCAGTCAGTGCACATGGCTTTTTGGTGCTAATAACTGCTGTGGAACTCCCGGGGTCTCTAGGTGGGCCAGACTGTCTCCAGAGCCAGAATTGAACAGTGTTCAAGTGTTAGGGATCAAGCATGAAGCTAAATTCAAATTCCCATCCCACCACTCTGTAGTTGGCTAGGTCAAAGTACATAGGTACTTCGTTTCCTTCCATGTAATAAGATGTACCTTTGAACATTTTAAGAATTAATGCAATAAATCATAAAGGTCAGCATAATGCCTGCCTTAGTGGACTATATTTCCAACCTCTGACACAGGGACTCACTAACCAGCTTGTCTTTCTCAGCTTCCCCCTGTAACTCCAGGGCCCTGCAGAACGTATTTTGGAACAAAACAAAACAATAATACTATTTTATTCAAACTCTTCACTTTTCAGATTAGGTTTCTGGCCAAATGTGAAAGACAGAGTTAGATTGTGAACTTTAAAAACCCTACTCTCTCTCTCTCATTTAAAATTAAAACAATATTAACTTTTAAAAGAATATAAGGAAACTGGCCGGGCTCGGTGGCTCATGCCTGTAATCCCAGCACTTTGGAAGCCAAAGTGAGTGCATTGCTTGAGGCCAGGAGTTTGAGACCAGCCTGGCCAACATGGTGAAACACCATCTCTACCAAACACACAAAAATTAGCAGGAGTGGTAGCACATGCCTTCAATCCCAGCTACTCAGGAGGCTGGGCAGGAGAATCTCTTGAACTTGAAAGGCAGAGGTTGCAGTGAGCTGAGACCACGCCACTGCATTCCAGCCTAGGCGACACGGTGACTCTCTCAAAAAAACAGAATGTAAGGAAACTGTTAAATTTTTATTTTTTACAAGGCTTTTTAAAAAAATTTGCGGTTCTTATGGCTTAGTTATACCAGGAAATAAAAACCAAGTAGTTAAATTGACTCTCCCACTGCTGACTGGGTAAACCAGTATTCTTTTCAGCTGAGGACTAGAATTTGGATGTCTTAAATCGAAATCTTTTGATTCTTTTCCTCCTACTACAAACTCCCTCCTGATACCTTTATAAGTTATCTCCAATAAACATATCTCCAATAAAGGTATCTCCTGATACCTTTATAGCAACCAGTAAACAATAAACTTTACGTAGGACTACCACCCAATCTACTGGGCCCACTTCTGCTAAGATTTACCTTTTAGAGGTAAATAGATTATCTTTTAACAAGGGTTTTTTCTTCTGAAACACTTGGGCTTAAGTTAACTTCTTTACTTCATTCCCTTTATATTTTTCTCTATAGACTCAAAAGCAACAACAAACCCTGGATGACTGGCAGCAGAGATAGAGTCCATGACGCATAAAGAACATTCTTGGAACTCCAAGTAAAACCAGAGGTGACACATATTGGTTAAATGCTCAAACTATGCAAAGATAAATCATTCCAGTGAAGGTTCTGCCACTTACCAGCTGTGAGGCCTTGAGCAAACTATTTTTCTTCTTTGCAAAAGATAGATAATTAATACCCTACTCAAAGAACTGAGGATTAAGCGCAATAAAGCAACAACACTTAGTACAGAGTCTGGCACGTATTTAAGTATCTGTGAAAAGGTAGGTGCTGGCGCTTTTATTTCTGTTGTATTGTGCAACATTAGTGAATGGGACAAAATCATTTAGTCTGAGATATCTTTAAAACAACTTGACAGCAATCCTTGTTTTGTAGCTCCCTTTATTACATAGTTAAAAGAATTTACCGTATGCTAGTACTACGTTTTGGTTTAAAAGCCATCTATTTATTAAGATTGATATTTCCGCAGAAAAACATAAATGAATCTTTCATCTAATCAATATCATTGATACCTATCATTATTGTTCCTAAGTGGTTCTATATAGTAGCTATCAGCCTTTCAACAAGTTATCAAACCATCAGTCATTTTTGCCTAATAAAATCAAACAAGAAAGCCATGTGCCCGTGATTTCCACAATGCTTTTAAAAAAGCTTACTTCTAACGTGATTTAAAAATGCTTGTGAAAAACATTCAGAAAACTATTCATCAACTGATAATTCATCACTAGTCTCTTATGCTCACACAACATTGGCTTGCTGCAGATTAACTGTGCCTTTTAAACATTTCTACGAGATTTCGGTCTTACAGCTTTGGTAAGTACATAATAGAGAAATGTGTGAAAGTTTCATGGGGCAGTATTCTTCTCCCACAGCAGGTAATGATTTTGGTGAGCTCAACTGTATTGTTACCTGTTTTTGTTCTTATTTTATTGTGATCTATAATGTTAAATGCCAGTATACCTAACAGCATTTCACAATATATTAATTCAGAAAATTTTCACCAGTAAAAAACAGTAGGCTTTAAAAATCAAACTGGCCTCTCCAGGCTTCTGAGAAACTGAACACTCAGTAAAAATAATGCTATCAGGAAAAGGAAGAAGACTCCAGAGAAGCCTTACTAAGAGATAAGGAGTGGTCTATTGCTAATATTTGAAAAATGTTTGTAGTACATTTAATTAGCCTAATTACATGGTGCACTTACAGCTTATTATTAATGCTCTCTGACAGACATGTCACGATGGCATTGAAAGCTCAGTGGCCATAGTGCCTTGAACTCAGATAACTTCCAGGAGTTCCCATTGGTCCCATACATTGTACAACAAGGTGTCAGTAATATGTATAAAGTACATTTTGGTTAAAAATGTGATATCCTTCTTTTTTTGGTTGGGGGGAGACGGAGTCTCACTCTGTCACCCAGGCTGGAGTGCAGTGGTGCAATCCTGGCTCATTGCAACCACCGTCTCCCGGGTTCAAGCAATTCTCCTGCCTCAGCCTCCCGAGTAGCTGGCATTACAGGCGTGCACCATTAAACCCAGCTAATTTTGTATTTTTAGTAGAGATGGGGTTTCACCATTTAGCTGGGCTGGTCTCGACTCCTGGACTCAGGTGATCCACCTGCCTTAGCTTCCCAAAAGTGCTTGGATTATAGGCGTGAGCCACCACCTGGCCCAATAACCTTCTTAAACATTCAAAATTTTCTGCTTGGTGCATTTAACTAGCACAATGCATTTCTACAATCATTTGGAGAAAGAAAAAAACTGACATAACAAAGAGTTCTAATTCCAAACCATTCAAATGATGATTAAGGCTGTCATGAATTAACCTGCAAACCCACTACTAATCACTCATTCTTTAACACTAATGCTTCCAGTCTCCCTCTACATGCTATTTAAGGACTACTCCAAATCAACTTGATGCTCACTAGCACAAAGCATGCGATATGGCATTTTCACCAAAACAAACAAACAAACAAACAAAAACCAACCAAACAAAAAAAAAAACACACACAACTAGTTTTATTATGCTGAGAAGTAATTTTCATCGACATTCAACACGCCAATAAATTTTCATGCTGACATTTGAGATTTAATGAAATAATATCGTGGAAAGAGAATTATCTGGAACATAGGATTATGTGAACTCTTGGTATTAAGTTTTATTTGTAAAATACTGCAGGAAGTACTGGCTTTAAAGGAGATTTCAGTATCGAGAAAATACAAAGAGCTATTTTCATTTCAAAAGTTCAACTAGTAACATATTTCTTCAAGTTTTCCCACTTAGAAGGTTGTAACTTACTGAGTTAAAATTGTTTACAAACTCCCTGTCCCAGAAGAGGACATTAAAAGGTTACTTTTAAGCCTGAGGTTCAATGTTGAATTGAAGGAAAAATACATTTTTCATTGAAATAAATAAATAAAGCATCCTAAATACATCCATAAAACAAGTGCACATGAAGTTTTTTCTTTTGAAATTTAACAATGAATTTGTGCATGCTTCTCTTCTTTTTGGGAAGAGAGTGACTTTGTCAAATAATGTTGTTTTACTGGTAAAAATACTGTATGTCAGTACCCAAGTGGAAACTGAGGACATATCTAAGTGATTTATTGATTTGTATGGATTCTCTTACACATAAATGAAATAAAAGCCTTTAAGATGAAAATGTATAAATGTATAAGCTATAAGTGGATTTTCTGTTTGTTTTGCAAATAGAACAGCGTTTTTTTAAAGAACTAAGAGAAGGTCAATCTGGACTAACCTTTAGTCACATCTAAAACAAATGGACACAAACACCCTTAATGTGAATAGACTAGTGCTGCATGCAGTGGCTCACGCCTCTAATCCTAACACTTTGGGAGGCCCAAGTGGGAGGACTGCTTGAGACCAGGAGTTAAGAGACCAGTCTGGGCAACATAGCAAGATACCATTATTATTATTTTGTTTAAAAAAGACCAACAAAGTGAATGTCGCTAGGAAGAACTATAATAAAATGACTTTATAAGTTCACAGTTGTGACTATCACAAAGAGAAACAATTAAGAATGTGAAAACTACATTCAGGTGAAGTCTGAGCAGACCCAAAGAAACTGGGCTAATAAATACCACGACGCATCTGCATTAGAACATTCAGTAGATTAATAATTTTAAACCTAAGAAACTACCTTGTACTACGGGGAATACTAGATGGAATTTAAGGCAACATTTATATATTTTGAAAAGAAATGCTTTAAAAAGGATTCTTCGATGCCAAAAATGAATGACAGCTTCCAAATTGAATCCATAGGATAAAGTTGTTAGAGAACATTAGCTATTTAGGTACTATGCACCATTCATGTCTTAAATTAGAGTTTTGACAACTGCCTCAAGAGAAAGAAATAGGATGAACTGAATAATCAGCATTGCCTTTAAAAAATTTATTACTGAACCAAACTGACTCTTGGTAGCTGGTATACTAGGAAGTACCCATCACACTGCACGGTTCTAGGCATTAAAAAGTATAACAAGATAGAAAATTAAAATATTTGATTATCTATTGCTCTCCTTTAACAAATAAAGTTTCGTAAATCCCTGAAGAATTTTAGCCAAAGAAATGAGTACCCTTCTCAGAGGATTGTTAAATCTGTTTGAAAATTATTACAAAATTCTTAGAGTCAATCTTCAACTTCTTAGGTTAACTGTATGTGAATATGCATTTTTTACATTAAATGTTGAAAATATTTCATTAATTACTGTCTGCCTTGCCATATCCATATTTAGACATATAAATATATGCTCAGGCCAGACTGTTGGCTGAGTGCAGTGGCTCATACCTGTAATCTCAGCACTTTGAGAGGCGGAGGTGGGCAGATCACTTGAGGCCAGGGGTTTGAGACCAGCCTAGCCAACATGGAGAAACCCTGTCTCTACTAAAATTACAAAAATTAGCTGGGTGTGGTGGCGCACACCTGTAATTCCAGCTACTTGGGAGGCTGAGGCACAAGAATCACTTGAACCTGGAAGGCAGAGCCTGGGTGACACAGGGCGACTGTTTCCAAAAAAAAATATATACACACACACACACACATATATATATGTGCACTTAATTTTTAAATCTCATTCCTCTTTTTAAATTCAATAGGCATGAATGTGTCCACATAAAAGTGATTTCTAAGTTGATGGTATTTGAGAATTAGAACCATTAAGCTTTAGAATAATTTTGTATAAATGCTTATGATACAAACAGAAAACATCTATTTCTTGATATTCAATTATATGATTTTTGAACTTGGAGTAAAACTGTTCAAGGATAATGAATATTGTTATTCACAGCTGTCTGTAGGGATATTTATAATCCTTAAAGTGTGTTTTAGAAATTTCCCAATACTGCTGAAAAATCAGTTCAAAAAATTAACTTTTTACGATGTCAAGACTTGATGGGTGAACTTCAAACCCTTCACTTTTTAGTCCTGGTACACTGCAACAAACAAAAAGGCTTTCAGAATATCTCCCTCTTAAAACTTATCCAACAGATTTTGTGCATTATGTAGTAGGTAATTAGAAGACATGTATCCTTTTGAGCATAAAGAACAAACAGACAACTTAATTGTTTTCTTTCATATATCCATGGGTTTTGGCATGAAGTTACCTAAACCAAGGTGGGAAGGGGTGGGAAAAGGCCAATGTGTTAAAGCCAATTATGCATCATACATAAGAGTTCACATGTTGACTACTTGAAAAAATTCACATTTATTTACTGTTAAACCGTGTTAAACTTTACACTGGATATTAGTGATGGGCTCATTATTAACAGGTTTACACAAAGGGATGAAAAGAAAAGCAGAATTTTGCTGAAACAATTTACATTTCATTAGAATTTTATCATAAAATAAATTAATTACTAAATATAGGCAGAAGGAATATGGAAGGGTAATATTTATGTTTTTTTTTTTTTTTAAAAAAAGAATAGGCACCTTTTGTTCACTAGAAAGTTTGTGAGAAGTGCCCAGTGCCCTCTTTGCTCTCTGTTCAAGAATAAACAGAGGAGTGACACACAATCTTTCCTAGATTTCACCACTTTTGTGCAAGGCATGGCATAACTGGCTTCAAAAAAGAGTTTTTTTTTCCCTCCCCATAAAACACGTTCTTTTGGCAATAAGAAATTTAAATGTAAGTAATAAAGACTAACTTGTCAAAGCAGAACACTGTATACAGTGGAAAAGAAGTGAAAATGGGTAGAACTTACCATGACAAAGAAAAAACATTTCATAACATGTGCAACCAAGAGCTTTTCACAATATTTTCTTCACTCTTTAAAATTATTTTAATGACAATTATATTTCAGTTGGACACAAATGTATTTATTTTACCCTAGCAATAGAACAAAATATAATTTCTTTAGCCATTTTTCATGAGAATAGTTCATTGTACAGTTGAGGAAACATATGAAATAAGGCCTGTGGCTTGATTGCTAGTGGTTAAGCATGTTTTCAATCTTTGCCTTAATGTAAAAGATTTGCAGTGAACTGCAAACTGATGCAGAATATCTCTCCTGCTTTTCCAAGTCTTGTCAGGAATAGTAAGGTACAGTAAATTTGTCCCACAGGATTTTAAAGCCTACGTCTTGTATATAATACAATGCAGGCCTACAAAAATGGTGCAGCCATATTTACAAATTTAGTTCACAGACTGCTGCAGTAAAATGGCTGAAAAGTTTTGCTTCTTTCACAATTTCTCTAAACAGCAGCAGAATCTTAAAATACCTGGTTGGCATCTCTTTTCTTTGTAACAAATAATTCATTTTAGTATACTCTGTGTATATACAAAGTTTTTGTATGTTTTATAAAAATTCACAGAACTGCAAGGTTCAGTCATCTTTTTTACACTGGAGAACCACAGGTCAACAGAGTCATCTCTTCAAGCAAAGTTTGAGGGAGCTGCGTCAGGCCAATGGAGTCTTTATGTATGTATTTATTAACACTTGCATGTGGCCCTGGGAATTCCTTAGCTGTATGATTAAAGACTTGTAACCAGCTGCATTTGTCCTTCTCTAACATCTCCTTCTGGAATACACCCTTCTTTGTTAATGGGGATTATATAACCATCACTATTGCCCCTGCTGATCTGGTAGCACATCTGAAGCTGATGGCCAGCTCCAAGATTTGGCATGCTTTTATAGTAAATGTCCTCATTCTCACTCCTCCTGGAGGGAGAGAGGTCTTCTTCCATGTCAGGGCTGCTCTCTGGATAGGGAGAGTCTCTGAGATTCGGCATGCTTGTATAAAGAGAGTCTCTGTTGGGGGACTGTAGGTGATCTTCAGCCTCTGCTGTCAGCTGGGAGACGTAGCTGTCAGTTCCCTCGGACTTCACTTTCTTCTGGGGTTGGTACAGAAGGGAGTGAGTCCGCTGAGGAATAAGCGGCGCCTCCAGTTCTTTGTGATGGAGCTCCAGCCCTGGGTTGTCGCTGTGCATTAAAGATGAAGCATCTGCCACAATAGCATCATCTTCACTGCTGCTACCTCCAATCACAGGTTTGACTGGTAGCGTGAGCTCAAGGTTGTGAGTCTTGCTGCTGCCCCGTAAGTTGTTGTGCACTAATTCTGAAATGATCATTTTCTCAAAAGCAGTATCATTCAGATTTAGTCCACAGTCCACAACTTGCACGCTGTCACTATAGTCACCCTTGCGCAGCGAGTAGCTGTTGTTAAAATTACCATTTAGCGGTAGAGTATCCATGGCACTTGTATCCCTGGCATTGTTCAGTGAATGTCCTGAAACAGAAGAGGGGGAGTTATCGTTACTGTCTCCATTCCTTTCCAAAGAAACTCTACTTCTTTTGTACAAAACTTTTTAATGTCGTTCAGGACAAAGTTGTATTTGAAAGCTAACACTTGAAAAGTGCCAGGCTTTCCTGCATTCCCAACTGTAAACAGTTGCAACCCCTTAGATAACAGGAAAAAGTGTTAAAAATAATACTGTTTTCCAGGGAGGGAAAATGGCATACAGAGTAATACTTTATCAATTTCGGGAGACAGTAGTTATTAATTGATTTTGGTCAAATCTCTGACACAAAGAAGACTTCACTCCATGCCCTTGCATAGTTAATGCAAAGCAATTCATTAGTGACATTTACATTTTAAAGTACAAGACTATGGTTTATAAAATAAAATTAACAGAATTTGTCCTAAACAACACTAAATTAAAAAGGAATAAGTCACAATAACAAAACTGAAAGGCAAATGTACAACATAAATCCACATAACTGGCAAGCAACTTTTTAAACAACATTCTAACATTTCCTTTTTCTGGAGATGAGGTGAAAAAAAGAATGAAAACATGGACAGATACAAAGAAGTCATGTTAACAAAGACAGCCATCTCTCATACTGACTGGACCAGGGGCCCACAAGCACCATCCAACATCACGATAGACAGCAGGTGGAATGACTCACTTTGGACACTCACATCATGTCTGTCTGCTCAGGCTATCTGGCCTAAGAGTAGCTGATATATAAAAGAAAGTAAAATGATTTATTGTAACATGATGAAGAATTTCTAAGCTTCTCAGCAACTTAGTCAGAGCAAGGGTTCAACAAATTAGATTACCAGCAATAGCAGCCTTTTATTTTTCATTTAATATTTATTATTTTGAGTTTTTAGTACTAATAATCTCTCTAATAGCAATGGCCCCAGGCTTCTAGTTGTCAAAGTTTGCCTGCAGCCCTGCAGTCTGCATCAGTCACAGTGACAGCACCGAATGAACCAGCAGAGTCCACTGTACAAGATTGGCCCACAGACACCATGGCCATGGAGGTCAAACGCAGAAATGTTAGAGATTTCTTAAGTATGGGTCACAGAAATTAAACCAAGAATAAATATTAACTATGGAATGGGAGAAGGGTGTCAGCCTTGGCTAATATATTTTTATTTCTAAAGGAATGAAAGACTGGATAAGTCTGCTGAAGACATGAAAAGAGGTTTAGGAGGGGAAAAAAAACATGGTAACATGCTCTATTTGAATCAGAGTTGTATTTTCTACAGACACATAAACATGTAAACTAAGACATCACAGTGCTTCTCAAGCAAATGAAAAAAAAAAAAAAAGTCAAGAGAAAATTAAATGGTCTGCACCATGCCAAGTTAGGTTATTCATTCTCAAAATCCTAGAGGGAAAAAAAAAAAAAAAATCACAGTCTACAGATAGGTCTGTAAAAAAAAAAAAAGAATGAAATGATGTTATTGAAATGAAACTGACCACTGTGAGGCTGCTGCATTGTATGCAAGGCTTGGAGGAGTTTAGGAAAAAATTTAATTCTTGGAAAAAAATATGAAATTTCCCATTTTAGTGCTCACTCCACTCTTAAAGCTGCAGATATCCTAGAAAACGCAGTTTCCTTCAGAAAAAAACTCTGTATTGCCCGACACAAACTTCATAAATATCTGATAATTGTTGGGCAAATTATCATTAGCAGAAAAATGAGAAAATGAGGGAAGATTATATTTGTTATTTCTATTGTTTCAAAGACTGTCCCAACTTCCAGAAAAATTGACAAATTTGTATCATGTTCCATGTGCAACAAAATGATATTGTGAGTTATTTGTAAGGCTTCCTTTAAGTTGGTCGATACATTTCTCTAGCTTCATAAATCCATGCATCTGCTTTAATCTTTATAAGATTACTAAAAAAAAGTTGGCACTTAAAGATCTGAGTGGCACATGGCTCAATTGCTAACATTTGTTTCCTCTGCAGAGGTTCACTGTTTTCAAAAATTTTCTTTTATCATTGCTTGGTAAATATAACACTGTAAACTGGATATAATCCAAAAGGTCTTTTCTATGATATACTGCAGATTTAAGACATCTTTGACTGGTTTTGAAGAGGTATCTTTTTCTGCCCAAGTTCAGGTAATTCACTTGAAGATTTTCCACAGCCTGTAGCAAGATTACTGTGGGAATGCAGAAATGATAAGTCAATTATTAAGCATTTTGGTTGACAGTACTTCAGGCTTTACAGAGCAAATTATTTCAGCATTGCATATACTTAAGCATGGACAGCATTTGCTACAGACCTCTATTACTGACAAAAGGCAGTACAGATGGATGTACTGTTCGAATTTGGTAATATTTTAGTTGCAAATTGTGAACCACTTGCCCGCTGAGTCTACTTCATGACTGCTAGTTAAGTTTTAATTGTGCCCGTTAAAAATCATGCTGAAAAAATTTACATTTGATAGGCAAAGTTAAGTTTTACTCCCATACTTGTCTCTCTGTAGGTTGCTAGAGGAAAGCATAAGGAAAGTGAAAAGAAAACAAGAGAATGAAAAGAGAAGCTGCAGTTACATTAAAAAAGAATTTTAAGAAAAAAATGGAAACGAAGCTCTGTGTTTAATTTAGCGGCAAATATTAATAACAAATAAAGATTATATGCTAGCAGTAATTATGTAAAAACTTTACCAAAATCTTGAAAATTCCGTTAATATTAAATATATATATACATATATGCTTTCATTTAAAAGAAAAATAAGCTATTAAACAACATAGTAATATAGGATGGGTTAGTGAGAATTTTTCCCCCTCCCCCAATTAAAAACTATAGATATGAGCTGACTAATATTAACTTTATTCTGAAATTTTTCTTAAGAAAAAAGAAAACTACCATAAAGCTGCACTATACTATAGTTTGGATATATTGGTAAGCTGAATGTGGTTTTCTATAGCTGGGCATCCAAATTATCTTCATTAGCTAATTCATTCCAGAAGCAAATTTTGTCAGCAAGCTTTAGAATTAACTGAACAGTATATTATATAGATAGGATACCTCTAAATGATATAAATCTTGAAGATGGGCTCTCAGACCATGTGATGTCAGTCCTGTAATAATATATTAAGATTTATGCCACCTGTGTTAAAAACATGGATAATTATTGTAAATACTATCATGACTGAGATTTTACTATAATATAGTGCAGTTTTAGAAGCCTGGCATAGGCAATACCATAATTTTTTTAACTGAGAAATTAAGAATGTAATAATAAATAAATGACAACTTGAATATTTTAGAAACAGGGCAAAGATCATATCTCTGTTTAGCAGCAAAGAAAGTAGTTTTATTTGTAAGTAAAGCACACCTGGTGAGTTAAATACAGGAGCTGAAGGGGCATTACATACAACTGTTTCAGCGAGCAATGTGTTATAGGGGTTGTTAGTGCCGTGGGGTCGAAGAAGAGGGTTTGTTAGTAGGTAATTGCCAGTCATTCCTAAAGTAAAAAAAAACAAACAAACAAACAAAAAAAACAAAACAGACAAAAGTACATCAGTCTCTTATTTTAGTGTTACAGTCGTAGTAAAGTATTTTTCTTTATATTCATCAAGGGTAGTGGACAAGCTGGCAATGGAAAATCTGCTGATTCTGACTGTATTTGAACTACTAATTTGAAGGAGAGAAGGGAGAGGGAAGTTAAATTTCAGCAATTCACAGGTGCTTTCTAAATCCCCCAAGTAAACACCTGCTGAGGATGACATTTACTAATTTATACAAAAGCACTGTTAAACAAAAATGGCAATTAAATGCATAGAGATCAACATTATGTTTCAAGATGTTACTGCTTAATATTAAAAACGTAACCACTGAGGCCCAGAAGAGGGACTCTCAAACTTTCAGAATTTACAGGTGTGGGATTATCCCTCATGAAAACATCTGTGTTAATACCAGCTTTGATACAAGCAGAAGGAAAAACAACTTTCACAAACAGGTAGAAAGTATGACAGACTGCGAAAAGCTGCTCTTAGTAAATGCAAAAGCACACATGCTGAGAAAATAAAGACTGTACAATGAATTATTAGACCATTCACAAATTCTATCTAACAAGAATTTTCATTATGTAATCTTATTTGCCAGGTTTCAAAAATGAATCATTGAATAATGCATTTACTTTTTGATAGCCAACAGAATAAAGTAAAATACCAATGCAACAGAAGAAATGCCCATTTCTTTCATTCTAACAGACAAATTACAAACTTTTAAATACTTGCTATGTTTTGCATAGCTAATGTAATTTGGATAAATGTATCTTAAAAATCAGGTTAGTATTGCTACCTCACATACTCATTTTTCATTTTAAATGAGAATCTCACTAGAACAACGTCAACAGTTTAAAAATGTCGTTATATTTCCTTGTAATAAATTCTAACTTGTATTACAAATCAGTACTTATCAAACTGAAAATACCATGATAAATTACCTTTCCAAGGATGTATACAATACCATATAATTTTTCATACTAAATTGGAATGTACTAAGCTTTTATTCAAGAATACATGTGTGTGCATACTCTTTTTTAAATTACTTCATTTCCCAGCATATTTTAAGAACTACATTGATTTATCTGATAAATTCAAAGCTGCCACTGTAGACACATCAAATAATATAGAAAAAATTACTTTATAAGATTTCATTTATTTTTATTTTGTTTATGAAGATTTACTACCAATGTTTTTAGCATTTATTTTTCACTTTTTGAAAGAAAGGTTAAAAAACTTAATTTCCATGGTACTATTTTATGCGAACAGTAATTATTCTAATTTTATTAATGTTTTATGAAAAAAATTTTCATAAATGTCTGTTCAGAAAGGATAAATCTGTACTCCCTAGGATAATATTTCTGATCTGTGGCAAGGTATATTTTCAATAATTACCTTGGAGCCGCATCCTGTTAACGCAATTTAAAATTATATTTTTTGCTTTACATTATTGAGTAAAAGGAATTTACATGTACTTTAATAAATGGTAATAACTCAAATTTTCCCGATAACTGACCTTGATTAAGTGTTGAAGTGCTATTGATGTCACCTGAGATAAAAGAAGATTCAGACTGTTTTCTCACAGTGTCATTCCACATTCTTCTTATACGACTCTATTAATACAAAACAGCAAGACAAATATGTTTTGTTAGCTTCCCCAAGCTTACCTTATTAAAGGCACACAAAGATTTACCTTAAACAACCTATGTAGGATTATTTAGTGGCCTTTAAAAGAATGTGTGTTGTTTCTGGTCTAAAACTAACAATGACTACTGTTTATTTATTAAGCAACTAAGGGGTAGTATTTAATCTTCCACTCTTAAAAACATGTTACTTTATTGTCTTTTTTAAAAAGTGGAGATGACTGATTATTCAATATATCTTTATTGAGTGCCTGCTGCCACCATTGCTGTATGGCCTTAGGCTATAAAATGATTATGATATACTTCTTAACTCTCCACAAAAAAGGACATTCACAGAAAAAGAAACACCGAAGAAATAGACATTAAAAACAAAATACTAAAAATGCAAGTATTTGCTATCTAGATCATTATAATGAGGAGACAATTAGTGCATCTGAACAGAACATGTCTCAGTAGGCTTTCTATAAACAAGGTTAATTAAAGATGCTGTCAAACTCTTTGTTACCTGTGTGCCAGAGGAATACCGAGCACTGGTTCTGGTGGTTGATGCCTTCACTGAACTGTGGGGACTCTCAGTTGGGAGGCCTCCACAGCAGTATGAGTGTCTGAAGCACTTGCCATATTCTTTTCGAACCTGCATTGAATAATCACAGAACCAAGGGATTAATATGAACATACTTGCTTCTCCCTAATTAAATGAACAGTGAAGACAACCAAGAAGAGTTCCACTAAGACTTACCCATGGAGAAAATAAACTGAACTTGCAAAATCAAGTTCAATTAAAATTACTGAAATACTAATCAGGAAAGTATCTCTGGCCACTAGATTGGCTAGTAGAATCTTTAAAATGTGATATAACATGTAGAAATACTTTATGTCCTATTATTGAATAATAATATATTTATAGTTTTATTCTCTTATACACATAGTAACTCAAAGTTTTTATTTTACGCTAAAAGACACACAAAATGTAGTATTTTCCTTGCTTAATTCCATTTGACTACTCTGTAATTCAGTCATTTAAGTTTTATATGCTTCATGTCCTTTTAGGTAGGTCAATATAGAAACCTCTTTTGCTGGATTGTATAGTTCTGTGGGTCTTTATAATGACAAGACTACTTTGGCACAAGAATAAAGAAAACAAGTACCTTGATACATTTGCCACTAATTAGGATGGAATGTTTTCTTCATTTTCTGATGTGTCTAGCTTTAACATTTACTGTAGAGAGTCTAAGAGGTCTATTCACTTCATTAGCACACAAGGGAACTATTTATGCAATTTCCATTCACATTAATGAGTTACCCATGTAATTTCTCTTTTCCCCTGAAGCTTGAATATATGAATACAACAGAAAGTTGTTGGGTCTAAAACAGTTTCAACTAAACTTAAAAAAGTGAAGTCCGAACAACTGCTAAATAATAGGGCCCCATCTAAAGCAGTGGTACAGAATTAAGAAAAGAAGGAGAGGTTGCCGAACTGTAGTAGCTATACTGGAATATACACGTTTTCTGGTGGAATAGAGCCAGACTGTGAAATTACAAGACAGACAAGAAGAAACTGAATAAGAAAACTCTTTTTTTTTTTTTTTTGAGACGGAGTTTCACTCGTTACCCAGGCTGGAGTGCAATGGCGCGATCTCGGCTCACCGCAACCTCCGCCTCCTGGGTTCAGGCAATTCTCCTGCCTCAGCCTCCTGAGCAGCTGGGATTACAGGCACACGCCACCATGCCTAGCTAATTTTTTGTAGTTTTAGTAGAGACAGGGTTTCACCATGTTGACCAGGATGGTCTCGATCTCTTGACCTCGTGATCCACCTGCCTTGGCCTCCCAAAGTGCTGGGATTACAGGCGTGAGCCTCCGCGCCCGGCCGAAAACATTTTTTTCTAATAGGTAACAAAAACCGTCAAAGGATTTCCCTCAACTCAGAGGTCTATATGCAGTAACTGCCCATAAAGACCAGGACTTTGACACTTATTCTTTGCAAAATTAGAAAATTAAAATCACTAGATGACCTTTTACATTTAAGTGCACTTGAATTTTCATCTTTTTAGCTTTATTTAATTATACCTATTAGAACAAGTAACAATGTGGTTGAGCCTTGAAAGCGTTTTCTTGCCCTAAATATGCTCATTCAAGCAGTAAAAACCATGATTTTAACTTAACCATTTTATATCATATTCTTAACGCTCATCCTGGCGTACCCAACTGGATATATCCAAACTAAGTTATACTTCTTTTGAAGTATAACATGATGCTTTTAAAATGTAATTGTTAATCTAAAAAGCAAAGACGCTCCTAGTCCATCTAATACACATAACTATATGAGGGAATAATGACTACCTCACTCCTTTTCTGCTATGTCTATGCTTTGTGTCAAAGATGTTTGGCACAACAGCACAAAAATTATGAATATACAATAATATGCCTGTATACAAAATGTTCATTTATGTAGGAAATATATAAAAGCCAAAGTAGTTATGAGGTTACCCCTGTGCAATGTTTAGAAAGTTAAAGTTCCTTGTTATTAAATAACACATCATACCTCACAAAAAATCTCAACACATTTAATGGCTGTTAACTGCTATGAAACGCTGTATAACCAAAACAATGGCAATCAAAACGGTATTTTATCCAAATAATACCTTCCAGTATTGGTTTTTGCCTAATGCCTATATTGCTGTGAATGTACATTATCTGTCAGTATTGCACATTCCACTGTCATTATCTCAAAATTATAGCTTATTCAAAACTGATGGAAGTAGCAACACTATCATCTTGTCAGGACTGAAAACATAATAGTTTTCACTTTTACAATTCTATTTCTCTGTTCAATTTAGTGACCAACTACTAATAACAGAATAAAATGACTACATTAGATATGTAGGCAGAGAGAGGATGATACCTAGTGAAAGGTATGGAAATCTTAAATAGACCCTAAGCAATTCCCTTAGGTTTACATCTTCTTGCTACAGTTTAAGCTTTTCATCTGTAAGTTTTGAATCATTTTTGCTGACTCCACTTAACATAAAACCAGGGCAAAATAGTAAGTAAGATGTAGGGCACTAAATTACTGATTTTTAGATCCTTTAAAATTACTCAAAAGGTAATATTAATATTTTGTGTGTCTGATGCTTTAAAAATTAACATTTATCCTTATACTCAATTTCACTGTGGACCACGGCACTGCCTTTAGTAATCAAAGAATGAGTTTATTTACCTCATATACCCTTTCTACCTAGCATTTTATAGACACTACAAGCAAGGAAGAAATCTTAACCTAAGTATCTAGTTTATAACATTCCCATACTGAGATCCAGAAATGACTGGTATTATTTTATAGATGAAGCCTAAATTTTTAGACAGGTACTAACTTATAATTAAAAATATGATGCTCTTTAACAACATGGCAGCTGTAAATTAAAACCTTCTTTATTACACCAATTATATTCAAATCAAAGAACGAGTAATCTGAGCCCCTAGGTATCTTCAATTACTTACTTTCTTTTGGAGAGCACAGTGAAAGATGAAAATGAACACTCCCTGGAAAGCATTAAATATGGTGAAGAGATATGCCATCACAATAGTCTCCTCATTAATAAAAAGCAACCCAAATGACCAGGTGAGGCCAAGAAGACACAGAAGAGCAAAAGCGCCAAGCACCCAAGACCTGGAAAAATAAAGTGAACTTTTTTAACAGGTTCAATGAGCAAAAAACATGCATCACGCTTAAATGTTAACATATCAGTAGTAGCAGTTGACTTTCTCTATGTTCACATTCAAATTCAACAGCATTTTGGCTTTAACCTTTCACTGATTAAGAAAGAACAATAGCATTTAGTACTGCAGCCTCCAGTGAAAACAGCAACAGCAGGTATGACCTTTTCTTATTCCAGAATAAACAAAGTATCAAAACTATATTAAAATACAAGGTGTAATATATCCCCTATGACTTTGTATTTTATGTGCATTTTGATAAAAGAAATTAAGGAGTGCTTAATTAATTTACTCCTGTATTTTTATTCCTCTGGTGTACTCACATGACACTGAATAATGTGACACATACAGAAAGGTTAAATGGCAGATAATCACTTAACACCTAAACTTCAGATTCTAATAAACTAGTCTTAGGTGAACCTAAGGTTTTATAACTAAAGCATGAAGAAGCCTAGCTGAAATGGGACAAAAACATGAGAACAACTTCAAAATAAAATAATTTTGTAGAGATTTCATCATGAATAGCTTAAGAAGAAAAGAACTGTAGAAAATAGGACGGAATGAGAAGGATTTAACGTCAGTGCATTCCATGTCTAACTAATGATCTTACTTGATAAATGGCTTATTATCTTCATAGCTAGAAAGCATTATAAGCAGAAAAGAGAAACAAAATTATTAGACAGAATTAAAATAGAAAGTAATAAGAAAGCATTTATATATTTTATAAATTAGTCAAAATTAAGAAAGTCAAAATGCAGAGGCAAGCAATTAAAAAATAAAAGCATATTATATAGTTTAAAAATACTATAGCAAATCAGATATTTCAAAATAATAATAAAAATTAAGGGCAATTCATGATATTGACGGATTTGTAAAAAATATAAATCATGCCATAAATTTGTTAATGTAGGGTTCTGCCTTACCCAGGTAAGTCCGTATTATAGTAGCCATCACAAACACGGTAATTACTGGTGTAGATGAGAAGACAGAAAGAGGAAAAGGAAGAAAAGAGAGAGATGCTAAAGATTAGCTCTCTCTCTTACCATGCAACATGCAATGAAGCTGGTACTAACCTATCTAAAGAATCTAATTTTTAAAACAATTTACCCTTACTATAGATCTGCCATTTTTGACATTAAAAATAGTATTTTTTACAATGACATTATAACCAACTTGAATAATACCTTCTCAAATTCTAACTTAAAAGGCTCACATATTTTTAAAATAACTGAAAATGTTTCCATGATTTAATGAACAACAGCTATCATTTTTTGTTAATTAGATAGCATTTTCTCCATTGATAGAATATTGCAGCTTTTATTCAACATTAAGGTAAAGTAAATATTTGTTTAATTAGCATGAAAACAACAGATAATCTTCAAGTTAACAACAGTAATAGAGTAAATTCTCTTAGGAAAACAGGATTAGGAGTGGAAACTGCTCAGAATCCTTAAAGCAAAAAGTCATTTAACAAAACAAACTTAATATAATCATATCAGCCATGCAAATAGGAAAATCATTTTGAACTGCATTTTAAATTCAAATGAAACTGCTACAGCGATATGGAATTTCCACAAAGCCACTGAAACAATTTATTGGCTCTAGATCAGGACAGTAATTATTATCTAATTTTTGACCAGTGTCAGTGATGTAGTAACAATGAGATTCAAATTGAGGGCAATAAAACTTCATTCTGAATAACGTCTACAGTTGACAGAGGTGGAAATCCTTGTGTTCCCTGTGGAGAATATATTTTACTTAGTTTGTCAAGTATTAAAATTGAAACACAAAATACTTACTTAATATTTTCCAACCTGCTGGAATCTGGTTTCAAAGTGTTTGAATGCTTCACCATTTTGCACAACGTGATCACCAGGAAGATAATATTTAGCTGTTGTAACAAAGAATAAGACCACAATGAACAAAGAGTTGAACAATGAATGATCATTATTCAACAAAACCATGTATGATCGATTTTTTGATAGATCATTTGACATCAAATTACAATCTCATTAAGTCAGTATTATGTGGTAATGATTAAATAAATTAGAAAACCTAAATTAGTTTCTTTAGCTTGATGTACTCCAGGGCCTAAAAGCCATCTGATGGAAACAATGAAGTGAATTCCTTAGAAGGGGCATTTACATCACACAATATACAAGAGAAAAACTGCTGTGTTTGGAGCCGTAAGTCTTGGTTGTGAGTCTACCTCTTGATTATGACAGAATAAATGAGGATAATGGCATCTGCACCATCTATTCATAAGGAATTGTGAGGATCAAATGAACTAACATATGATAAATGTTTGTTATATAAAGTAAGATAGAGTTTATATAAGTATGTTTTGCCATTTAACTGTTAAAAGCCATCAGTTCTTTTTTTTCCTATGTCTCTGCATTGTAAGGAAGTAGACAAATTCTGACGAAAGGCTGTTTTGAGTCCTTCTAAGCATTCAGCTATGCAAATTATCTAGGTGCAAACAAAATCAAAATGAGGAAGATGGAATCTGACAGAGAAGGAAAGTGAGTGGATTCCAAGAGGTCAATGTGAGCTTGCTCAGAGGAAAAGGAGTTGTGTTATGACTGAGAGACAAAGGTTAGTAATTTGCATTTGTTTCTAGACACCTGGCAGAATGTTGGAAGAAGACTTCGGAGGCAGTTCCATTTTTATGCTCTAAAAATAGAACTAAGCTACCTTGTTCCTAGATTTTTGACATTTTATTTTTAGATTACTTTTTAAAAGGAAAAAAATCCATTATTTTGTGAGCTTTACATGACTTAAGAGAATACGAGAAATAGTATATTCAGAAAGGGTGCATTTCACCTATTATAGGTATGGATGAATTTAATTCCTTAATGCAGATAATCAGCATAACCGTGTTACAGTAACATGATCATTTTTACCAAATCGCGATTATCAAATGATCAAATGATAATGCTATTTTATTGATCTTTCACTATAATTTGGAAGAGTGATATAGGGTAATAAATAAAAATGTCCAAGTTCTTCCTAATGTTAAGTTTAGGAGCGGAGCTAAGGAAAGCCTTAATGTAGGCTGTGTATCAAGTCATTTTGTCTACTGTGCCCTATGATTTCTCTTAGATGTAGAACTCCCTCTTATGAGATAAAATGAAGTCAATGAGCAAAATTTTGCAAGTGTCGGCAGATAACATTCTATCCTTTGATGCTAATTACTTAAAGACTAAAGCGGTTATTTATTTAAAAAAAATTTAAAAATAATTTCTTAAAGTCCTTATCTAGAGAAAAAGTAAACACAATTGTAGAAACATCTGGATTTATTTTTGTAACATTCTAGTTGGTCAGAATATAAATAAATGCTTGAATTTTAGGAGATGTTACAATATGATGAATTTCATTCAACAAATATTTCTCGATCTTGTTCCACACAAGGATGTGCTTATTTTTATGTGGATGAATAAGGTGCAATTTCTGCCTTTGAGAAATTAGATAGATCCTTCTGGTAGTGCAGTAAATATCTGATTGGGTTTTTAAAGAATCATGGTAAAGTGTTATCTCTTAATTTTTAAGGAAAATCAAGAGGGTTTTTTTTTTGCTTTTTTTTTTTTTTAATGAAACACTAGCTTTTACTGGTAAAATTCAAGAATGGTTAAAAACAAGAATTCTATAAATATCCTAAAAGTAAACCAAGAAACCAAAACCCAAGTAAACAAATAAACTGACTATTAAGGGTAAGATGGGTGCTTTGCAGATTCAGAATTAAAATTCTCCCTTTGTTTTTGAATGGCCCGTTAAGAACAATTTACTATCTTTTATCCCAAATCTTCTGAATCTAAGATTTCTTTTCCCCTCCTCTTTTAAACAATTTCCTGAAGTGTATAGGACCATAATTTGGTGTTCATCATTTTCCAAGCATAATTAATTATCTCCTTGGGAGAAAAATAGCACTAAAACATTCTGGAAATGAAGTTATTCAGTATCTACTGCAATGTATAAAGTTTATAACAAAAGAATGTGAATGTGGAAAAATGTGGGCATGTAAAGTATTATATTGCAAAAAAGAAGAGGAGTAGAAAATGATAAAATCTTGGAAGTGAACTCAGAAGAAATATTTCTCAATGGCAAAAATCAGGGACAACTTTCCAATAAAACTGACATACTAAAACAAATCTACCAATATAAAAATACAGTTAAGGCTTAAGTATGATAAAGTCATTTTTCCTAGTTAATACTAACCAAGTTAAATTTGCCTTAGAAGACTTATCTCAATTAATCCTTTAAAAACAGACTGTTCAATGCATGTTTCCTCTTTTGCTCCCCTCACTTAACTGAGGTTTTCAACATTACATGTGTGTTTAATGTATCTTTCTAGTTACACATATAATACATTCACAATGAAAGTTCAGAAAACAAAGAAAACTACAGAGGAAAAAGCAGCTACAATCCTATATTCAGAGGTAGCAGTCAGCACTTGTATAACCATTTTACAAATAATTCAGATGTATCCTGCCAAAAATTACTTAGCTACTTTAATGTCAGTGCTGGGATTCAATATAGTGTGGTCTGGGCTCCACAGCCCACAGACTTCCCATATAAAATTAACCAATTTATTCTAGGTGAAAAAATGAGAAGTCTCGTAACAAAACAAAGATATACTAAGTCTATCTTTAAAAGGCTCTATTTCTATAAAAAGTAATCCAACTTAAAAATCACTCAGATGAATGAAGATTAATAAGCTGACATATAAAATACTGCCTCAAAGAAATCCTATTTATGCTATTTACATAATAGGTATGCTCATCAAATGACTTCTGTCTGATGGATTTTCCAGAATTAACTAATTCTCAATTTCCTTTGTAAAACACTACCACCCTACAATCAGCAACTGGCCAAAACACCCGTGCGTCTACTCCCACTAGTCAAGTTGCATGCATAACAACAGTTAGTTGTGTTTTTTCCAAATATGTTTATGCCATTTATACTTTTACATAGTTAACTATCACATAAGCTCATAAATCTAAGTGCAAATATACGAATGAAATTTTAAAAAGCTGTTTCTAACATATTTAAAACAGTGTTTCAGAAGACTTGAAAGTGAGTTTCTTTAAAGACAACTAGAAGTATTGGAAAGATAATCGTAACTTTGAGGGATTTTTGCACTCAAATTACAAGTGTCTGAATTCCTCAACTCGAAGAAACTGAAAATAGAACTTTTAAGCTAATACACTATTATCTAGATGTCAAGAAATTTATAGTCAAACCCAACACGAATGTAGGTGCTAAAACATGACTTGAAGGCATACAAATAAGGAGGCAATGGTATGTTGAAGAGGACAAAATACCATCATTTCAGGACACAGTAATTAGGAAATAAAGAAAGCATGACATATTATAAATCATAAGATGGCAAAAAAATGCTAAATATGAGATTTTTCTTTTTCCCAACTCAATAAAGAAAAATTTCACCCATACATGTTATTTACTAGTCTTATCACGGAAATACAAAAATTTTTATATCATTTAGATACTCAACAATTTATGTTACCACCAACATATATGACAATAAAATACTTTCTGGAATTAAACAGAACATATACTGAAGCATAGATACGTTTTTTTAAATGTGGTTTTATAGTTATCTTATTTTCTCCAATGTTAAAAAATGTAATGCTAAATTTTAGTTTGACAGAATAAATATTGTTGCTGTAATCTTTTTCAGGAGGCAATACATTCTGATAATTATAATTTGGCAGGGGAAAATATTCCAAAAACTTTTTTCCTCTTTTTTCTTGTTTTCTTAAAATACAACTGTGGAAATGAGAACAAGAGGCAGAGAGGCAAATAAACAAATGTTTGATAAAAATCTATAGTCTTTTTAAGACAAAAAGGGTAGCTTTCAAATAAACTACTGGCTGCAAATCTGAGTTTCGTTCTTCTTTGCATTTTTCTCATTACACAAATGGCTCTTTCTAGCCATATACTTCTGTGCCTTTTTTTTTCCGCCTGGTTCAAATAAGTGATTTCTTTCTCCTTACTTTTACTTTTGCCCAATTTGTTTTTCTGCCTTTGACGTACATTTACAAAATAAAATAAATCACAGCCATCAAACATGGTATTTTCCCTATTTCTCAATGGAAGGCAGGCAAAGAGGCAAGGAGAGAACAATGTCTCTACCATCCAAATGCTGCTCTTCTCCCTTGAATTTCAATGCAGCCACTCTTTGCCCCTCTCGCTCTGTTTTTATTTTCACTGTAAATACCATGAAGTTTAAACATAATATTTTGGCATAGGTTGAAAGGCTCCATGCATCAGTGAGGAAGGAAAATGGTGGAATTACAGCTGCATACACAAACATTTGTCTAAACTTGGTAAGTACATGCAGTTACTCAATTATCCACACAGATGCCACTATTAGTAAATATAGGCTATTAGGACTGTGGTACATACCTATGACATCCCACCAGGCTAAATGTCCATGCTAATAATTAATTTTGGAGATGAAACAACTCATTTAAGAATTAATCAGGTTTTTGCTTAGCTCTGGGCGTGTGTGTGTGTGTGCAGGTGTGTGTGTACAGTTAAATAGATGCTTATCTCTTAAGAGAAATCTCTGTGAGTGAGAGCAAATTGAGAAAAAAAAAATTTCTTATTCAGCCAAAAGGGGTAAGTCATCAAAATGGGACATTTTTTCCCTCTCCCACTGACAAAGATCACTCTTACCTATCCCCAAATAATAATTTCACAAATTATTATTTATAATAATCAGCCAATATAATTTGCTGATAAAATTCAACATTACTTAATGATATGGCACAGCTAAACATCACTCATATTGATGAACATGAAAATACAAAAGAGTTTTAAAAAAGAAAAAGGTACCACAGATTATAGGAGTGCATAGTTTGTTTTATGGACATCAACCTGCTCAATTGAATCACATCCGTCTGAGCTTAACAGCTTAAAATTCATTCCACAGCTTGCAGTGCTGACATGGATATGATAAGACAGAAGAACAGAAACATCACTCTGAAGTAACCTAGCTGAACTGCACATGTTCTGACCCTTTTTGTCCTCCCTGGAGCTTTTGCTACCTGGCAAATGCAACTCTAAAACTATACTTGTATCTCCAGATCTTTGCTGTTAGCCAAGCAGAAACCTATTTCTCCCTGGGACGAGCAGCCAGAGAGGTGTTCTCTGAAGAAGGCTTCTAAATGAGTGTGTGAGCTGAACTCTTACTGAACTGAATTAATTATTAACGATGCAGATGGAGCTGTCCAAATGATAAGAACAGCTCCTGACGTGTCATGATCCAAGCTTTCATTAAACCATTTCAGGCATACTAATGGTTTCCCACTGCTCATTACTTACCAGCACTTTTCTCATAGATATAATAACTCTAGTGCCTGTAGGCAAGACATTCTATAGAAATGCAGAAGTAGGAAGTTTTATCTTCCTTAGCATATTATTTTTCTTCATAGATTATTATTTAGAATGTACACCTCTTTAATTCAACTAAGTGAAACAGTTTCAATCCAGAAAAATTAAAAATGCAAAGCTATACTTTCTAGGAATAGCAATAGGTAAATTTTGTTATGAGAATATTCCTTAAAAGGATACTATTCAGTGTAATCTATATTATTAAGATTTGTGTCTGAATGGATTTTTAAATGCCTTATTATCACCAAAGGGAGATGCACATAAATATATTTTCCACACACATACACTGTATAATCATATCATATCTCAATTTAAGTTACTCTTTTGCAAGACACTGTTTTATATTTCTTTACCACTCTCTATCTCTCTCTGTTGGGAAAATTAGAGAGCAAATCAATTGCAGGAGAATTCCAACAAGGTCTGTACTGGGATTGCTACCTACCGGGGTTTTTGTTTGTTTTTAAGTTGAGAATACTGTTGAAAAGGCCCTCACATCTCAACCTGAAGGATTTGGCAGAGGATAATAATGACAAGACTTATAAAGTAAGTGCTCTGCTATAAATGAACAGTATAATAAAATGTTGTTTACCCTTTTTTCTTACTAAAAGCTGAGTAGGTTGAACATTAATTTATTTTGCTAAGTGAAATGTTTTTTAATGATCTGAAGTCAGTACTTATCTTCACAGATACCAAATAAGTAAAACTATGTTATAAAAGAGGTAAACATGTGACAGCCTAAGAGGCCAAATATCCCTAAAGCAGTCTTTACATTTTCAAAATATAAATGTGTTTGATGAAGGTCTTGGGGGAAAATGGAAGGTTATGTCTTTAAGGATCATGCCTTTTCATGTCAGCCATTTAACTCTAGACTCTAGATAGGCTTAGGCTGTGTTCACATATGAACACCAAGAACAAAATCTTGGGCAATCATCAGATTCAGTAATTCTGATGAGAAATCAGCTTTCCTAAGACTTGAGAATGTTTTACTGGTTTAATTCATACAGGCATTCATCTCAAATTTCCATTTCACTTTGTATAAGTAATTGTGTAAAATAATTAATTTTAATGACAAACATGTATACACTTGAAGTAGTTTTAATTAAGGACTAAAAGTTTTTCTCAATTTTATGAACCACTACTTAACCATGAAAATATCCAGAGGAGATCATCTGTGTTACTTTTTTGAAAAAAAACAAGAAAAAAATCCTTAAGATAGGTAGTATTTATGCATTTATGTTTCCTTTTCAGAGTTTATAATGTCCATTTCTATCACCATAGTGCTAGAACTGAGCAAAAGGGTTTTTTTTTTTGTTTTTTTTTTTTTTAAATTCAGGGTCTCACTCTGTTCCTGGGGTGCAGTGGTGCAATCATAGCTCATTGCAGCTCTGTGTTCCCGGGAACAAAATATCCTTCTGCCTCTGCCTCCCGAGTAGCTGTGACTGCAGGCATGTGCCTCCACAGCCAACTAATTTAAAATATTTTTGTAGAGGTGAGGTCTTGCCATGTTGCCCAGGCTCAAGTGATCTCAAATTCCTAGGCTCAAGTGATTCTCCTGCCTCAGCCTCCCAAAATACTGGGATTACAGGTGTAAGCCACCCTGCCCAGCCCTGAGTGTAAGTTTTAAATACCAAAGTCTAGATACTGTAGCTACACTCTTTTATTTCAACTATATTTCAAATGTGACTAAAAGTAATGTAAGACATTTAAAAATATCTTCATGTCATTATCCTTAACTTGTATCAAACTCATTTAAAAATACTATTTCTTGGCCGGGCACGGTGGCTCAAGCCTGTAATCCCAGCACTTTGGGAGGCTGAGGCGGGTGGATCATGAGGTCAAGAGATCGAGACCATCCTGGTCAACATGGTGAAACCCCGTCTCTACTAAAAATACAAAACACATTAGCTGGGCATGCTGGTGCGTGCCTATAGTCCCAGCTACTCAGGAGATTGAGGCAGGAGAATTGCCTGAACCCAGGAGGCGGAGGTTGCGGTGAGCCGAGATTGCACCATTGTACTCCAGCCTGGGTAATAAGAGCGAAACTCCGTCTCAAAAAAAAAAAAAACTATTTCTTAAATTAATATTTTCATTTGGTATCTTACGTCTTATGCTGATTTAACAGTCATTTGTTAGTGCAAGCTTAAACAACTTTTTATACCCTAAAAATAATTGAGGATGTGGATATTCATTTAAAAGTATTAAATTACTATGTGGAAACTGAGATAATGAAAATTAAGGTAATGTTCTTTCACTTTCCTGACACAGTCACTTAATTTATAACATGGCCTATATGTAAGTATATTTTTTAGATTACAAAGTGATATTTTAGCATATTAAATTAGAAATCAGAAAAAGTACTTTTTGGAGGAAAGATTTTCAGATATATTAATTAGCAAGAGTAAAAGCTCATATATAAAATACACTATTATCCTGTGAGACAGGCAAGTAAATCTTTGAATGCACAGACAGATAAACAAACAATAAAACAAAATTTTTTTGTTTAAATAGCACTGCTAAAGCAGCAAGCTAAATAGCAAGGGAAAACAGAATCTGCTTACCAGAATAATGAATGTAACAGGTCCAATGAAGCTCCATATAAAGTAGTTATCAACATGAAGCCAGCAACTATTATGAAAAGAAAAGTAGTTTCTATGGAACCTCAAAATCACAAGGAAAATAGGATTTTAAAAATCTAAAAAACAAAACTATCTCTACATTTGCCATTGAAAATTCATTTATCACGTGCAAGAGCGGTAATACTTCTGAGTTGGCGTTCACTTAACAAAGGATAGTAATTTATTTACTTCGAGCTGCTGGTTTTATATTTGATAAATGCATACAAAATCATGCTTGTATGGGGAAAACAATAAACACTATCCAACACTAAATCCTTTAAGATCTCTCGCTTCCCTAAGAAAGACTTGAAACTCAATATTACAAATTGTCTCATCATTTTAATAATTTTCAAATTATTAATTAATTAATTTTAAATAATTTTCAAAATTTGCTTTTCAGATCTGTCTGAGCTAAAGTGTTTAACCCTATGGGACATAACAGCCCCCCCAAAACGGTTCCAATGTTATGTTTGTTGCAAAACAGTGTAGCAAAAATATAATACCTCCACTAGGAATGGATAAATACTAGTAAAGGAAATCAAAGCACTAAACTCACATAGTATTAGAGCAAATGATGCATAAACTTATTAAGACAGATTTTACTTAGTGGTTTATTTTTCATATAAAATGGAATCCCCAATGAATTTCTTTTATTTGTCTTTCATCATCTGTACAGTCAGAAAGCTTTCTTTAGTCCAAAGAATCTTTATATAACTAATTTTATCAAAGGAAAAAAATAAACAGAATTAGAAGGCAAATTCATGCCTCTAGCAAATAAAATCCTTAGAAACATTACTATGTCTACCTTCTGTCACTTTGTGTAAATACCTATTTTTTATAAACAAAAGACAGTGACTTATTTTAATCCCTTCAAACTGCCTGATAAAATATTATCAAAGTAAAACATATGGGATGGAATGTGCTACTGTCACAACTCAGAATGAGAGTTAGCTAGAAGGTTGGCTGCACAAAGAGAGTTAATGAAGCATTAGTTTAACACTGAGTCGTTAAACCTGTCAGATGCTTTAAGTTCAGAAGGATTTTTACTTAGTATCTTTCTAAGGCCAAAAAGTTATTTACTTTTTCAATTTGTTTCAGGTCAATCTTTTGTGTTATAAAGAAAGTTCATAATTTAGAATCTGCCTTACCAGAGTACAAATCCTCTGAACCCAGAAAATTACAAAAGACTTGATTGTAATTTGTGCACAGTATGCCCATTCTCTTACCAATAAAGCTTTCAGATGCTATTTTAATCTGTCAGGGACCCTCACTGACAGCTAACAGGCTTTAAAAAATTATTCACTTGAAAAACACTCAGGTCGCTTGCAATTACTTACGCTTTTTCTGTTCCATAGCTCTTATAGTCAATAGCAGCCGAAACTCCAACCACTGTGGCGGGAAACAAGTAACCAGCAACATAGTAATATTTTTTCCTTGAATATTCACTTTCAAAAACTTCAACTAACATTAGATAGAGCTGCACACCTTCTAGGCACATCCAAGCAAAAGCCGCCAAAAAGAAAAAGTGCAGAAGTCCTGCAAATATTGGGCATGCAATCTACAGAGGAAAAAGAACAAAAAACAGAAAACTCATGAGTAAAAACAGTCCACTCCAAAACTATAAAATACAAAGAGAAATCACTATGATTTTAAAAAATACATTATTCAGAGTATACTAATGCTTCCTCAAAATATTTTTTTTTCATAAATGGAAACAAGCTAATAAAAACCTTGCCTAATTTGAAGACTATCATGTTCACAGAGTATAATGCCAAGTGTGCTAGATTTTATCAAGGTAGAATCTTACTATAATATTTTTAGTGAAATTAAATATCAAATAAGAAAGCTTCATAACTTCTTTTTGTGAGTTATCTGTTATGAAATCTGAATATTCTATTTGTAGATAATTTAATTCACAAGTCTTTAGGAGTGGTGTTTGCAAATATATTATTTCTATTTTTTTCTATAACGGAATTTAAAAATTTTGCTTTAATGACAAAATCCTGGCTCTAATTACCTAGGATTATTTTCCTGTCATATCTGGAGCATTCTTAAATTATCCAAGTGCAGATGAATATAGGGTGAAGCATTAACTAATTAAATTCTGTTTCTGACATTAAGCCCTCATGATGATGAATAAATTGCTCTGAATACAAAGAAAGGATCATTGGTCAGAATGACTACGTAAGCAAAATAAGAATTTTTAAAATAGGATCTTTATATTTCTGTATCCCCAGAATTCTTCTATTACATGTCTTAATAAAATCCCAGAAAAATTTGAGTATATTTTAATATACAAAAGGAATTAATTCATAATAATATTACTTAATAATTGGGCAGTCTTTTAATTTACCACTAATTGTCTTTCAATATTGCCATATCAATTATATCAAGTTACAAGGTCAAACATTAATATCAGTATCATATGTCGACTCACACCTCTTAAAATAATTTTCAGAGATCTAAGGTCAATTAATTCAATTGGTGCTTACCGCATATTTTGTCTTATCAATGCCTATTAGGAAAATAAATTCAGCAATGAAAAGGTTGATGCAAAGGTTCTTGTGAATAGTATTTCGGTCGCTCTGCAGGCCACGGAAAAAGCAGAAGGTGAAGATGCAGATAGCCAGACAAACGAGGGAAATGACAATTCCCACCCAGGTGATCACTGTAAGAAGTAATTCATGAACTCCATCTTTATACTGAAAATGAAAAGATATGAGGAACATTAGTATTCCTGCATTACATCAACTAGAAGACTGCTTTCACATGTACAGCTAATCGTTTACTGCTGACCTCTTTGAAGAATACTATTCATATGTGTTCAAAAAGGGCTCAATAGTAAAAAGAAATTTTGATCATATAATAGCGTTCAACATTATTGCCTTTTATATTTAAAAAATTATCTACATGAGAGGAAGATTTTACCTAGAAAACAATACAAGAGCCTGATTTCAAAATATAACTGAATTAACTATATAAACACATGGAGACTATTTACATGACAGAATAAAGAATGCTCATTCATGATTAAAAATGACTGACATTTTAATGATTTTTTCCAAGCTAACACATAAACCAAGTTTTAAATTTTTATTTTCTCCTTGGGTTTTTGTATGTTTACATATTGAGAGTTGAATATACAACATATCTGAGACCGAAATGCTACACTTCTTAAGATACTTTTGTCTTCTGGTCCTTATTCTCTTAATCACAAGAAACAATATTGAGACATATTCCAGGAGCCATTTTGACTTTTCAAAAGATGCAGCTTTGCATAGTGTGCAAAGTGGTTAGGAAACTTAAAAGCAGAAGTTGTCAAATTAGACTCAAACATTCAAGATGGGAAGGGCATGCTAAACTCTAGAGCCTTCTTTTTGTACAACCTATTGCTGCTCATTATTGAAATCTTCTATTGCCTCTACCCAACACCTGCCACAAGAAGGAAAACTTACAAGTCTATAAAGTTATAGCACATGATTTTGAGAAGTAACAATAACAGTGCAAAGACTTCTTAAAATTTATGGACAGTAGAGAAACAATTAGAAATCAACATTACTTTGTTTGCTTTTCAGTTACGATAAGCACCCAAAGAACAGGACTATTATACAAGCTATTTTGAATCTCTGAGGTTTTCTCTGCTACTAATTAGAAGCGCAAATACTTACTGCAATTTCCCTGTGGGCCATGAGAATTGCAAAATTGGTTAGGTGGCTGCATGCACATGTTGTCCGAGTTTTATTAGTGTCGACCAGCTTGCAGCCCTGGGTAGACCAATATCCCATCATAGTTCTCTCTGAGTAGTTCCAGAAGGAGCAGTTTGCATTGAAATAATTGTCAGGCTGGGAAATAAAATGACAAGGTAAAATTAGGATTTTATACTCTTAAGATGGCAGCAGCAATTGTTTAAAATGCATAAAAGGTAATTTAGATTAAACTTTGCATGTTTCAGACTATAAAGTTTTCATCAGCAAAATTGTGGACTGTGTTATACAAGGTAGATACCTAGCTTAAAAGGAGCTTTATAGTCCGAAACACTCTATAAAGTGTACTCTAAATTACCAAGACCCATTTTACACAATTTCAATTTCCATTTTATGATTTTACATGCCGATGGTACATTAGAATCATTTTTTTTTCCTTTCTGATAACATGAGAGCCATAAATTTGTCTGAGAAAATTATATAAGGACCAAATGTTTTAAAAATCCATGTTCTATTTTGGGTCTATTTTTGGTTAGTTTTAAGAGATACATTAGTGACGATGTGAATCCTATTGTTAGTACCTCAAAGCTCTTAAGAGTCAACAACTGAAGCAGATATGAGTACCGTAACCACACAAATTTATTTTTCTTTGCCAATTTGGAGATCCACTTTATCTGTGGGCATTTATTCACTCTACTTATCACAACAGCCAAACATTCTGTAGACAATCTTCCAATACAGTGTAAGTACTGAAGTATCAACTTGCATTCTAAGGCACAGCAGAGGAATCACATCTCCTCAATTGTTTTTTTTTTTTTTTCCTAAGCACACTACTAGGTAGCAGCTGTGTCAAATATGATCAGTAAAACTAATGAAAAAAATTTTGCCACACAAAGGCAGAGTCCTAAGAGTTAATTTATTAACTCAGTTGCCCTACTGCTAAGGTAAGGGTTAATTTTCATTTGAAAACAAATTAGAATCATTTACATTTTCCTGTTGATTACTGAATTAGCTTTCATTAAGAATACACTTAAGTTCTAATAATCACTGAACCAAGCTCATTTAATTTTATGTTCACAGACTTAAATAAACTTGTGTCTCTGACTTTGTCCAACATTTAAAATTCAAATGGAAAATGGTCTTGTCTTTCCTCCCTCCCATCTCCCCATTTCTCTCCCCATCCCCAGCACCTCAGTTTTGCTTTCCTTTCCTTCTACTTTTATAACCTTCCACTACTTCATTAGCATACATTAACTTACATCAATGTGTGGCAGGGTGAAAAGCACAGGATCAGTCAGGTATACTCGGCTGGACTCTTTATTGATTGAAACTGAAATGACGTGAGAATTCACTGCAATGGTGCTATTACGACCAATAAAGTCAGCTCCCAGTTTAATGGTTGCATTTTCTGTACTAAGGAACTGTCCCAGACTCCGGTAAATGATGAACACCAACTTTGCAAGCCCTAGGAAGGTAAAAATAGTCACATGATTTACAAAAAAACACGCTTATTAATAACTAAGACAAAATAAGAATAAAATGATAAAGTCCTAAGGTACTGTTTTAAATCTGCTTTTAAATGGTAAGCCTTTTTTTGTCTTATAAAGAGTCAAATACATTTTAGGATTAATAGGTTTTTCAACAACAACAACAACAACAAAAACTGGCAATTTTTTAGACTTCCATCTTACCATTCCTGCTGTTCTGTTTGACGGTATTTGCAGAGAGTTGGATTGAGCTGCCTGCTCCTTTGATGCCCAGGGGAAATTTAAAGTCTTGGATCTGTCCTTCTGTACTGAGTACGGCAACTTCTAGGACTGCATGAGGCAAAACATAAAGCAGGGAAAAGGAGGATTCTTTAAATTTAACTCAAGAGGCAAATGATAACTGTATGGAAACTACTGTTTTCTTTTTGTCTACTTAACAAAATTTTACTGTTAGGTTTCAACAAAAATCATGAACAAAAAAACAATCTGTTAGCCTATAAGTATGAACAGTGTATGAATAAATAGTATGTAACTTTCAAGGTTTTATATTTAAATCATGAAGCTAAACAAAAATATTTCAAACTCTTATTTTTTGGCTCTGTATATCAAGTAACTTTTCAATGACCATTACTTGACAGTGGTAAAACTAATATGAAGTACAAATCTGAACAGCTTTATGGCATCTACTTCTATCTCTGATCCATTTTAATATGAAAAATTATACAGGTCAAAGTTTGCAGTAATACATCTTTTTTCTAATTTCTAAAAATAGCAAGCCGAGAAGAATATATTTATGATGAAATGTCATTATGTTAAAACTTCCCATTAATTCTCACTAGTAACCATCAATTTTTACATACTTAAATTGGGCAGAAAACCTACAGGCCAAACCTGGTATGCCATTTGTTTTTGTAAATAAAGTTTTATTGTAACACAATCATGCTTATTCATTTGTATATTGCCTATGGCTTCTTTAGCGCTACAATGTCAGTTAAATATTTGCAAGAGAGGCCACCACGGCTTGCAAAACCTAAAATATATACATACTATCTGGACGTTTACAGAAAAAGTGTGAAAACCACTGTCTAAACCAAATTTCAAAAATTCAAACCAAGTATCGAAATTGAAAACCACCCAAGGAAAACAAGTCAATACAAAACATTGAGAACATCTACCTATAAACATGCCAATGCTAACTTCATTTCAAAAATATAATTAATAGTAACCACTGTCAATACAAATGTTTACCGTCTACTGGGAATCCTGATACAGATTGCAATTATTGTACATTTACATTCATTTAGATTTTAAAACGAATGGAAAAGTACATTGTTTTTACAGGAGTTAACTATCTTGTATTAATAATCATATTAACATTTTATTGATGAAATCTAAGGAATTCTATAAAAAATTCATTAATTTCCAATATTGAAATTTAAAAAATAATACGTATTCTCATGTAGTCTTAAAAAACGTTCAAAAAATACAGTTCATATATATTTTTTTAAATGTCACCCTCTCTAATGTCTGTATTATTGCACAGCTATTTACCTACAATTCCCTTTTCCTTTTTACAAAAATTATCTCATACCATTGTACAGTAATCCTTGGAAACTAATTTATTTTTTTATCTTCTGCAACTTTGTTTTGTAAAATACATCTATATTTAGCTGTAAATATAAAAATATAACATTCATAAATTTTTATAAGTAATTACACCACCTGTCAAACCCCTGAAATACAAATTTATAACAAGGATCATGTAACTGTTAGAATTCTATCAGTTGCAGAAACTGGTTGATATACTTAATTATTGATTCATATTTGAAAAGATTAAGCAGATGGGATGAACTGTTCTCATATCGGACTCTGTATGTGGGGGCAGGGAGCAAAGGCAGGAAGAAGTCTGATGAAAGTAACTGATTCTTCCACACACTGTAAGGAGCTATCATTAGCCTTAAAACAAGACAGGACGAAAAAAGAAAATCCTGTGAGTTTTCATGAACCATCCCAAATACAGATATATATGTACAAATATTTGTTTAATTTCATGAAACAAATACTTATCAAACTTTACTTTCACTAAACAAAAATTTACTTATTAGAGTTTAAAAAGTAATGTTCACAGTAAAGAAAAAGTATGAATTTTTAAAAGGAGTAAGATCATGACTACAGATCTTAGTAAATATTTTAAGCTATTTAAGATATTCTCATAAGAAAATGTAATAATGAATTTTATACCAACAAATAATTTATATCAATACATTTTTAAAAGGCAATAGAAATTTTCCTAGAAAAATCAAACTAAAAGAAATTAAAAACCCTAACAGTTTATGACCATTAAAAAACTCAACTAATAAATATGTTCTGAATTTTAAGTAAGATTTCTATTTTCTGTTTCAGAAAATAGAAAAAGATGTGTCCTAACTCATCTCACAAAAAATTATGATACTTTCAGTCATTAAAATGATGCAGAAAATCTTTAATAAAACATACATACATTTTACAATATCCTGAACAAATTAGTTACTAAATTAGGTTTTAAAAAGGCATAGAGAAATTAATACATTAGAAAATATATTCCTACACTTTGTCAAATACATTTTTAAAAACTATTCACAGAAAGAATAAATTTCAACGACCATTTAATGTAAAAAAATCTTTACCAAAAAATAGGAATTAAAGAAAAATTCCTTGACCAGGTAAAAGTTTTCTTATCAGATAAAGGCTAAACCTTTATCTATCCAAAACCTATACAACAAACTATAGTGTAAAACTCTAGAAGCACCACTTTTAAAGTCAAAATGATCTCTATCACAGGTTTTATTTAGCACTGTACTAGAGGGTCTAGCTTAGTAATTCAAGAAAAGTAAATAAAAGGTATAAATAAAAAAACAAGTATTATTCACAATAAACACAATTAACTGCATAGTAATCATAAGGGACTATGATAAATTATCAGAAATACTAAGAATTTAGCAAGGCTGCTATGAGCAAAATCAATTGTGTTTCTATACACCAAACAACAAGCAATTAGAATACATAATTTTAAAAGTGGTATTTATAATAAGTGATATTGTTTACAATAAAAACAAGAAGTATGTTATCTAAGAATAAACCTAATTTTTAAAAAGTGCAAGACACTAAAAATAGGGAAAATACATAACTTTATAAGAAGACCTAAGAAAAAATTGAAGAAATACGTAACAGTCTGATTTGGGAGAATGCAACAGTTTAACCTGGCACCTCTTTCAAAATCAATCTACAAACTCCATCCAATTCTAATCAAAACTCTAACAAGATTTTTTTGTCTGGAACTTGACCCACTGATTTAAAAATTCATATAGAAGAGACATGCCAAAAAGCAGCTAAAGCAGTTCCTCAAGGAGCAAGGTTGAAAGACTCAACAGATATTAATATTATGAAAAAACCAAGGCAGCAAATAATACATACTGCTAACATATAAGATATCATTTCGAATCATTAGGGAAAGAAATGGATTATGCACTAAACATATACAAAGAACTGGTTATTCATATGGGGAAAAATCAAATTAGCTACCTCTCTCATACAATATCATAACTAAAAATAAGTTTCAGATAGATTAAAGACATAACTGTAAAAAGGCAGAGGTTTATCATTTACAAGGGAAGTATAAGATCCTTACAAGCTCAATGTAGAGAAAATTTTCCTGAGTACGAAGCCAAAAGGAAAATATTTCTTAAACAAGATAGCAAGAGTACCAACCCTAAAAGAATAGACTAATAAATCTGACTTATTATGTAAAACAACAGATTCCTTATAAAAAGGTAAAGCCCAAACAGAATAAATGTCTGTAAACTATATAATCTTCACAGGATTAGTGTCCAGTATATATAGAAGTATAAAGAAAAAAATCAAACAGGAGAAAGTTGTGGACAACAAATTCCCATGAGAGAAAACTGGCATAGGTAATAAATCTGTTAAAAAACAAAAACCAACATGAAGCAATCAGTAAATTGCTTAATTAAAATTAAACAATAATGCAACCAATTTGAATTCATTAGATTGACAAAATTTATGTCATTAATAAAGTGTTTGCAAAACTAGTAATGGTATTACTGGTGAAAAAGTAAACTGGTAAAAGAATGTAGAGAACAATTCGGCAGTATCTAGTAAAGCTTAAGGTGGATACGCTCTACTGCTCAAAAACGCTATTTCTGTGTATGTGCACGTATGTCTAGAAAGGCACACATTGGAGGAAGAAGGCATAAAAAACTTTCATTACAGTTTTCCTTGTATTAGCAAAAAAGCAGAAGCCACTAAAATGTCTATCAGCAGTATAATAATCCTGGTGCATTATTAGAAAAATAGATCAAATGAATTACAGATATGCATATCAGCATATATAAATATAAAAAAATAAAATAAGGGAAAATTATACAATTATGGTCACACGTGGTGGCTCATGCCTGTAATCCGAACACTTTGCGAGTCTGAGGTGGACATATCACCTGAGGTCAGGAGTTCGAGACTAGCCTAGCCAAAATGGTGAAGCCCCATCTCTGCTAAAAATACAAAAAATTTAGCCAGGCATAGTGACACATGCCTATAGTCTCAGCTATTTGGGAGTCTGAAGAAAGAGAATTGCTTGAATGCAGGAAGTGGAGGTTGCAGTGAGCCAAGATCGTGCCACTACACTCTAGACTGGATAAGAATGAAACTCTCTATCAAAAAAAAGGAGAAGAAAATTATGCAATTACATTTATAGTGTGAAATTAATGTTAAAAACATGAAAAGTTTTCAATATATACACTTACAAAGCAAATTTTTTAAGCTTATAAATGCTAAATAGTAGATGACAGCTACCTCCTTCCTGATCATATCAAATCCTGGGAACTTCTACAATATCTATGATTTTCTTTTTCCAAAAAAATCTGAAGCAAATATAGTTAAATACCAATATGTGGCTCAGCTGGGTAACTGGTCCCCACATGTTATGTTATCCTCTGTACTTCCTGTATGCTTGAAATTATATCTGCCTTATTCAATAGATTTTCTGAACAGGAATATACTTGGTTCATTGGAGAACCATTCAGAGCCTCACTCAGCCAATACTGTAGACAGAATTTTAATATATTTCTCTTTCTTTGTTTCAAATTCCTCAGCAAGTAGTGCCTGTAATGAGAGGAAAGAGGAACAACTATGACCTCTGCTGGGAGATCTGCACCTTAATGGGCAGGGGCTGCTCCAAGAGCCTGGGTCCCAGAAGAAAAACAATATGGAGCAGAAATGAAGATGACAGGAAGCAGAGCCGAAGCCCAGCCTCAACAGTTATGCAGCAGGAAGGAGTAGTAAACCTTTGTTGTTGTAAGCAGATGGGACTTTGGAGTTTTTGTTACCACAACCTAACTAAGTCTAAAGTGGTGATAAAAATCAAGTTGGCTACGCAGCTCATTAAAACTATAAATAAGGCTGGGTGTGGTAGTTCACACCTGTAATCCCGGCACTTTGGGAGGCTAAGGTGGGTGTATCACCTGATCAGGAATTTAAGACCAGCCTGGCCATCATGGTGAAACCCTGTCTCTACTAAAAATATAAAAATTAGCAGGGCATTATGGCAGGCACCTGTAATCCCAGCTACTCAGAAGATTGAGGCAGGAGAATCACTTGAACCTGGGAGATGGAAGTTGTAGTGAGCCAAGATCATGCCACTGCACTCCAGCCTGGGAAACAGAGGAAGATTCTGGCTCAAAAAAAAGAAAAAAAAGAGACAATAAATAAAAGGGAACTTTATAACAGATGGATCAGGCTGATAACATCTAAACCATGGAACCAATCTGAAAATCACAAGGAAATAAAACCAAAGATTATGTGGTGTTGATATGATGCAATAGAAAGTTCTTGTTAAATTAGAAAACCACAAAGTTAAACCTAGCATGATCATGCCTCTAGATCTAACCATAGTATACCAGGCAGAGTTAAATGATATACTGCGGATGAAATAAGCCAAACCCAGAATGTGACAAAGTCTACAGGACAAATCACCCACCGGGCTTCCTCAAGAAAAATAAAAAATGTTTAAAAAATATTTTTTTAACATGCAAGGAGACATAACTTTTAATTAAAAGATACGTGGCCAGGCTCACACCTATAATCCCAGCACTTTTGGAGACCGAGGCTGGCAGATCACCTCAGGTCAGGAGTGTACGATCAGCCTGACCAACAAGGTGAAACTCCATCTCCACTTAAAATACAAAATTAGCCAGGCGTGGTGGTGAGTGCCTGTAATCCCAGTTGCTTGGGAGGCTAAGGCAGGCGAATCACTTGAACGGGGAGGAGAGGTTGCAGCGAGATGAGATTGCGCTATTGCACTCCAACCTAGGCAACAAGAGCCAACAACAGCTGAACTCCGTCTCAAAAAAAAAAAAAATACTCAACTGATATATCTATCAGATTTATTACTTGGACTTGTATCCTGGTTTCAACCAAGTATTAATAAATTTATAAAAATTAAGAATATGTGAACATACTTTTGTTATCTATTGAAACGTTTTTGTTTTTTTTTAAAGTGTGATAATAGTATTGTGGTTTTTTAAAGAGTATAGGATACATACATATAAAGTTTCTTACAATAATCACGATAGGATTTTACAATTTGCTTTAAAATAATACAACAGTGAGAGGAATAAGTGGAACAGGATTAGCCAGATGTTGCTAAAGCTCAGTGTGGGGAATTTTTAAAAACAAAATTTAAAACTGCTCTTCCCAAGATATAAAGAAAATAAAGTCACATACCGCAGGGAAAATATTCAGAATCGGTATATTTGACAAAAAGACTTACATCAAGAATATATAAAGAATCTTTATAATTCATTAAATGAAACAACTCAATTAAAAATGGGCAAAAGATATAAACAAACACTTCACAAAAAGATATCTGAATGGTCAATAAACACATGAAAAGAGGTTATCAGTAAAATGTTACTTAGTAATCACAGAAATGCAAAATAAATCCACAATGAGATGCCACTACGAACCACTGAAAATAAAATGACTGCCAATCCTAAATATTGGTGAGGATGTGGAGCAACTGGAATTCACATATGCTGTAATTCAAGTTTAATATGATACAGCCACTTGGAAAAATGGCAGCCAAAAAGTGGAAAAAATTCAAATGTCTAACAAGTGAGTAGATAAACAAATGGTGGTATATCTTCGCAATGGATAATACTTAGCAATAAAAAGGATTAAATTATGGACACTCCCATGTATGGATAAATCTCAAAAATATTCCTCTGCGTAAAAGCAACAAGATCAAAAAGAGTATTACACACTGTATAATTCCACTCAACTGAAAATCTAGAGAAAGCAAAACTAATCTACATGGATAGAAAGCACATCAGTGGTTTCTAATGTGTTTAGGGCTAGGGTCAGAGGAGACTGACTGGACAGGAGCATGAAGAGCCCATGTGAGGTTCCTGATGATTTATAAGGTTGTATAATTGTCATACTCCATCAAACTATACACTTAAAACAGGTGCTCTTATTGCATATTTGAAATTATACCTTCAAGTTTTTTATTTCACAATCAGATATAAAAATAGATAGAATTAAATCATTTTTATGGAGCCACATATCATAAGGGTAAATCAAAGATTTAAGAAGAAATCACTAAAGAGAGAAATCAAATTGGTTTAATAACCTAAGACATTATAGCCATATCCTCAAGGGAGTGAGAACACAGAGAAATAACAGGCTATTTTAGTCCTCATGTCTGAAAAGAGAACATGTCTGAAAAGAGACAAGTCCTAGGAGAAACATGAATGTTTTCCTCATACTAAATCAGGGCCCTTCTCCCCCACAAAAAAACAAAACAAAACAGAACTGTTCATACATTGGAAATAAAAAAGGCATAACTATTATTATAATATGTAAAATTACTTTCTTTTATTTTTTTTTTTTTGAGACCAAGTCTCACTATTGTCACCCAGGCTGGAGTGCAATGGTGAGATCTTGGCTCACTGCAAACTCTGTCTCCCTGGTTCAAGTGATTCTCCTGCGTCAGCCTCCCGAATAGCTGAGATTACAGGCAGCCACCACCATGCCCAGCTAATTTTTTGTATGTTTAGCAGAGACGGGGTTTTGCCATGTTGCGTAGGCTGGTCTTGAACTTCTGACCTCTGGTAATCTGCCTGCCTGGGCCTCCCAATTTTTTTCTATTTTTAAGATGGGGTTTTACCATGTTGGCCAGGCTGGTTTCAAACTGCTGACCTCAGAGATCTGTCTGCCTTAGCCTCCCAAAGTGCTAGGATTACAGGTGTGAGCCACTGCACCTAGCCATAAAATGATTTTCATATTGATAATTCTTGGGTAATCAGCATTTAGACTAGTAAATCTCAGGCATTATTTTAGAGATGCCAGTCTCTCCATAAAAATGAAAAAAAAAAAAAAAAAAAAAGAAAAAAATCCTTTAGTTTTATTTAATTATCATTTATTTTTTGAGATGGGGTCTCACTCTATATCATCCAGGGTGGAATTCCGTGGTGTGAGCTCAGCTCACCGCAACCTCTTTGGCTCAGGTGATCCTCCCACCTCAGCCTCCCAAGTAGCTGGGATTACAGGCATGCATCACCATGTCCTGATATCTTTTTTTTTTTTTTTTGGTGTATTTTTTTTTTAAAGATGGGGTTCTACCATGTTGCCCAGGCTGGGCCTTAAACTCCTGAGCTCAAGCAATGTGCCTGCCTCAGCCTCCCAAACTGTTAGGATTATATGCATGAGCCACTGTGCCCAGCAAAAAAAAAAATCCTTTAGAACTCTGAAAAATGTAGGTACTAGAAAAAATGTATTCCTGGACATTTAATTGTTTAGAATATTATCTCAAACTTGGATAAAAATATCTTCGATCCATAACCATAGTGTGCTCTAAATATGTAAGGCTGATGGGAGCATAGATGTGAACCTGGTCCATCAAATTTTCTTGCACAATTGAAGAAGCAGGAGAAGGAAATTTTAAGGTTTTTAAAAAATAATTTTTAGACTATTTAGAAAACAAATTGATGTCATAATATGCCACTTCAGTAATTACCGATTTTCTATTCCCAAACCGCAAATTAAAAAAAAAAAAAAAATTAAAAATACTTCATTTGTTTAAAAATTCACTTATGTAAAATAAATGTAAGGTTTTGAATTCAAATATAGGTGTGTCAATTTGATTTATGTCCACTTCTTCCATATATTCCTTTGTTCTGCGTTTTTGATATAAAGTCCCATGACTTAGGTAGGCACAATAAGGCATAATTAGGCATTAAGACATGGCATGCCAGATAGCAAGTCTTCATTCAGTATCTGCTGCCCTAATGAAGTTAGCACTACTTCTGGCAGAAAAGGAGTCTGGTCCCGGTTCTTTCACATTTATGCTTGGGAAGCTTTTTACTTCACTAAGGTATATTGTTAACTTCATCTGAACTTAACCTCACTGAATAATTAACAATTCTAAGTTGTTCAAACCTAAACTAATAAAATTTTGCTGTATAGCTTTCAAATATTTTCACAAGTGAATTCCTGTCTCTCAGTGGTAGCATCTGAATTCAAAATTATGCTTCAAAACTATCAGCAGCTATTCCGCAATCTATGAAGCATGGATGTTCTGCATTGTGGAAAATGTAGTTCAGCAACCACATTTTTGACCTGAAGGCAGTTATGTTTAATATAAACATTTGACTCAATTTCTGTGTGCTAAAATATTTGACTGAGAGAATACATTCCATAAAGTAATTTAAATTCATTAGGAACATATTGTATAAAATGGTAAAGCATTTGCCATCGTTTCATAGCAAGCACTTTCATTACTTAAAAAATCTACATTCTGGTATTAAGCATTTTTACACTTTTTCGTTAATGATTTTTCAATTGGAAAAAACACACACACATAAAACCAACTTGTAAAATATAGAGTTTGGCTTTTGCATTCATTTTAGAAAGTGTGATCAATAATTTCTCTTGCTAACAGACAAAAATAATTTGACAAAAAAGTGTGGCACTGAGAAATAACAGATTCAGAATGGAAACATTATCCTCTTAGATATGTACATTCTAAATCAAAGTTAAACTTGACAGTAGATTCACTTACCAATATTTTCTGTGGGCATTGAGACCCTTGTTGGTTCTAAAAGATTGTCAGCTAGGACAAAAGCTCCTTCTTCCAATGTATCGAGTAACATTGTTGCGGTATGTGCTTGTTCAGAAGAATTCATATGTTTCCATGATTCCAAAGCTTCAGGTCTCAGAAGGTTGTCCACTGTGTCAACAATTGCCTGTATCCATTAGAAAACTATCATTAGGTTTGACTTCTTTTAGAATGAAAGTGATTTTCAGTCGCTGAGGAGTGACAACTATAATATTTACCTATCATGATTTACTCTTCCTTCAAGATACAAGAACACCTAGACAACATATATCTGGTCAACTTATAATATACACCTGGACCATTTTAAAACAGGACTAGCTGAAGATTAACAGACTGCTATTTGATTATAAAGAGTAAATGTAGAAAGGTGGGTTGTTTCTATCTATTTAATCACACCTCAAGTGTTAACAGTTGGAAACCACCTGTGTCAGCTCTTAATCTGAGACATTACTCTTACAGGTAGAGTCAAAACTACTAAAGTAGTCCTATTTATAATCGCAAAACTTGAATATTCTAAACCAAAAATACTAAGGTCTTTGGCACAGACTAATATGTATGCTTGAAAATTAAACTATATTATTTTTTGGAATCTGAACTAAAATAGTAACCAAAATTATTCCTTATAGACATTGTCTACTTATTATCGCTTGAAAAAAAAGAAAGGAAAAGCCCAGGTGGTAATAAAATTCATAAATTATCTGTGAACATTTTCACTCTTCCAATTCTCTGTTCAGCTAAAAAAAACAAACAAAAAAAAAAACCACTTAAGCATATACTTTAATTCATCAACAATGATCTGCTTTTAAAGGGATAAAGAAAAGAATCAAAATTAAAGCCTCTATTGATAAGTTGACAAAAACAGGAAAGTAGAATAAAATCTTCATAAACATCCAAGTTGTAAATATTCATATATGTAGGTTTATATTTATTGCTACACAAAGTAACAGTAAATAAAATACAACTCAGTTAATGCTGAAAGCAGCCTCTTATACTAATATGATCTGTAGCTACATCCTCACTATGCATTGGAAAGCTGAAACACTAACTTTATTTACTCTATTCCATTCACCCAGTCATAATGTGTCATTAGGCCCATAAACACATAGGTTTGATCTATTGGTAATCACTGAAGAAAAAGAACACACATTTTACAAAAAGAACAACAATAAAAATTGCTAGTGTGAGGTACTATATGAATGGGGGGAAAGTTGTTTGAGGCTACCGTCAGAGTAAGATTAATTAGTTTAATCCATCTTAATATCCTCGTTCTGTCTGCCTTGTGAGCCCCCACGACCTTCCTGGCAGGTGGAAGATACTTCCAAGTGGCGTTAAACGCTTTTTTTCTCCCTTTAATGGGAAATAGAATAGTCAGAATGTTCACACTGATACTGCTGCAGCCATTAACTAGAGTGGAATAGAAATTGGTCTGCAGAGGCCAGATTCATTAGTCACCAAGAAATACAGGCTGGAGCCTCTCGCTAATCTAAGTTACAAATGAATCCTCTGTCACAAAGTGGGAACTTGCTTCATTTGCATAGTGTAAGTCAGCTTCTGATTTGTAATTTAAAGAGTTTTATTAGTCTTATCTGAACAGAGAAGCTCATTTGAAACATACTGAAAATGACACTGGTCAGAAATTAAGGTCATGCTGAAATTTACTCCATATACACATAACTTGCTGATGGCATGCTTTTATTAATTTGAAACACTCCTTATTTATGACTATTTGTACTTGTCTAGTGGGATCAAAATGATCATTAGCCTAATCATATTCCTGAAGTAGTCTCTTCCTGCCAAAGGACAAAAAAAAAAAAGCTATTCTTTGCCAACTGAGATGTATGTCCTGGGCAACATACCAATTATTACATTTCATACATTAACTAATATCTTAAAAGTGAACTGATCATTGAAGTTTAAAAAATTCTGTAAACTTCAGCAGTTATTTCTTTGCCCCTATTAAACAGGCTAAAAGGGGACTTTCAGAGCAGTATTACCTAAAAACAGACTTTCCTACTACCTTTTCTTGTAAAGTTTTCAGGTTCAATAATGTCTAATACTAACTAGTGAGACATCATTTTTTTCTAGACTTTGTCAACCAAAATTAGTGAAGTCATGCTTTTTAATAATCTCTAGTCTAAGAAACTACAAAAGTTCTTTTGTTTTGTTGTCACAATATATGGATTCGTTCTTCAAGGTTTGATTTACCACAGTTATAGTCCCCTGAAGAATGAGGTTAGAAAATAACTAACTCCGCAAAAGGAACTTCTAAAATTCACAGAAGAAAACAAAATGCAATTTGGTATTATTATTTTGATCTATCACACAGAACTAGTACGGCATAATTCCACTGTTAGTCTCAGCATGTTTCCTATTACTTGGATAGACCAGGGAGAAAACCCGGCTGGAGTGGACAGGGATTGTGAGCTAAACAGTGGCTTTCTGTTCCTATTAGCTTGATAAAAACCAGAATACATCATATACAGATATCACAGTCAAATTATTTATATTTCATTTCTAGTAACCCATCACCGGATCAACCTGATTCTAGAAATGACTCCTAAAAATTTCAGAACAAAGCCTATTTGAGTATATCACAAAGAAAGCAGTGACTTTTTCATGCACATACATTATGACTATACAGTCTTTGATATGATAAACTGCCAGGAATATATCATAGCTGTTTGACTCAAGTTGTTTTTTAATCCACAGAGATGACAACAGGAAACAAAGAGACTATATAATTACTTTCCAATTAAGAAGATATTTCGTTAAAATTCATGTACTTTTGGATGAATGGAAAAACAGCAAAAATTATCAAAAATAAATTATTTGCTTATTCTGAGAGTAATATACCTGTGAAAAGCCAACATTTGTACAGCTGATATGGGGCACATTATATAATTATCAAAGACTGAAATACATTGGATCATGCAGCAAGATGATAAAGCGTGGCAGGTAGCTGAAGAAGGGAGAAAGCAGGGTGACAGCACAGGAGAGATACCTTAAGGTAAGCCCTGCATGTCTTCTCTCGTTTTTGGAGCTTTTAAGTAAAAGAAAAGAAAATCAGAGGTTAGATTTTTATCTGCTGAAAATGAGGAAAGAAGAAATCCTCAAAAGTTAAGCTGGTGTTCCACAGCCTAAAGTTTATATGGAGTAGTCCTCTGGAGTCTCAGTCTGCACTGACTACCAAAAACTGCTTATTTACAGTTTTTTAAATTATATTTTATAAGCATACTAATCCAAAATATGTTGAACAAAAAGAGACAAAATATATACTGCAGGAAAAAAAAGTCAATTTTTTTAACCAGGTAGAACCACATTAGGCACAGATTTTGGTTTCCTATGAACTAATGTAAACACTTATAGTGCGGTGAAAAGTAGCAATCAAACTTTTGTCAAAGCAGGAAAAATTAATGGCACTGATACAATATATTCCTGGAGAGGGCAACTTGTCCTTCTTCAGAAAGCTGCGGGCTAATAGTCCTATATGCATCACAATTTTGCTGCAACTGTAAGAGTTCCATATATTAGCATACAAAGTATATCAACTGTATAACATATAATCTCTCCAAGTGCAGATAATGCATTATAAAGTGACAGTACTGACCACAATCAGATGGATAAATTTTGCCACCAAGATCTCTCTCAGGTAATTAACATCATTTACACTTTTTTGGGAGGGCAGGGCACACTGCTCCTTTCTCAACTGTAATTCTTCCTTGGAAAATGAATCAAATTAGAAATTTTTCTTCTAGGTATATGTCTGGGAGCCAGAGATTTGGCTCTCAACTGCTATAAGAGCTGTCGTACCAAATGTTTAATTCAAAAATAACAAGAGTTCTCCCTACCTTGTTATAACTCCGTCCAGCTGAATCTTTTTCACTAGGTTTCAGTTCCTGCAGCTGTGCATCAAGAATGTCCACCAACTGCTCCATCAATCTCACTGAAGAACTTACATCCCCAGCAAACACCGGCCCTTTGGTATGTTTAGCCAGTTCATTGGCAAGACTAGCAGCATTTTCTCCACTTCTGATCTGAAATGACAATTTGTATTATCTCAGTTAAATTTTCTGTTCTGTTTACAGCTTCCAGTTCTGAGTATCTTTATTGTAATGAAAAAATTATTTGCAAATGTCAAATTGTTCAACTAACTGAGACCGATAACTTTCTCTTCATTTTAGAAGACTCTAGGCTCTTAGATTAACAGACACACAAAATTCGGAATCAGACATTTAAAAGAAACAAACAAACAAAAAATCCTTTCTAAAAATTTTCAGCCAGTTCTCTAATTTTAGTGCAACCATTTAAAATTGTTATTTTAAAGTCTTATTTATTCCAATGATCCAGAATTTAAATCAGTATGTAATCAGCATGATACTGAGGGTTATTATCTAATGTTTATTCGTCAAAAAGGTAGATGGAGGCGAAAATAAAATGGCACTGCATTACACTATAATATTAAAGTAGTTTACTCATTCTACCATAATCATGTGTGGTACAAACATCTGCTTGCATTCTGAGGATTCAGTTGTAAACTTAATGATATTTGATTTAATAGCCCAATGCAGTTTGTCTTATGAACATCAAAAGAAAGAGAACTAAATATGAATGAAATTAACAAGGATGTATTCACTAAAAAGCTTAACATAGAGAACAGCATACCCCCGAACATATGTAACTTTCAACAAATAGTTTACAGACAAAACTATGCATGATTTTTGTTTTGCTTTTATACTAAACAAAGAGCAATAAAGCTGGTTTTAACACACAAAGCTAAATTATTTATGTTAGAAGTTAAAGCACTAAATCACCAATGTGTCATATTAAAAGGTTCCAACCAACCTTCTGAGCCAGCTGATTCACCCAGTGTGAAGTACAATTGCTAAGATCGGGGCCCTTAGGGTTCCATGTTCCAGTGGAAACCATGCAGAGATATGAAGCAGTTCCTGCAACAGATGTAGAAAACAATAGTGAAATTGAAACCATTTTTCTGTACACATTCGGGAAATCAGCTATGATGATCCTGCTCTGCATGTTAAATTTTGAATAAACTCTAATGCAAGTATTTGCCAATAACTGACAAAAAGGTATAATGCAGATTATAAATGGTAAATATGAAGTCAGCATAGAAATACCATATATTTACAGCAAACAAACAAAAAGCCCTTGATTTTCTTGGGACCCATCCAAAGTGATGCTTATAATGAGAAAGGCAGCTGTGAGGAAGACTCACTAGAGTCCTGGGGCAAAAATCTCAGGCTCGATCTAGGTCTCTGAAAGGAAGAGGTAGTTTATAGTGCCTGATCTTAAATGACATTTACAGTTCAAAAAACTTTGTCCATAGATGTTATATTACCAAAGTATAAAAATAAAGTTAGCTACTGTAAACATCTTTTTCTTTGAATAAAATCAGTGTAATTCAGAACCTACTACTAAATTGAAAAATGTATGCATGGTATTTTATAGAAAATACCTCTTGTTCCCTTGGGGCATGGTCGTTCAACCATCATTCCCCTTTGTGTCTGAGGCCACTTTATCCCCCTGGAGTCTAACGCTTCACAGAATCTCTCTGGCAGGGGAAAAATATTTGTTACAGGTGGAATTTTGGTTGTAGAAACTGCTGGAGGTGGTTTTGTCCCTTTGCTTCCTTCCTGTGATCCAGCTACAGTTGTGCTCATGGGGCCTTTCTGTGAAGTAGTGCTTGTGGTTGATACTGTGGTTTTGAACAGCTCAGCTGAAGAAGTTATTGTCACAGCTGTGGTAGGCACTATGGAAAAAAGACGAGTATATTAATCTCAAACACACACTTACACGCACATACAGGCATGCACACACACACACGCACAAAACTCTACCCATCCGTCTGCCCCCAAACCAAGCAAATAAGAATTACTGACAGTATCATTCGAGAGTGAGGAAGAATAAATCTTTTCATGTGTTCCAATTTATCCATACTAATAGCTAAGAGAAGGTAGGTCGTTTAGGCTTTACTATAGCTTTTGCTGTAGGACTCTTAGGTTTACTTCTCAATGAAATATGTGATAGTATGGTTTAAGTGTAATTTCATCACATACTGTTTAACAGAAAATGCAGGAAAGTTTAATTTAGAAAAATTCTATTATATAAACTCACCTTCTATAAGCAATCAAATTCAAAGCATTAACAAAACTGTGACGAGTATATATAATTAGAATGACAAAAAAATTTAAAGTCACCCACTTTACATATTCTAGAAAATACTGTGACATCCTTCCACCCAGCATCCGTTCTTGCCTGAGCATGATAAGCATGCCTGATTAGATCCAAACAGAAGATAAGCTTGGCATGCTTATGCTGACTTAGTAAGGAAACATCTCAGGCTTCGGCATTGTTACTTTGGGACAGGTAGGTTCAAAGAAACAGCTAGTTCCAGTCAGACGTGGAATCTCTTACTAAGATAAAGCATTAGATCAAATCATGCCTAATCAAAACCAACCCTTTGTATCTTAGTGACCCTTAACAGAGAATATAAAGGAACTGTCGTTACACATTTAAAAGCAGAAATGTTTTCATTATTTTTAAAGGTTCTTTTTGCCTTCCACTGTTACTATCAAACTGTTAAATCCAGTAGGTTTAAGAAATAATGGAACTCAATGTTTCCTCCATTAATTACCATTGAATTAATTTAAAAAACAACACAAATCAGTCAGTAAAAATTTAACACTACCACTTAAAAACTGTTAGAGGAAATCACACGAAAGTTGTATCAACATTTACAGAGTATTGGCTCTTAAAATCTTACATATATGATGCCTTAAATTTAAATTGCTGGAGTATAGCAAATGAAAAATAGCTGTTTTTTTCAAATCGTTTTATAAAAATATCAACTTACTTTACACTTTATACATGGGAATAAGCTAGAAAACTAGAATTTATTAGAAAACAAGTCTATATTATCACTAATATGTTTACTATTTTAAGCTCTGGTCTATCAATCTTTGTTTATATAATTCTGACACTATTGAGAGTATACTACAAAAAAGTAGTGTGACATGTTTCTAGTTCTTTGGTAGTTACACACTTCTTGTTATCAATAAGTACACACCACACATATTTTACGCCTCCCCCCCCCATCTCAAGAGAAACTTCTAAAGCATGTGTTTTATTTCCAGGGCATAATTTATTGACCATATGAGAGATGCCTATGTACATCAGTCAAACATCATGCCTAGCCAGCTGCTGCAGAAACCTATTCAAACCTGTCTATCTTTTCTGTAAAGCACTTGCTTGACATCTTGTTAAACCTCTGTAATTTTCTTTTGATTACAATGCAGTCAGGCTTTCAGTGCTTTCTCAATTAACATTTGTCAAAAGCATCACAATCTTTTGCAGAAGTGTCAAATGACTGCTGCTGAATCAAGTCTTAAAGGGGAGTTGGGAATCAGAACAAAAAAGAGAAGAGGGCAGAGCAAAAGGGTTCAGTGCTACACTATCTGATATATCCCTTGACACCATACTAATTAGTACATATTTAATCACTGAAATATGTATTAATACTACAATTAGTGATGTTAGTTAAGCATTAGTCAAGATTCATAATAACCGAGTCAAGGTAGACAATAAAAGAACCTCAGTTAAATGTGCGAAATTTCATGCAATATTCTACAGCCAAGTTTCCATTGTTTTTTTTTTATGATTTATTTTTTATATCTTTTTCACCTTTTGATCACCAAAATAGTTTAAAGGGAATCAACTTATTCTTCACAGGTAAATCAGTGAAATATTGGGATATCATGAAAATAAGCATGATCATAAAGCTTGAGGGACAAAACTAAACCTTTTAGAGGGACAAATATAATTTTTGGGATTTTGGAACGTTTAAGTTTTGTAACACCAAAAGAAAAGCAACTTTTTCTCAGGTGAAAACAAGAAGTCAAGATATATTTCTAAAAATTATTATTTATTTCAACAGGTGGAAATGGCCCCAACAGGGCATCTGTTAATGATAAAAACTTATTTTGATTTAGCATCTATGTGCCAGATGCTATGCCAATCACCATTCGTGGATCATCAGATCATCTTATTTAATCCTTACCACAACTCCTTGAAGTGGGCACTATAATTATCTTCCTTTTACAGATAAGGAAACTGAACCATTAAGTTAAGTAATTTAAGGTCACTTTCCCATACTCTTAAATGCTCCTAAAGATTATTATAGAGTCTAGAAAAATATGGCATCCAACAAGGAACCTTGCAGTTTGCCAGGAACATTTAACTGACATGATGTTTCTGTGTAAATCACTAAAATAATAAAAATTTGGAAAGAAAATACAAGACTACAATCACAATGAGAAGTTCCATAATGAAACATGGCAAAAGGTTGAAAACTCATGAATATCCTATAAATAACAGAAAACACAACTCACAATAGAATTATAACTCTAATCCAAACCCTTTTTTATAGAGCTCTATTTATCCTGATGCCATACAATGCATTCAGATTGGCTGATTTAGGATTCTGTCTACCAGTTATCAGTTGAGTACAAACACCTAAGAAATGATGCTAATAAACATACTTAATAGGTACCCATGAAGATTTCAGCTAACACATACAGAATGGTTCCGTTTACTCTTATGATGTACAGTACTAAGAACTTGCTATTTATTACCAGGGTTTTCCTCCATGAAAGGGTTTGAAGACAATAGCCATTTATGCTAAGGATAATATTCCCCTCACTGAGGTCCAAGAACTCACTCTCACCCACTGTTCATGAAATGAACTCTAGAGAGTCTGTAGCTTGGTAAAGCAAAAATGAGCACCTATTAAACTTGCCCCTGTTCACTGTCTAAAAGCACTGATCATCTTTTATAGAGCATTCTTTACCAGTGAAAAGGTATCTCGAAAAGTATGTATTCTATGCTATATATAAACAAATCTGGCTCTCTTGCTAAAAAATTTTTCTTGGTATTACAGAAGTGTACCACCTAATTAATTAGTCTGAGACAAATGTTGAGGAACTGCCAAAACCCGAGTAAAAACGCATAATTTTCTTTATAACATCTGGGATATCAAATGTGTAGACAGGTTAAGTAAATCTAAAGCAATCCAGATTAAGAATTGGAAAAGAGTTAAAACAGGACTGGAAAGGATTTTTCCTAAGGCCATTCCAGAGAGGGAGAAGGTGAAAGAGGAAAACCAGACCTCGTTTAGGGGAGTGGAGCAAATGAACTACGCAGGGATCACATAAAGCTCAAAATTCACCAAAAAAAGATCAGGGCACAAAAATATTATGCATGTGCTTTTAGGAATGAAAAGCCTTGGATTTATAAATGGGAAAAAGTATTGAAGCTAATGTACTATTAATCAGTCCACAATGAAAAATAATATGGATAATGAAAAAAAAAACCAAATGTATAATTTTACAGCACAATTTATGCCTTGGCCATATGCATGATAGCAAATCCAGCACGTAAGACTTGAACTATGAATTTCAGCAAAATAAGTCAATCACTGCTTTACGTCAGGCAAAGAACTCATTTCTCTGATTGTACTGTCTTATCAGTTTCCTGGATCTTGTTTCTGGAAAGCTGACAGTGGCTTACTGGTTTGACCTAAATTTGTGGGCCAGAATAGTTCTGCAAGGCCCCACGTACATCCAGATAGGTAGCACACATCTTGGATGAGAGAGATGGGAGTATCTAAAAGCATAATATAAATTACAAGGAGAGAAAGAGAATGAATATGGGTCAAACAGCAGTGAGAGAAATTTAGGTCAAATAATACTTTTTATCACTAAGGGCTGAACAAGGCTTGGTCAATATGAATTTTCATGTTCCTGGAATATTTACGAATGGCTATTTTAGATGACAAAACATAGTTGTAGGAATATATAACTGCTACACATGCCGAAGCTTTTCATTTTCAAGGCTGTTAACTGCTCTTTCCAAAAGCATCTAAACTATCAAAGACTTTTCTTCTGAAATGGATCGAATTATTTACTAGAATATATGACACATGTGTACGATGACATTACTATCTTCGTATTCACTGAAGTACTTTGTGGCAAGTAGATGGGTAATGTTTTCATTTGTTGAACAGAGTTATACTCAATTTTATTCACAATTCTTCAGGTTGTTGCCTGATTATGCATTTGCAATTTTTCAACAATATTTTTTCTGAGGATGACAAAAAAATTTACCGCTACCCAAGGCAAATCTAACAACTGTCAGACTAATACAGGTTACAAAAAGGTTAACATAAAGATCAATAAAATTTTAGCCAATGTCAATACAAGCTTGTCAATGTCTTAAGTTAGCCTTTTGACAAACTTATAGGATAAAGCAGCAGTACTGCAGTAGCAGCTTTTGGAAAAACAATTGAAATAGATGAAATAAACCAAACTGCTGGTCTCATGAACAAAAATATATATACATTTTTAAATAAATGATTCCAAGATACTGTCAATAGAGCAGGGAGATACAGTAGGGCATAAAACTATATGCCCCCAAAAAAGATTTCATTGTTACAAATTTAACAATGAACATTACTGCTACAACTATAAGCCAAAAAATATAAACATAACCTGATGTAGGGAAAAGAGAGCTGCACACTAAGTCAATGAATCATTATTGTTATTATTAGTTATTAACAAAACTCACATATTTTGGTATTCTACAATGATTCCAATTAGAAATTCAATGACAAAAAGCTGTAACTTCTGCTTTTGAGGTCCTGACTATATGACAATATTTAAAACTGGTTAACAGCATATCTTAAAGTATGTACGGGCATGTGTTTGTTGTGAACATATTTAAGTGTGTGTACCTGCACTGCTTTAACAGAAGAAAAAATACATTAATCTGCCCCAACATATTGAACATATTAATCACTCCAAATAACTTTCTAGTTCCTAAAATTCTGAAATACTGCAATAATTTGAAAATTAACTCAGTAAATTAGGATATTAATTTAGATCTTAAACACACAAGCATTGTTCAAATAGAAGACTTATAAACAGTGTAAACTCTATAACACGTTAACTAACTTAATCATTTCTTTCCTTCCCTCCTTCCCTCCCTCCCTCCCTCCATCTTTCTCTCTTTCTTTCTTTCCAGAGTCTCGCTCTGTCGCCCAGGCTGGCTGCAGTGGTGCGATCTCAGATCACTGCAACCTCCGCCTCCTGAGTTCAAATAATTATCCTGCTTCTGCCTCCTGAGTAGCTGGGATTAGAGGTACGCACCACCACACCTAGCTACTTTTTATATTTTTAGTAGAGATGGCATTTCACCATGTTAGTGAGGCTGGTCTCGAACTCCTGAGTTGTGATCTGCCTGTCTTGGCCTCCCAAAGTGCTCGGATTACAGGCATGGGCCACTGTGCCCAGCCCAAGTTATTCTTTCATCATGAGTATGAGATAATCTTGTTTTAATGAAGTATTCATTCATCATAAAATATTATTTCCCACAAAATTGAATTCACTTAATAAACCAAAGTATATTTCCAAAAAGCCTTAGTTTCTAAACTAATGATCCTCCATAAAGAGAACACAAATCACACAATGCTAGCATATCTGTTATCAGAAGTCATCACTGAGAATCATTTAGAGCTTAGTCCAAGTGACTGTTAAAGTCACAGAAATATTGACTTAAAACTGTCACTAACTTTTACAAAATAAAAACATGTAATTTTACATGATAATCTAGAAAAATATTGGATGGCTCCCTCCTCTCCTACTCAGAGGACAGACACCAAAACCTCAGAACGCATATACCTGGCATTGTACATCAAGCCTAGCCATTCTCCTGGGACTTCCTAACATACGTTTCCTTTAACCACTGGCGCCAAGACGTTAAAAGGTCTGCACATAGATTGTAATCAATTCAGAAGTCAAGTAAGGGAAAACAAACAACAACAACAAAATTACTAACAGGTTTCTGGCTGGTATTTTATTTTTAGCAATGAAAAACTAAACTGACCAATAATGCCACAATTTCTTGAAGCCAACATTAAAATGAAGAAATTCAGAAAAAGAACCATGATAAGGCAAAAATATACCATGACATTGTCCTTTGTGGTTTAACAAGAAAAGAGGAAGAAAATAGGAAAAAAAAATTAAGTCTTTTAAAAAGTGCTATTTAAAAAATGATCTAAGTATTAGCAAATAAACATTCTTACCTTGGGCAGGATCTGGTGGACCAAACTCCAGAGAATACCGTAAAATGAAGTTATTATTCCATACATAAAGTTGGTTATCTCTTGGATTGTAATCCACTGCAGCAATATACTGATACTGGTTGGGGAAGGGAACATCCACATATTCTCCTCGGTTTAATCGGGTATTATAAATGTAATCAATTGCATTCTTGCCTGTTTCACTTTCATTGTCTTGATAAACTGACCTAACCACATAGAGGACTCCGCAAATCATAAACGCATTTGATGCAGCACGTTTGTCATATACAGTCTCCCACGTTGCTTCAAATCGAAGAGTGTATGGATTCAGCTGGCTAATAACTATCATTCCGTTGTTCTGTTCAGTGGCATAAATGACCCATAAACCATTTTCATCAACTGCTAGGTCGATATCAGTCTTTCCTCCCCATCTGTATGGTGAGGTATCATGGTAGTTGGCATAGTTAATTATGGCCTCGCCACTCTTAATTCTAGTCCTCAAGTCAAATTTCACAATATTCCTCGTTCTTTCTTTGTTAAAGAAGACAGCACCATCATATACCACAAATCCAGTACCATCTACTCGATTTGGAAGTTTATATGTTGTTGTTTGGCGACTATTTTGAAAATCTTCTAAAGAAGCATATTCTATTAAAGTATCAGTACGATAGGGAGTCCAGGGCATGAAATAAATTTTATCTGCAGCCTGAAGAGGGTCCTTGCACCAAGCACCTGCCTTTTGTTCAGCTTCATATATACATGGTGAGTCCACAATTGCTTTCAAGGTCCCAGGGCACACAAAAACTAACAGTTACAGAGAAAAGACAAAAATTAAGTCAAGTTAAAAAATTACAAAGGTGAACACATTTCAGTGATCGCAAAGCAAAAGGGAAAAATTCATATTATTAGCATTCAATTTTACCAAAATTTATACTTAATACAAACACTACCCTTCTTTTCTAAAAAGTTAGCAAAATCAGTGTACCAGGGTACAAAGTAACTGGAGTTTATTTTCACTAATAAAAGCCTAAGTTTAAGATCATTCATAATTGGTCTGACAATTTAAATTTTGGCTGTGTTTTCATCTTATAATTTGTCAACCTATGTTTTAAAAGTTTGAGCTGTATGCAACAGTGTGTATTTTATTTTATTCCAAACATTATACCCTTCAACCCCCTACCCCACCAACAGGCCCCCAAAAGCAAGAACATGAAATAAGGCAAATAAAATAGAAAACCCAGTGTGAAGGCTTATTTAGAACTTGTACATAAGTTAGACTGAAAACAAAGGTGCTTCAACTTGAGGAACATAAATATTCGGAAAATGCAATTAGGAGCAAAGAAAAGTAAATACAAGAAAAGAAGTGATGAAACAATCAGGAGACCCTGTAACCATGGCATGCTATGGAGAGGGTTCTGGAAGCGAGGCAAGATGACACTTTAATTATAAGAAAATATCCAAGGGTGTCAGAAAAAGAGATAAAGGGTAAAAAAGAAATGAGAAAGGGCAGCTCCCCCTCGCCGACTTCAGAATTTTTACCCCATCACCAGATTTAGTAGTCATACAATTTCATTGTAAACAGTTGACTTCCTTATGAGGTGGCATTTATGAGGTCCTGCTGATTATTTTAATACAGGAGTGTTGTGGGGAGAGGGGAGGAGGTTAACATCCATAAGGCACATAACAGGGAGCTGGGGTTCAGACTGTATACGTTATTTACCTTTTTGCTCCACTTCTATTTTAAGCATTGGAAGAAAAATAAAAAAGGTGCAAGGAGAAAAGAAGAAAGATTAAAATAAATTGACTATTAGTCTAAGACCGAATTCGTAACAGATGCTAAATATAGGAAGAATAAGAGCTGTACTACTTTGGATAAAGAGAAACACACAACAGGAAAACCTAGCAAGAGAAAGATTCTAAAGTTACATAAAAGAACATGGATCAATCATTTTTAGGAGATTAAGGAGGCAATACAAAAATGCTGGCATGTTGCTTCACTTAGTGTACCTGAATAAATGATGAAATTCTTCACTAATGCAAGGTATACATACTCTTGCCTTTCCAAAGTCACTCAGCATTCTTAGCAAGTTTTATTTCGTATATGTATGCTATAGACATAAATGCATGCATAGGTACATCATCCCCATTTATCTTACATGAACTGAATTTTTAAACTGGCTAACATTAGATAAGCATAACAACAGAAATACATTTATAAAAATCACATCTTAATTTTGGAGTTTAGATCAAATTTAATTCTGACGTGGTTACATGTTTTTCAAAGATATTTACTACGAAAAAATAAATAATTATGCATCCCAGTATATGTTTCAACAGTTTTTCCATTATTTTCTATTTCTAGATAAATCAATTTTAACCATTAAAAAAGCCTCCTTTTTAGGAATATATAAATCTCCCCCAATTACCAGTAGAGATTTTGAAGAGTATCATAAGGTATTACCTTTCATGCCCACTAATAATTAGTATATTTACTTAGTTATGTTTACATATATATTTTAAAACTCTTATTAAGTTTTCTATATTATATATCTCAAACTTGTAATACTAAGTCTATTAAAAAAAAGAAGCAAAATACATACAAGGGAAAAGCAAGCACAGTAGGCAAGGAGAAAAAGGAAGAAAGAATTATGGTTAGCTTATTATGACAATTCTACCATCATCAACTTACACAGAAAGCAAGCTAGCATGCAACAACAATCATACCAAGCATTCAAAGCAAATACCTTGACTCCACAGACCTTATAAAAAGTAAATGCTTCATAAAACAAACCTGATTAGTAGAGTTATGAGAGGAGAAAAAAAAAATCCTTCATTTTCAAGAAATGGATTATGCAGTTAGGAACAGTGCTACGTAAGATCCTAGTTGGTAAATAGTATTCTAATAATTACAAACCATAAAATACCAGTTCACATTGTATATAGGTTTGAAGTATGTTGCCTGAATTTCATAAATGACCAGGCTGATTGATGTCTTTTTCTCCCTTTTCTATTGTTAAAATGCATTAGGATGGGCTAATGCTGCATTTCCAAAATGTATTCAGCGTAGTACATATTTTATTAAGATCTTAGTTTGCTTAATTTTTAAAAGTTACAATAATTCATCAAGATTAAATGTTGACCTTCTGAAACACCTATGGGAAAAACATCACAAGAACATTTCTGCCATAGGAATGGCATACAACTTTCCATATTAAGCCACAACTTTCCCCAGCCAACTTGGTCTATGTGACCACTTTTCAGGAAACATACTTGATCTATAGCGTAATTCTGACTACATCTGATAAATAGAAGAAATTCAATCATTACTGTCCTGAAAACAACACTGTTTTATAAACTACTAGTCCTAAAATTACTCTTCAGTAAGAGCAATATTATAACTGCTTAGAACCAATAATGGAAGGGTGTGGTGAGAAAATGAGGATAAGAGAAATCATTAGCGTTGTGACTACTCAAACTACATTCATGTACAGCGGTATGCTTTTTTCCCTAAGGAAAGGGTAATTTTACTGAAATAAATGTAAAGAATGGAAATGTGGGATGCGGTGGCTCATGCCTGTAATCCCAGCACTTTGGGAGGCTGAGGCAGGAGGATCAAAAGGTCAGGGGTTTGAGACCAGCCTGACCAACATGGTGAAACCCTGTATCTACTTAAAAATACAAAAAATTAGCTGGGTGGGGTGGTGCACACCTGTAGTCCCAGCTACTTGGGAGGCTGAGGCAGGAGAACTGCTTGAGCCCAGGAGGAAGAGGTTTCGGTGAGCCAAGAGCATGCCATTGCACTCTAGCCTGGGCAACAGAGTGAGACTCTGTCTCAAAAAAAAAAAAAAAGAATGGAAATAATACATTTTAAAATGTTTATTTAAAAAAGAACTTAAAACAAGTTCAATAAAAGACTCAGAAAGTATATTTTGTTTTTAATCATTGAAAATGGCTAAATTTTATCATTTGATAAACTAAAATGACAATGTAGTTACTGAACAGAATATCAAAGTCTTTATTTGAGATTTAATATCACATGTTAAAGGAAAATAAATATAAATTGTATATTGTATATAATTTATAATTCTGTTGAAAAGTAAGTAACACTCAAAAGTGAAGATTAAAAATATTATAAACCTTTGATGTTTAATGAATCATATAAGAAAAATATGGCTATTTAAAACAAAAAGTCCCTACATTATGATTTTTATGATAATCAAAAGGACAGATATCTGTGAAACCAGCCAAAATTCTATCAATAGAAAAATACAAAAATACAATAAAATTTATAAAATCAAAATTCTCTATCATATGCCAAATAGCTACTGTAACTTGTCATAAGAGACTGTATGAATTAATTAATAACAATACACTTACTTTCCCATAGGCGAAACACACAAATACATGACCCACGAACATCAGTGGAGGACTAACACAAGACAAGAAACTGACCCAAACTAACTATACAGCCTACATACTCTGTTTGTGAAGTGACACACTATTTCATTGAATAATCTTACATGTTTATTCATTAATAATGATTTAATCAACAGTAATGGCTATTTTTCTTATTAAATAAAACTTGTATATAATATATTTACAATGATAATTTGAAATAAAAGGTATAAAAATGAAAACTGACTCCTCCCTGTAGAATGCAAAATTCCAATCTAATTAATATCCTTTATCCTCCAAGATCTTTATGACTCCTCTCAAATATAAATACATGCAATTCCTAACAGTCTGGCAGTGATAATGGATACTCTGTATACACATACTTTTGACACGGACATTAACTGGGCAAGTACAAGCATCACATATAATACGTGTGCCTGTTTATAAACACACTAAAGTAAAGAAAGTAGCAGCATTTCTAATGTTCTATGTTGAGCAAATTTCTTTTAAAATTGTCAGAAGTCATGAAAACTTTCTGAAATTGTTTTATAATAGGACTTAACAGTTAGGAATATATAAGATCCTGGAGAATTTACTGTGGATAGAAATTGGTATAAAGCCAAGTGCTAATAAATATGTAATAAATGTTATCTGATGGCGACAATTTTTATCAACTAAGTAACACGTAAAAGAGGTATGCAAATGTTACAAAATACAAAACACTACTAAATCAAGGAGAAAGTGAAAGCTAAAAGCTTAAAATAAAAGCAAGTATAAAGAATGAATACAATGGACAGAGGCACAAAGAAATAAAAGGTGAGGAAAACAGGAAAAAGAGGTAAGAAAAGACACTGTCCTACATATTATTAGAACAATCTAAAAAGACTCTTTGCATTGTATTTTAATATTAGTTGCAATTTTTAGTGTGTCACTACTGTAGAGTATATAGGAATTATAATTACTTTTATTTTTTAGCAAGGAGTGATTTTAAAAAAAAAAAAAAAAAAGCCATAGACTTATTTCTGCCTCGTGCAAACATCTAGAAAGGTAACAGCAAATTAATTACTAATTTTTTTAATTAAAGAAAAACTAAAAAGAACAAAGAAATACTTCTCTTGAGTATAGCTATTTGCAAGTTTAGCACACAGTGTACAATACTTCTGGAGAACTGAAAAAGTAAAATTTTGCAAGTTAGACGTTCCAGAAGATATCCACATTTTCCTTTCTTAAACAGCGCAAGAAATAACTTAAGAGTCTGAAAATAATATTTGCTTAACACTGTTCATGGTCTACAGACTAGGTTACAGGAACTGGCTCCAGAAAGATCTAATTCTTGGCAGCTCTGACTGATTCCACTGTTTGGGAATGGATGCTGTTTTTCTTCTCTAATTTGAGGACAGAAACCATGCTAAATTCAAGTGAAAGTGACTTTATGGAACAAAATTTTGGTTAAGTCAAAAGAATGCAATGTTCCTCTAGTGGCACGGGAGAATGATTATGTAAGCCACCAACACTACACAGGAGAAATGATATAAAGATCAGTGTACTCAGTAGGCTTCCAATCCTACAAATGGTATAGAAATACTGAAAACATAAAAAGCATCCATTTCACAGTAACACAGGAACACAGAGCAGGGATGAAAAGATAATCTGTGTTTGGCCTTTAACTGATAACATGAAAAGCCAATTTGTCAAAACTGTGTCAGAGAAAAGATGGAGAGTGCCTTCACGGCATGTGTCAGAATGTATTACTGCCATATCAGACACAGCAGATCTATCAGAATTTGGCCCTTTGGTTTTAGAAATATTGATAGTTTGAACATACAAATCTGTCAGAACTAATGACCTAGCTTTTGATGTTCTAGAAAGAGCAATTTCATTATTTGGCATATCCTTTTTTTAAAGGAGAAAAGTGTACAAAAACTGTCTCAAATCAGTAAGATTGCTGATAAAAAAAAACATGTAATTCAAATGCCTATGAACTAACATGACTAAATGATATCTCTATCTCTTTTATAATTTAAAAAGCAAAGACAAGAATACTATCAAACTAGATTATAAAAATCAGGTAATATTCACACTTTTAACTTATCTAAAATGGTGAAATTTTTTAAATTGAAAGTTTAGAACACAATTTTGAAGGATGAATCGTGAGATTAGAAGGAAAACTACACAAAATTTGACTACTGGTTGAAGCCTACCTATAAAATTTTCAATTGAATTTTAAATATTTCTCTGTAGGATCTTAAAAATGATGCTACAAAATTAAAAATGGAGACATGTGCAAGATTATGTTATATCTAACTATTTCATTTAGCATTTAAGATTTCATCACTGAATCAGTAAAGAAATGCTCCCTTAAAGACAATAGAACAAAAACTAAAGCACTTGCCTCAGTTACTGCAATGGTAGCTTTTACCCGGCACTAAAGTTACTACAACAGCAGGTAGCCATTCAAGTAGCTCACGATTAAAACTGAAGTCAATTCCTTCTTTAGAAAACTGTGAGCCAAACCAATTTGTCAGCAACTGGTATCGGGCAAAAGTACAGATTTCTATCAGCCGTATTGAATAGCTAATTCAAGTTTGTTTTCTGGAAAAACACTAGCCTTAAAAGCCAAACACTTAAGAAAACAGACAGACACTTGGCCAGCATCACACTATGGCTTCCTTCCACACTTCATGAAGCTAATTGGAGGCCCAAGTCTGTTAGTGCTCTGCATGCATAATGGTTTCGTAGGCCATAAACATATGCTTCTTTCACGTGTAGTCCTTCAGCATCAACGACTAATGCTGGGGAAAGTGAAAAATATATATATACTGCATACTTACTGTAAGGGACACATTCATATTGGACTTCAAGGTATTTGTATGTTCCAGGACATGGATCAGGAAACACATCTGACCCAGTAACTACTATACACTGTGTTCGATTGTTGCACCTGGAAAACAAAATGAATCAAACTTGTGCAACATAATTTGATTATTTTACTTAAATATAACAATAGAAATTTTTCACATTTTCTTCAAGCAACTGGAAACATAAAACAAAATTCAAGTGATGTTAAGTTACCCTATATTATTAAATACTTTGTAGGAGTTTTATTTTCTTTATCCTGTAATACATTGGTATCATGGGACACATTGAATTTTAACTTGAAGTAAACAGAAAATGGCCAACATTTTCCTATTATTCTATTATACATTTTAAGTTTAATTTTTGACATATTCAACATGAATTGAACAAAACAACACAACAATAAATATCTTACCAGGATATTAGATATCATACTTAAAAATTAAAATTACAATTTTAAAAAATGATCCTATAACTAAACAAAAACATGAGTCAAAACCTGAATTTCTCAGCATGAAGTTTTTGACAACACAAATCAAATGAGGAATCAGGAATTTAATTTTATCCTCTAAATCCACTTGGGTGTGAAGTTCTCTAATGCACATACTTTCTGCACTCTTGATTACCAGACACCAAGCTAGTAGAGCTCACCTTATATGCTATACTCCACATAAATGATAAAATGCATTTAAAGGATTTAGAAAAATGCTTGGCACATGTAATGTCTAAGCATTACTGTTACTATTTCTAATCATAGATCAATGTGTCTATATAATTAACAAGATGACTATGTACCTCGGTTCTGTACCAGTAATCCCTAAAATATAATATTAGAAATAATGTTGCACTAACATGATGCCTAGAATGTTCTATTTATTGTTACATGGAATTATTTTCTTATTTTTGCATTGTCATTAACTCACCAAAAATATTAGTAATAGGTTAGAATTCCAGATAAGATGACATATAAGTTCTATGAATTTGTCTAAAAGGTCTTTTCGTAAGCTTTGTAATGGTAAGAACTACTTCTTTTATAATTTGGTTTGACCACAACCTAATGTATAAAATGTTTTCAGGGTTTTTATTGTGTTTTCTGATAGCCATAAACATTAAGAAGGCAAAGCAAGCAGAACAAGAACATTAGAACAACATTGATTTAATAGTTGAAATACCACATATTCTATAGTGAATAAATTAACTGAACTATAAAAAAGCAGTATAAAGATTCTGAAATGCATCCCAGTTTCTAGCACAACTAACTAAAGGGCAGTAGAAAGAGAGTCATGTTAAAGACGGGTAGGAATAGTCATATACTTTGGTGCCATTTCAACTCAAAACTAGAATGATTTCTCTTTGAAGAGCAGCAAAGCCTGAAAACTTCTACAGGATTAAGTAGGTAAATTTTATAATTCAAAGTATATGACAATGAACTTCAAACAAGACTTAAATATTAAATAAATTATAATTAACTTTTATCATGATTACTTTATAAAATAGGATAGCATTTTTTTTTTAGAAATATATCATATATACTGTAATTTTCAAGAACATAAATAATGTAAATGGTATAGTATCTCAGTCTTCTGTAACATGTTTTCCTGTCATTATTCTGTATTTCTCTTAATTTGGTTCACTCATCTGAAGAAATCTGTGGCTGGGCACTGTGGCTCACGTCTGTAATTCCAGCACTCTGCGAGGCCGAGGCAGGCAGATCATGAGGAGTTTGATACCAGCCTGGCCAATATGGTGAAACCCCGTCTCTGCTAAAAATACAAAAATTAGTTGGGCGTGGTAGCGGGTGCCTGTAATCCCAGCTACTCGGGAGGCTGAGGCAGGAGAATTGCTTGAACCCAGGAGGCGGAGGCTGCAGTGAGCCAAGATCGTTCCACTGCACTCCAGCCTGGTGACAGAGGGAGGGAGGGAGGGAGGGAGGAAGGAAGGAATTTGCCAGTGGTTCACCATTTAGTGAAAATGGATTATTTTAACATGAATCACAGAACCTATTTTACATCCTGAAATTCAAGACAAGAGTTAGGTTTATGGTTTCTCAATAGGTCAATAATATTTCCAACTAAGAAATATAGTTCTGATGTCTCATTTTTCTTCTTAAACTTTTGCAGCAACAAGACAGTTCACTGCTTTTTTAGTTTCTTGATCTGCCAGAAATCCTAAACCACTAACTTGGTCCCATTAAAAACAGAAGTCCTTTCATTTCCTTCTTTGTATTTACTCATTCCTACAGGGATCTTCTTATCACACCCTCACACCTCTCAGAAATGAAGAAAGTGTGTTAGATATCCCTTTCAGATACACCCACAGTATACATTTTATAACTACTCAACCAAATTCTGTTAGGTTGTGAATCCCCACAAATAATTCCTCTTGTGAGTGAACTCTTCATTTAGTTTATCACCATTCCCTTTTCACAAAAGGCTCCTCTCTCACATTAACATACTAGCAACCTATGGGGGAGAGAGGGGATTGTACTCAAAGTGGAAATGAACCAAGAACATGAAAGACTTTGTTATCAAGGTGAAGGAGAAAGTAACTCAAAAAAACTTAGCAATTTATATATGTAATTTTTCAAAAATAAAGAATACATTGAAAATTGCCCAGTTTTTGCCACCAGAAGTAACTGGATGAATGAATATAATTAGTACAGGGTTAGAAATCTTTTATAGCCTATTTCTCAGTGTCATGGTATTTTCTGAGCTCTTGGCGGGAATTTACTTTGCTTCTATGGATAAGTAATTGCTTTCTTTCTGGATATTTTTAAATGATAGAAAATTTAGAGTTTTATAATCTTACCAACAGCGTATTATTAAGGAATTTTCAGATTTTTCTTAGTATTAATAGTTCACATTGAAAAGAGGACCAACACTATAACAAAAAATAATTGTCCATATTTACTCTTTTTCAAAACAACTTTGCAACAGTCTTCTGACCAAATACAGGTTCAAATTCATGTCAAATCAATTATGATTATTTATACAAACCACATAACTTTTATTGATTTAAATAATCACATTTAAATAATAATCTTAAATCTTAAATAATCACATTTAAATAATCTTAAAGTGCACACACAAAGCATGTGCTTTAAGACAGCAAAATGAGTTAATTCTACAACTATAATCTTAAGAAAAATTAATTTAATGCAGCTCCTGCAATAAAATTATTAAACATTCTAGAATTCATGGCCTCCCAAAATATCAAAAATGTTCAATTTAAATCTGAAAATTTCATGTTTATACACACACACACACACACACACACACACACACACACAGAGAGAGAGAGAGAGAGAGAGAGTTATCAGAAGTACAAGAATTAATCTTGAGAAAAATGGAAAATTTAGGGCTAAAACAGTTAAGTGTCAGAAAGAAGAGAAACCCAACTGTAAAAAGCTAAGAAAATTAGCGCTTTGCATGCCACTATCTTGATTCATGGAAATGAATCTAAGATTTTAGAGGCCCATATCACAGAAATAAAAATACAGACATTTATATTACTTTATAAATAATGCAAGCAGCACTAAGTTTGCAAATAGAGAGGAGATAAGAAAGACACTGGCAAATACCCAATGTGAACTATTAATACTAAGAAAAATCTGAAAATTCCTTAATAATACGCTGTTGGTAAGATTATAAAACTCTAAATTTTCTATCATTTAAAAATATCCAGAAAGAAAGCAATTACTTATCCATAGAAGCAAAGTAAATTCCCGCCAAGAGCTCAGTTTCAAGTTCTAATACTAATGAAAGTGAAAAGGTAGAGTTAAGCCAAGAAAGAGAAAGCGTTTAGTCGTTTGTATTCTCAGTAGTGGGCATAGTTCCTGGAATGACTTTCTCCCTCTTCCTCTACAGAAAAAGATTTCTTTACCAGTAGAAGTATCGTTGTTTTAACAATCAAAATATCAGTATATTTTGGTAATACCATGTGGATTTATTATGTTAATAACCTAAAATTTTCTTACACGTTAAGCATAAAAAATGGGTATGAATGGGAACAAGGAAGAAGAGAAAAACTATGGTTTAATAAGTAGATATTTTACTACAATTTGAAGGAACTACAGTTACTGTTCATAATAAAGGAACAGTTACTAGAATATACTTTGAACACTTCAAGTTTCAAACAACTGGTCTTATTTCATTTTATATTTATAAAGATAAACAGATGAGTTAAGATACTTAAAGCAGTGGTTTTCCAAATGTGATCCTCATACCAATAGCACCAGCATCAACTGAAAACTTGTTAGAAATACAAATTATTAAGTTCCACCAAAAAGTGGCAGGTTCAGTAACTCTGGAAATGGATACCCAGCCATCTCAGATTTAACAAGTTTTGCAGGTGATTCTGATCCGTGCAATTTGTGTGAGAACCACAGAGTTAAAGCAAGATAGGTTTATATACCTTACTAAAGAATAAATATGAATGGCAACACATGATTTTGCTCTATAAAACTTAGTAAGACACAAGTGAAATAGAAAACAAGTGATGAGTACAATTTATGCAAGAAGTATATAATAGAGTTTACAATGTTGATACGTCTTTTTGCTAATTCTAAGTGCGGAATATCAAGAGTTTTAGTTGCTCTGATTTTGAGCAAGCTGTCTAGTTGTTCTTCAATTCCTAACACGGAGAATCTAAATAGCACAATATCTGAATACATGTATAATCACCTATTAACCAATTTTTTAACAGATAAGAAGTATAATGTTTTGATAAAATTTGCTAGCTAATAAAACACAAAAATTGGAAATAAAGCTTTTAAGAATCTATAAAAATATACTATGTTCTACAGAAGTATGTCATTAAAAATAACAGAAAAATATGACCCATTGCAATCATTGCAAATTTTTCTATATTCAACCTTTGACTTGTTTATATATTCAAATAAATTTTAATAAAGTAGCTCAACTCTAAGAAGGTGTTAAATATAGCTGTTTTTAGAGAACTCAGAGGCATAAGTACTCCTTGCACATAACATCTAAACAATTTCTGGGCCAGGTGCTATTGTTCATGCTTATAATTCCAGCACTTTGGGAGGCAGAAACAAAGGCAGGAGGATCTCTTGAGCCCAGGATTTTCAGAGCAGCCTGGGTAACATGGCAAAACCCCATCTCTATAAAAAGTTTTAAAAAATTAGCCGGGTATGGTGGTATGTACCAGTAGTTCCAGCTATTTCGGGGAGACTGAGGTGGGAGGATTGCACCACTGAAGCATAGCCCAGGTGACGTAGTGAGAACCTGTCTCTAAAACAAAACCAGGAAACAAAACAAAACAAAAAAATTTCCAGGGTATAATTCATGATTAAATACTAAGTAGAAAATAAACATAAAAACCATTTTTAATATTTTTCTACTTACATTTCTAAAATTTTCAAATTTGACATGTAAAGACAAAGATTTAATCATTATTTCACATCACTGGGCCGAAAACAGAAAATACTGCCTTTATGTAATTTCTGACTACCATTTTAAAAACCTTTCTTATTATTCTAAAGTATATAGAGTACAACACTCAACCAGAGAATTCCAAATATAACTAAAATAAACCCAATGACAAAACCTTTTAATATTATTAAATTCAAATCAGAATAAAAGTATTATTTCTGACATTAAAATTCATAAAACTTATTCATAAAACCTGTCAACCACAAGAAAGAAAATCCCAAGACTTGCTTTATAGGTCATAAACTAGTTTAAACGAGACAAAACACTAAATTTTGTTTGTTGTTTGTTTTTTTGAGACAAAGTCTTGCTCTGTCTCCCAGGCTGGAGTGTAGTGGCACGATCTTGGCTCACTGCAACCTCCACCTGCCAGGTTCAAGCAATTCTCCTGCCTCAGCCTCCTCAGTAGCTGGGACTACAGGCGTGCACCACCACGCCTGGCTAACTTTTGTACTTTTTTTTAGAAGAGATGGATTTTCACTATGTTGGGGAGGCTGGTTTCGAACTCCTGACCTCAGGTGATCCGCCTGCCTCCGACTCCCAAAGTGCTGGGATTACAGGCGTGAGCCACCGTGTCCAGCATAAAACACTAAATTTTAAACATGATTTAAAAATTCATCCCTGTAGTCTTTCTACCCTACAGGTTTGAGGGTGAAGGGTTCAATGGTTCAATTCTGGAATGAAGCGAAATATTCATCTGTAAAAGCTTAAATATAACAAATAATTTTGGAGATAAGGAGTCTATTAATTTACTTCCTACCAATATATTTGCTGATTACAAAAATTAGGGTAAGTATTTAAAGCTGGTGATATTGCCCAGGCTTGTGCATAATATGTAAAAGAAGAAATTTCAAAAAATATTTTAAGAAATATCTAATGCATAACTTGACCATCACAATTTGCAAATGGCAAGAAGTTGAAAGTATTACAAAACAGTGTATTTTATCTTCGAGCTGAAACAATGATCTCAGGTCTCAATATTAACTTTTAAGGCATTCACAATATTTTTTGAAATTAAGATAAATGTTCTCAAAAACTGTGTAAAGGGTGAAAAGGCTTTTTATAAAAGTGTATTATCATTAATTTACATACCAATATATGGAAATTACTTAAAAGTATCACGTACAGATTAGCAGCAGTATTTTCAAGAAAGATTATATTTTTATTTTTGAGACATAGTGCCTCATTACTAATGAAATATTAATGAAAACAAACTATAAATATGTTCCCTTTCCTTAATCTTTTAAAACTGTAAGTGAAAAAGAGCACAATGCACACGTTATTTATTATAGTCTCAGAATAAATTGTATCAAAAAACAATATAGTATACTGTTTATATCTGTTCAAAAGCAAAATCATTTGCTAATTGGGAAGATTAGTGTTGAAAAGCAGAAGCTTCAGAATCAGAAAAAATTGGTGTGTAAGTTCCAGCTCGCCTGCTTACTTAATTTTGAGTCAAGCAATGTATTAAACCTTTCAATCTTAGCTTTATCATCTATAAAACCTAAAACCTACTATCTTCTTTAGAAGTTTGTTAAAGTTAAATGAGACAGTGCAGGTAACTCTCTGTATAATACCTGGATAACAAACATCAAGAAATATAAATTACTACCAACACCAAAACCATTAACAAAATCCCTTATTTGCAGGTTTGCAAACCTTAAAGAAGCGGAACATCTTTTACTCTTCCACAGTAGCCCCTGTACTGTGCATACTCTTTTCCTCTGTACAGCTTTAAAAATAGGCTGAACTATTCATGCAAATTTGTTTCCATTCCAACTCTAATCTTGAATTTTACAATGCCCAACAAATTGCTTTTACTCTTCTTTTGATTATCTTATGCTCATTATTACACTTTACCAAGTGCAAAGTATGGAGATGAGATTCCATGTGTAATCTATTGTGAGAGGTGTTTTAATCAATAGTCTTGTTCTGCCTATTAAGCAGGGGCTTCTGTTTTGGCAAGATAACATTAGTTTCTCCAGTCATGCTCCAAAAACCATTGGGAATCTTCAGCAGATCATTAGATATGCTACAATAAAGCTTTGGTGCATTTTCTTTTCTTCCTTAAATTACTTCTTCACTGTCCCACCGTTCCCCTTCACCAATGGCACTGCATTATTATTCCAGCTCCCCTGAAACCTGCACTAGAGCTATGTCTCCAGGCCATAGGATGCCATTTTCAATTGAAGCTTCTTCTTGAAAATATAAATTAAGAAAATTTCATTATCCCCTGCCAGGGGCCATTATTCACCACGGTTCTAAAGCAGATTAAAAATGCAAAATCTACCGCCTTGAACAAATATTCCAGCATTCAACAGAAAAGCTCAGTATATCATAACAGAAACTAAAAAAACTAAAGTTTGCTTAAATCTGAAATTATACAATTATCAATTAAATAATTAGTTCAATCCTTTATTGAGTCTATATGTTCGATGGAGATTGCTTCATCAGTTTTTATCTTTTAGCATCTATTTATTTGTTAAACTTCAATTATAAAATACTAGCAATGATAGGACTTTTTAAATTTTTCCTGAGTTACTTTCTGTGTCAGTTAAAAGTGCTCACTTTTTGGAGAAATCAATACTTTCAAGGTACCAAGTTATCATGTAATGATACTCCTTTTCATAGTATCAAATATAAATAAAACATACACAGGAGTTACTGGAAGAGCTTAAACCACATCCTTAGGTAAACTGTGTACTCTAAATGAACAGATTATCTACAGATGAATTATTGCAATATGAATCAGTTCTTTAATTAATGGAATAGGAATTACATTCATTCTTGAGCCTCAATTACTAAATAAAAATAAATTATATGTTAATAAGTAAATTACATTCTGTTCAGGTACACAAGTTTTAAAAATTTTGAAACTACGAGAAAGTGGGAGTTTGAGAGAAAAGGATAAAAGAAAAAAAGAAGCTGCCAACTTATAAATTCTTATTGGAAATGTTTATATGCCTACCACATAAAAATTCGGTGTTTTTACAAGAATGAAATAATGATTAATGATTACCTGGCTATTTCCACGTAGAAAATAAACACCAAACATCCAATTTTGCCTCAATCAGCAATACCTGATTCTCAGAGAATTCTGTCAATTGGAATATAGTTTTGTATCATGAATGCCAATAATAAACCCTTATGAAATAGATTACCTATTTAAAAGGAAGGGGGAATAAATTATCCGTATACACTAGTAAATTCCAAATGACCTAGTACTCTAGGCACTGTCTTTTAAAGTCTAAATTTATAACAAAATTTTATACACAAAGCATATAACTTTAGAACGTAAATAGGCAGGCACCAATGCAAATAGATTTGCTCAGGCAAAATAATCAAGTGAATGGAGAGGGAATACAAAGAGTTATGCTTCAATATACAAGGTTTCAAACATCCTCACAGATGCAAACGGGAAACAAAGTTGAATGTTAAATCAAACCTTTCGAAAAGTTTTTTTATTTTATAATGAAATGCTCTTTTTATCATTTAAATTTTTATTCTATACAGCTAGGGAAAGTGGGTCTTGCTTTCTTTAAATATTTATTAATGATGATTTGTGAGCTTAACTAATTGCTAGGTAAATATAACATTAGGAAGCTAAATGGTGTGTAATTAATGTGGCAAAAAAGAGTGTTCTGTAACAATGTTCCCATTTGTCACATAGCTATTTCTCATTATTTATTTAATAATACATGCAGTCTAGATTTCTAACCATCATACAGAATTTAATTCTATAGGCATGTTAGGATATTCTACAATTTACATTATACAATGTTGTGTTACTTAAAGTATTTTGAAATCATTACTGAAACAAAGTTGGTTTCAGAATCTCTAGCATAATATGCATGAATACTGGTACACTTATACATAATTTGAGAAAAATAAATATAATTTTTATTACATTCAATTTCCTACTTATTAGTATTTTCAAAAGTTTTAAATATAGTCCTGATTTTTAAAAAATTGCAACTGTGATTAAATCCTTGAAATTGCATTTATAAGAAAATATTTTAAAATTCCATTTATTAAAATCATAATCATAAAAAATGTAAAATGTTTTTCTGCACTTTCAATGTGTAAACATAAATCTATTTGACTGAAAAGGAGTACAGTGTATAAGAGAAATAGAAAGCCCTCACTCCCCAAGTAAAAATCAAGTAACTGGTAGCAAGTAAACAAAAGCTTCACAGTAAAATCATACGGATAATCTGTTGTAGGAGGTTGTCATGCTATTTTTCAGATGATGAAAACAAAATAACATGTTTCCATCATCTTTATGTTTGAGTAAAGCATGTGCCAGAATTTATAAACACAAAGTATGCATACTTCAACATTTAGTTCACTTACAACTTAGAAACTCCGAAAATTTCCTCAAAAATATCACATTAATTACTAAAATAAGCGTTCTGAAATGGCAACGCCGATTTTCTAAAAACTATGTTCTACGTTTTAGAAATCTTCAAGATTCCTTGCAGTTTTTACCAGACCTTGGGGTCAGTTTAATGCAAATTAGGCTTGACTCACTCAGAGCCTTATTAATCCAGTACAAAATCTCTTGTTTGCAGAAATGCACATTCAACATAAATATGCTTGTTTTTATTAGCAAAATAAGAAGTATTTATTTACAAAGCATGCCACTGAGCCTGTTTCATTCACAGGGTCATCAGGTCTAACTACTTAATGAAAGGAATAAGAAAATTTAAGTGGGAATAAAAACCATAAAATTTTGAAATACTTAAAAAAATATTGCTTCTGTGTCCAAATTTTCAAAGCCTTCACTTTTAATAATTCAAAAAATATTACAACCTGTATCAATTAAGAGCAATTATTTATAAAAATGTTAACCTACTGCAGTTTGCACTTGCAGAAACTATCACATTTTTAACAAGGGAAATGGGAAATCGCTATGGGATGCCCTAGTTAGATTAAATTAGCAAGAAACTTGTTACCAGACTATATAAAAGACACAGCGTAATAAGACATGACCTTGCAGAGCCTTGGAGCCAATCTGTGATGTTTTTCCTTCCTATAACCCTTGCTAATTATCTGCAGAGTTACAGACCCTTTTGTCCTGGGTTATTTTTCTTCAAATTGTGAGGGGATTTTGGTTTCTAAATATTTAATTAGTCTTGTTATGATATGAGAATTGTTATACATGCCAAGCATTTCGATTTTCATACTCTATTCTTTCTAATTATTCTCAGATTTAGACTGGTCATCCCAAATCCTTTCCGTTTGTAATTATTTACTTCTTAAAGATCATTCAGTGAAGAAATATTTTCACCCTTATGGCTCTTCTTTTCCACAAATGGCTTTTCTGGTCCGTTAATTACCCGCTCAGAGGATTAGAGTTTGAAATAATGCAAAAGAACCTGCAACTAAAAGGAGTTTTAGAGGGCAAAATTGAGTAAACTAGATTTGTGTTGTTACTATTTTAAATTCACCTTAAAGATTACTCCCTTGGTTTGGATATCATTTTGAAAAGAAGAAAATTATGCCATATTTTTTTTTCTGACTCCTGAGATGTTTGATGAGATGTCATTTAGTCAGTATTATAAATCTCTGAATATAAAACAAACAATTTTCTATTCTAATTGATAGTTAATATAATTTCCACTTTTAGAGACCTCACTTTGATTATAGCATGGCAACAAATGCTGGCAGAACTTCCTATACAAATCAAACTGAAAGCACAGAAATAAAATCATAAGCCTTTTGAAGTGTGGCTTTAAAAAAATACATCTTTGTCAAAGTATTTGACTCAGAAACGTTTCCCATTTTTTATTAAAAAGACTCTATGTTCTGTAAGTGCTTAAGTTTTGTTTCTGGTTTTTTAAAATCAAGAGGCAATAAAGCACTATTATTCATTACACAAAATGAATTTTGGATCTTTCCCAACTTTCATGTTCACATGCTGCATTTCTTCACCAAACTTGATTTTCAGCTAAATAAACATTTCTAATTATTACTTTAATTTTAAAGTAGTTTTTGTTCCTCTTAAAACTTCTAAAATATTTTGGCAGTAAAATATTTGATGTCGTTTATGAACAAACTCGTGGTATATCTTGCATTAGAAGGGAATGAAAAATAATGAGCAAGCAATACCTGAACAATATGAATTGAATTAAGTTAATGTTGGAGGGCAAGGGAAATATATAATTCTTGTTTCCCCAAAGTTTCAACAAAGTGAAAACTCTTATTCTAAAAACAAAGCTATGTAATTATTCATAAAGCCATGAATCTTTTCTATTAAGCATCACATTTCAAATTTGATCTGTATTTCCTTATGTTCTTCTTTCCCACATAGAAGGAATTTACCTTACCATCTACTTATTGAGCATCATGGTCAAATTATATCCCAACTCCCCTCAGGACTTTCATACCAGTATTCTGTTTTAATAGAGGATCCTTCTCCCTGAACTAAAAAAACATTATTAGCAAGTATGTGCTTAACAACAAATGAGCATAAATTATGTAGAATCATCAAATACAGTAGTATCAAATTAGTATCAAATTCTGGCAACAAAATTTCTTTACCATGAAAAATTTTACTTAAAAAATGAACAAAAAACCTACTTAATTGAATGGATTAGAAATAGACGTGGAGGCAGTTCTGGGATTATAGTAGTGAAATTCTGCTCCAAACCCCTGAAAAATCCCTTTGCTCTCTCCTCCCATATACCTCACTCACCCCTCAACCAGAGGGTTTTTCCAAGAATTCCAGTTTAAAAATCACTGATCTAATTCCTCATTAATACAGATAAGATATACTAAGGCCAGAGAATCTGATTGACTTACCAACACCACAGGCTAGAAGAATCACTGTATCTGAAAGATCTTTCTCTCTGTTATACTATCTATATACTATCTACTCCATAAGCATGGCTCAGATACTTAAAACCATCCTGAGGCAACCTTTTCTATGTAGACTTTTAGAATCTTGATATCTACGTAATTTAAAACAACTAGCACACTAGCAAATACTTCTGAAGTGAGTTCTCACATAAATGACTATGTGCACTTCCTGAACTATCTCTTCCTTAATAAGAAGGTCCATTTACAGGACTGTTAAGTCCTCGAGGTAGAAAATTACCAGAGCTTAAGATACTATGCTTCTAGTCTGAGGAACTGCTGTTTTCCAACTCCCAGGGGTGCCCGCACTGCAATCCTAAAAACGGTATCTCCCTGTTATGTACTTGAGGGAGACACACACATACGCAGGAAGCATTAGCCACATAAGTAGTACAGAGAATGCCAACACGAACGATGCTGGCCAAACAGGATTATATTCCCTGACTACCCTAACCTGAAGTAGTCGTCTCCTCCTTTCCTTTTATATACAGCAGGAACTCTATATAATTAATTTGGAAATTAATCACTTTCTGCTTTATGGCATCTCTTTTGTATTTTGCATTTTAGTTGCTGCTAAACTCACTAATTATTTTCCATGTCTAGAATTACATGGTAAGCTTCTTATGTCCTTGTTTACACTATTTCCGAAACACTCCAAGAGTAGTGGGTACTATTATATTGGGCCTCATACAGTGATTTTAGTTGTGTCTAGGACTGTAGTTTCACCCTTCTGTTCTATGCCAGGCTTCTTTTCAATCTATCTCAATGCCTAGTCTTGTTTATGGCATGAAGTACTCAATTTAAATACCTTCTAAGTTGGAATTCTCAATCTTCTGTATTTTACTGAAGGGTTTTTCATCAAAGAAACAATTAAAAATGTCGAGATATATAACAGTTGTTATTTCTTTAATAAAAACTACAGAAATTTTGCGTAGATGTTTAACAAACTATTCTATAAGATGAGATTTAAAAAAAACAATTAACGACCAAAAGCTAGAGACACAGACTCCTAGGATACAATTTGAGCAGTGGAGAAGTATGGAAAGCCAAAAATAACCCTTAGCACCTGTCACCTGAATATAAACAATCAAATTTAGCAGACTTTTAAAGAGATGGCTACTTTGCGGTTCATACACTCTCAGATTAATGAGAGGCTCACCTAACTGATAAATATACGACAAATTTCACTGGCTGACTTCTGATAAATCTGAACTAATCTTTAATCATGACAAAATATTCATAATCTAATCCTTTTATCAAATTGACTACCACTGCAGGAGTCTCATGTGTTTGCACAATTAAAAACCCTATGTTAGCTGTATATAATAAGGCATTACATTTGATGTAAATCCTTTTCTATTGAAATAAGTGCCAAGCTGACAGCAGGAAGTAGCTGATAATAAAGGAACAAGGCATTGCTGATGGCATTCTTGATAACTGAACACTGAACTCATAAGCATTCAGTCTACAGCCTATTACCCAACGAGCTCTTTCTAAAAAGCACAGATCAAGGGAAGGGTCCTTTTGCTGCATCTCAATCACAAAAGTAAGAAATTACCTTTAAAAATAGAGATAGATACATAAATAGAGCAATTAGTCACAGGTAGATAGGAAGAAGGAGGAAAGGAAGAAAGGGAGGGAGGAGAAATATAAATTTATTTTTTGTTTACTATAGAGACGGGGGTCTCACTGTTTTGGTCCAGCTGGCCTCAAACTCCTGGCCTCGAGCATTTCCCCTGCATCCGCCTCCCAATGTCCTGGGACTACGGGCATGAGCCACTGAGCCCAGTCAGATAACTTTTTATTCATCTGTAGTCCTGGTTTTAGTAAAATTGGTAAAAGACATTATGTGCTGTTACATATGTTACATAATGTAATCTACACTACCTCCTAAGTGTAGAAATACCTATAATTTTGGAAACATAGTAATACCATAAATATGCTATGTCTGAATAATATATATACAGATAAAAAAATTGATAAGTGAATATGAAAATGTATATTATTAGTCCTTCTTATATTGAACTCCTTATTATTTCAAAGTAAATATTAAGGACTCAACCCCTAGTGCTATTTTCCATGCTGACATTACAGAGTTAAAAATAATGTTTAAAATATGATATTTTGTAGGACTATTTTCATAATTTTTGAGATATATATAAAGATCACAATCTTTGAAAGATCCTTTCCTCCTTAAGTGAAAGAAGAGAATTCACTCACAATGCCTGAAAGGAGGAAGAAAGCTGAAGAAGATGCTGCATGTTACAGAGGGTGTGAAAGAAAGGGGCGAGAAGCCGAGTAACTCCCTAACAGACCTCCCTCAGTACCCCTTGAGCATACAGTACTTTTTGCCTTCTCAGGCCATAACTTACCACTTTCTCTTCTCCACCAGTTTTTGAAAGTTTTCTATATTGTAAGGGAGATTTGGTATCACAGTTATTTCTGTACATTATCTCCTCTTCTTCACCAGATGACAGAGCCTTTGAGGGGTTAGTCACTGTTTCAAGAGTCTCTGAATCACATGCGGTGCAAACACTCTACCTTATTCTAAAATGTATTAACTCCGTAAACATCAGCCTGTACTCTAACAAATATTTTAATATATTCTTACCTGTTGTTCATAAATACCGTTAGAGTGTTTGGCACATTTGCTTGTGTATCATAGAACTCACTAATCATTTGCAGCACAAATCAATTAATGAAAGACAAGATATCATTTTCAGAAGTCAAGCATGGTTCCATAACAACATGATATAAACCAAATTAAAACATAAGCAGTTTGTACAACTTTTTAAAAGTGACAATGAAAGCAAAATCCCTCTATTCCCAATACTCCTAGCCTGAATTTGCTTCATTATCAGTAACTTGTCTGAAAGGCTCAATTCATCAAAATCTGTAAAATGTTAGACTCAAGTGCTTTAACTATCACTAACACCACGTGCAGGCTTGGGAGTAGAGGGCCATGTGCCATGAAGCAGCAAATGTTGTGCTCTTCTGAAAGCAAACATGCATTCTTATGCCACAGATACAAACAGAGTAAGCACACTAAATAATGAATGACTAGAAAAACAGCTTTATCGCTGCAGTTTAAAGTTGTATTATACACATTATCATATTGTATGCAATAAAATCTATTAAGCAATTTTAAGATTTTTTTATGTGTTTTGCTGAAGTTACAACTAAATATATTAATTTCATAGGCTGAGGTGGCATGTTTTATAGTTACAGAGTTTTAGAATTTTTTTTATTTGTAAAAAGTATTATAACACTTAAAGTAGTAACATTACATATTCTATATAAGGAATCATGGTCAACTTCTTAAGCATATTTGATATGACATTATTAAGAAAAAGAAACACTAGAAGAACTTGCCGCTGCTCTTATCTTTGACCCTTAAACTTTTCCATTTCAGCAACCTCATTAATGTCAAAACGCCATTAGAATGTCTGCCCACTTTTAAATCTCTACAGCCAAGGCCAGGCAAAATTTTTTGGGTTCAATCAGAAGCGCTTTCTTTTTGTATTTAGTTAAAAAGCTTAATAGAGCCACAAAGGTCAAAATATTACTTTTATTAAAGAAAAAGGATGACAAGACAAAGATAAACTTTGAGTGCAAAAAGCCATTTTTAGACCTGAATTGGGCTTTTTTTGGTTTTCTCCTTTAAAACTTTTAGTTTTTATACTTAATAACTAGATTCCCATAATGTATATAGCCAGTATTTTAAAATGTAATGTTAGTACTTTTCTTTGGTTGGGTAACACGGGAAGTACAATCTGAGGCAGAGATCTCTAAGAGGCTTATTGGGAATGCTCTTAGAACTGTCAGTGAAGCCATGACAGATGCAGGGTTGGGGAGAGTGAGAGGTTGAACTCCAGTGCAGTTGCAACAAAAGCCCAGCAAATTCCTCAGGGAGGGAGCTTTGGAGTTGGGAGAGACCTTCAGAGATGTCGCTGAAATGAAGCAAAAGATGAGGAGGCCAATCCTTTGTAGTCTGGCATTCATTGGGATTCATTGGGGGTTGCCTCTGGGGAGAAGGGTTTAAAATCCCTTCAGCCCATGACAGTTCCTGCGGAGGGACTCAGCTGTGAGCCCATCAGCAGGCAAGTCTCTTGACAGCTGGGGGAAAGAGTGTCTGATTCTGAAAGGCAAATCTGGGAGGCACACCACAACACCCACTATAACACTAATGGTAAAGACTTCTATGAATTGTTTTCGAAGACAGTTCTTTTAATACTACGTCTCATTTTCATGGTTTTTATTCTATTTTATCTTCTTGTACACACTGACATGTCAATCCTGTTTACTAAGCGATATTCAATGGGTTTCCTATAGAGCAATGAACCTTAACAGGCAGCTTTTAATTGGCCCACATAGGAAACCACATTACTATTAATTCCACAGCTACAGCATAAAATAAAACCATTGCTTCTTAAACTCTAGAGCAATTAGACCTCTCGGCTATTTGGCTAACTCTGCTTCATGATACCCAATGCAGTTAATTATATTTTTTGATGTTAATAGTCTCTGTCAGTCTCAAGCACAACTTCTCTTTGATGAATATTTAAATTATATTTGAATAAAAAATAATCTTGGTTACATTTTATACTCAGTAATCATCACAGCTTAATAAAGGTCTACTCATCAAGGGTTGAAACAAATGGCAAGACATATATAAGTTCCTTGAATCAACTTACTAGATAATATATTTGTTATGACCACTACCTCTCTCTCTCTATCTCACACACCTATCTATGTACATTTTTAAAGGTGCGGTCTCATTCACACACCTCACAATTCGATTTCAAAATTTATTAAATATTCTTTTTAATGACATATATGGAATTCTATTAATTAATAATAAGAACATTTTAGGATGTTGTAAGATAATCAAATGTATGAAAAAATTACCAAATTATAAAATATCATTAAAAAATCAGCATACATTCTCTTCCTGTGCCATTTTTCTAAGTTCCAAGAGTAATAACAGAAAAAAAAATTTTCATTTACTATAAGATTTTTTTTGATTATAGATCTAACAGAAACACCATTACTAAGGAAAAGTAACTTAAATAATAGTTTTCTCCTTATAAAGGGTGTAATGGGAGTTGAAAGTGAGGGAAACTTCCAAAAATAAGGAGAAGAAGGGCAAGTAGAGAATAAAGGCAAAGTATATTGGTGAAATTTCCTTAAAATCTGTCTATTCCTCCATTTAGTTTTGTCCATATTATAGGAGGATTTTTAAGCCAAGAATTTATTTAACATAAACTGTGAAAATGGGTTATTCTAGCTCGTCTTTTACTGAATAAATAAATGAATGTTTTAGCTTATACATTTAATTAATGTCCCTTAATAAATGAATTTGTTTAATTTGTAATCTTTCAGTCTCTCTTCTCCCAAATCCTAAATCTCTGAAATACAAAGATATCTAGGATACGATGAAATGTTCTGAAATGCACATATCAACCTATAAATGTCCAGTGGAATGCTATGCCAATTTCTTGAAACTATTACTTGATAAATAAAAAAGGTAAAGTCAAGTTTTGTAGGGTCTAAAGCTTGTAAAATTTAAGGGTCCTTCATAGAGAACAAAATAGAAAAATTACACACAGAAAATTACATGCCAAAATGAATGGTTATTTAGGAAAAAAAAATCCCAAGAAATAAATTTGTAACAGCCAACAAGAACCACAACCGACAAAATCCAGAAAACTAAAATAACATTTTAATTAATTAATTGCCTAACACTATTTTCTAATGCTTCAATTTTTTTTAGCAACATAGTCTATGACTGTCTCTCTTCATGTAATAATTTCATAGTTTACTTTCTATAATGTTGCTTTCCTGTGAACAGCTGATCCAATTTTGTTTTTTGCTACTGACGGTTGTGATGCATAAAACATGCACCCACACTGCCACAAGAGCTCATGCTCGCTACACTGCTCTAGCCTATGCCTTACAAACACTGGCATTCTGATCAACTCCACTTGATATTATACTTATCAAGAGGGGGGAAAGTACGGTACATTTGCAATTTTAAGTACTACACTTGACATGTGTTCTGTGTACTTTACATACTCCACCAAGAATATGTAGGAGAAAATTTCTCTTTGAATTAGGTATCTATGAAAACCAAATGTCCATTATTGTTACATATATGCAATGAATGAAAGAATTTTCCATAGACTAGCTTCTGGCTTCATATGCTACAAACATTAATTCTCTTCCACTACCCACATATCTTAGGTGTCATAGGAAATTTTTAAATTGCAGTGTCACATCTGGCTTTGCACATTTATGTCACGATCAGGAAGGAAACCGTCACGATCAGGAAGGAAATATAATGAATGACAGAAGTATTTCTAGAGACCATATTTCTTCACCAGAATAGATAGCAGCAACTAAACTGTACACAAGTGTCTACAAACCATGTAAAAATAACTCCACTAAACCAAGACTGAATTTAACACCAACTGAACTTGGACTTAACTGCATCTCTAAATGTGCCTGGCTATTCCTAAGACACTGTAAATGAGAGGAAGTCTAATGGAAAAGTCAGAGAATAAAATAAAAGCCTTTAAAAGATTGTGCTTAAATATTGTATTTCTGCAAATTTTTACCAAAAAAGTTCAAATGCCTTGGAAGAGACCTGTGCAAGTGACGGGCTATGACAATTTAAGATTCATTACCTTCATGGGTTTACCATGAATCTATGTTCAGAGACAGAGTAAGATTTCCACAAATTATAGGTGAGCTCAATAACAATAATAGATCTGTGGTATGAAAAACCAAACAGAAAGACCACTTGAAATAATCTCAAGCCAACTTAAATAGAGCAACTCTCATTTCAGACACTATCTTAAAGCCATAAGTAATGTATATGGGTAAGTTCTAAAACTGTGTCTTTCTTGGTCTTCACATATGATATGTGAACAAATTTTGAGAGAACTGTGATGTGTTAGTTGCATAATATATTTGATTTATTTATACAAACTTTAAATGTGTTAAAGACCACAAAATCATTTACTTCTAATTTTTCATAATGAGATTTTTTCCTTGTAACATCCCAAAGAGACCTTTGACCTCTAAAACTAGTAGTGGAGTAATAAACAGCACCAAAAAAATCTAGTTACATTGCTCTAATATACTTAAAGAAAATACAAAGCAAAGACAAAAGAATGGGTCTTTAAAATATGCAAGGCAGGGTCAAGCACAGTGTGTCATGCCTATAATCCCAGCACTTTGGGAGGCTGAGGCAGGCAGATCACGAGGTGAAGAATTCGAGACAAGCCTGGCCAATATGATGAAACCCATCTCTACTGGAAAAAAAAAAAAAAAAAAAAGACATATATATATATATATGTGCATGCAAGGCAGAAAAATGTGTATTAGTAAAACAAAAAGCCAAATTACTCACAATTATTTTCTTTAATGTACAAAGTAGATACTGGTGTTTTTTGTTGCTGCTGTTACTATTATAGTTTGGTATGCAATTTCAGTATATGATACATGGAAAATTAATAGGATCATAATAAATGACAGTTTAAGATCTTTTAAGTGATTTAATATCAAATTTTCTTGCCAGGAGTGGTGGCTCGTGCTTGTAATTCCAGCACTTAAGAAGGTAGAAGCAGGAGGATAGCTTGAGCTCAGGAGTTCAAGATCTGCCTGGTCAATACAGTTAGACACTGTTTCTCACAAGAAGAAAAAAAAGACATATATATACACATATTTTTTTCTCTCTCCATTCAACAAAATTAGTCAATACAGCATATTATGAATAGTGCTGACTCATCATTTGCTATCCTGCTCCTAAGCTAGTAAGAAAACAAAATATGGATTTGGGGTAAACCAATGAGTAAGGTGTTTTCTCTATTGACTAGAGATAGGCATTTTATTTACTTAGAAATCTTCTTAAAATGTATAAGAATTAGAATGGAAAAGTCTCAACTTTGCACCAAATTATGTTTGCTATTATTTATTAAGCATTAAAAGTACTAAATAATAAAATATTTCAGTGATATTACTCCAAAGCTTTAATACATGCATTATTTTCCTGGTAATAAAAATGCCAATAGAAAATTTTACAGCATACTAAAAACAATTCCAAACAATTCTTTTTTTAACAGGTAGTAAACATGCATTATATTACATATCAGTAGTATTTGTCTATGGGTTTTGGTGGCAAAAAAAAGAAAAAAACAGAAGAAAATGCCAAATACCAGCAAAAATAGTGACTTCGCCTTGATTTGAAACTTTAAAATAAAATTTCTTTTCTATTCTTTACAACTGTGACTGAATATCTATTCTTATTATCTGTTCAAAGTATAACTTTTTTAAAAAGATGCTTGTAAGCAAAATTTTTATTCTATGAGTATGTTAACAAGCAGATCCATACTCAAAAGAGATCTTACTTAGGAACAACAAAGTAAAGTCCTTGAATGGGTATCTGAAAACAGTCTTAACAAAGCAGATCTAGTGGTCACTCATTCAGATAAATGTGTACTAGCAAAATGCTACTACAAACCTAATTACTCACAATAATTTTCCTTAGACAGTAAGTAAATAAATTTAACACTTGATTGTTCAGTACATTTTAGAGATATCAATCAAACACTGTTTTGTCAATTAACTTGTTTAAATATCACACTTTGTAAACAGAAACCAATGTTTTAGTGTACAGCAAGAAATGTTCTAGGTGAGTGAAAAACTGTAAGGTATATGAGGATATAGGCACCACAGAAATACCATTGTCATCCCATTTATAACACTCACCTTTCAAATTAGAAAGGTGGAATACACAATCCCAAAAGCTATGAAAAGCACTATAAAAAGATCATTATGATCATATTGAAACGTATAGGTCAAATGAAATCTTTGTGCTCAACTCCATTGATTTTGATCATATTTCTTCATCTCTCCACTTTGGTTTCAAAAATAAAGATAACCTCTAAAAATAAAAAATTGAGGCAAAATCACCAAAGTAGAAATGAGACACGGCTTTGCTTTCAAAAACTAATTACCCTTATCCAGCCTATATCTGTTAAAAAATAAAATAAAATTCAAACTTTTAAAGTCAGCTTCCAAATTTCATTGCATAATCCTTAGGGAATACTTAAGACCACTAATGTAACATCCTTAGGAAAAAATTAGTTTCCTCAACCAATGGACATAATATGAAGTGTAAAAAACCCTTAAATTAATGGGAAGTACCAGTGAAAATGAGCCAATTCACACTTGTATTTCTCAGTCTTCAACATCTAGTAGAATTGTTTTACTAATTTTCATTTTAAAAGGAGACGCAGAGCCTGGTCTGGTGGCTCACACCTGTAATCCTAGCATTTGGGAGGCTGAGGCAGGCAGATCCCTTGGGTCCAGAAGTTTGAGACCAGCCTGGGCATCATGGCAGAAACCCTGTCTGTATAAAAAATTTTCAGAACTTAGCTGGGTGTGGTGGCATGCATCTGTAGTACCAGCTACTTGGGAGGCTGAGGTGGGAGTATCATTTGAGCCCGGGAGGCTGGGACTGCAGTGAGCAGAGACTGCGCTCCAGCCTGGGCTATAGAGTAAGATCCTGTCTGAAAAAAAAAATTTTTTTTTTAAAGAGAGAAATTCAGAGGATCCTATAGGGCAGAATTTTTGATGTGACCTTATTTCTCTCTTTTCCACATTTGATAAGCAGGGTCATAAAAGACATTTAGATAATTTGTCTTCTAATGCACTTTATAATTTATTAGTCTTTCTTGCACATTAAATGTGAATGTTTAATATAGTTTATGTTTATTACTGCCAATAGTCTCCCCTTCCTACGAGTACTTTGCTTTAAATGTCCATCAGTAAGTGACATGCAAAGTGTATGTCCAATTAGGTATACCAATAAGAGCTTTAATGGTTATTTATTACTGTACTAAAGTTCAAGAATCTATACTAGCAATCTCTCAAAGCCCTGACCACAGAGATGTGCTTGTAATACCAGTTAGTTGCCTTGAAACAACTAGGCCAAGAGTGAGAGAATTAGGAGAAATCCATCAACTAACAAAAAATAACCTAAGTAGACTGCATAGATATGACGGGTTAGAAACATCTGAGTAACTTAATTTTACCTGTATGTATTTCATCCTAATGGACAAGCGGTGGATAAACCTGACACAACAAGTAGATAAAAGCACTTCGGATAAATAACATAAGGGTAAGAATGCAGTTTCTGAGAAGTGGCAGGGTTAGATCCTATGAGAATGAACAAGTGTACTGAATGAATATGCTAAGCAAGAGTAACCCTAACCAGTAAGTATTCATAATAATGCAAGGATAAAATATACAAACCCCAAATATTATGAAACACCATATGAGATGATAAAGACATATTGTGCTAATTTTGCCCATTGAAAAATGCCACTAATGCGGAAGAAATAAGATTTTAGAAGGATGACTTTATAGTTTATTGTTACCTACAATAGAAATCAGAAAACAAATATTAATTAAATAAAAACACCTTTCATATAGCTCTGACTTGGATACAAAGCCTCTTTATGAAGAATGGATGGTCAATATAAAAAGTTAAGATTTTATATCAAGGAGAGTACACACAAACTGAACTCTATAATCATGAAGTCTGCCAGAGTATACTGGCAGAACCGTGACTGCATTTAAACGAATTTTGTTGATTAAATTCCGAGAGACTTCTAACATTCAACACTTCCCATGGTAAAGGTGTACGTGTCTGTGTGTGTGTGCACATTAAGTATCTCCTTTGTTTAAATATTTTACATAAAATTAGTATCTATTAGTATATTTGAAAATAACAGACACGTTAAAAGTCTAGATAGCAGAATTGAACTTCAAAGTTATTTATGAATACATTTTCATGCTAGTAAGATATTAATGAATGAAGTTCCAGGTACAGATGATTTGAGGTTTCAGCCCCTGTGAAAAGTAATCCAACCTTTTTCTAAAGGCTCACAAAGTAAAAAGAATAATAAACTGGCACTCCTTCCCAAGAAGATTTTTTTAAAAGCGAGGAAAATATACATGTAGCTATGTGAACAAGTGTACCAACTATAATGACAGCCAATTCCCCAAGTGTAATTAAAGAGAATTAGAATATGATGGGCCTCAAGCTCCTCTGTAGCTCTAACAATCTGGTATTCAATAACTCTCTTAAAATAGAAGTCATGGCATATAAACTCTCCCATTCCCTAGAGCAAGGCCCTATTTATGCACCTTGCCTGGTGACAAGACTGAGAGGTATGATGGTGGAGGATAAGAACATTCTGCTTATTCCAGACTAAGGCATACATTCTCCTTTCCATGTAATCTTACTTCTAACTGAATGTGGAAGTATGTACTCAATTTTCCACTCTCATTCTGCATCCACTGTAATGTAAACAACCACATAACAAAGTAACACACATAAATACACAATACCACATTCCTTCAAACCGTCTGGCACACAAGAAATTGCCACCACTCCATATGCTCTTGAGTTTAAAGAGTAAAATAAAGGGTAATTATTATACTTTTATATAATAGGTTAGGATATTCATAAGTTTAGGGAAATTCAAGGATAGAAAAGTTATTGAATGGGGTATAGAAAGAAAATAGATTATTCTGGTGCTTACATATTAGAGCTGACTTCCATTATCCCAGCCTTTCAGAAAACACTGAGCTTTGAAATCAGCTTTGTTGCTTATACAGCTTAAGCTAATTACACTATATCTAAAGTTCTAAAGCTAGATTGTTTTTTCCTTTCTCATAGAATAAAAATCCTAGAAGTTTATCCCTACTTTATAAATTCAGATCTTATATTTATTCATCATCTGGTTCCATGTGACCAGAGTACTACTATCTAATTCCTACTGGTCTACATAAGGTAAAGCTAACTGCTATTTCTTGATTTTTATCATGAAACTCTCCTATTTTTAAAATCCTAACATGTTCTTTTATTTGAGCTGTCAAAACAGAATAAAAATCTTCAACGTCATCAAGAAAATTAACATATCTCTTTTGTACTTTGCCACTGGCTTCTAAGACATTAGTTCTCCCATGTTTGTTCTATTTTTTCATGGCAAATTTACCTCTGGCTCCTTCAATGCAGGTGTTGTCTAGCAGGTTTTTGTGCTCTAATTACATAATCTCTGTGGGTAATACCATTTATTCACCTGCAACTATTCAACTTTATGTTTACATTTGTTTCTCCTTTACATTCTTTGTTGACTACTCTTGTAAGTACCAAACCTGTATAAACAACTGCTTGCTGAACTATTCATTTACATGCCACCCAGGTCTGAAATAAACTTCAAGGAATTTAAATGGATACTATAATAACCAAAAATATGCTGAATTTTACTTAATAAGAAACATAGGCCAGGTGCGGTGGCTCACCCCTGTAATACTAACACTTTGGGAAGCTGAAGTGGTCAGATCACTTGAGGCCAAGCGTTCAAGACCAGCTTGGACAATATGGTGAAACCTCACCTCTACTGAAAATAAAAAATCAGTCAGGCATGGTGGTGTATGCCAATAATCCCAGCTACTCCGGGGGCTGAGGCAGGAGAATTGCTTGAACCCAGGATGTGGAGCTTCCAGTGAGCAGAGACTGTGCCACTGCTAGTCTGGGCAAGGGAGTATGACCTTGTCTCAAAAAAAAAAAGAAAAGAAAAGAAACATAATGTAAGTATGCTATGAGGTTCTAGTCAGGTGCTACCTTTAATTGTGCTTAAGAAAAATTTTTTTGGTTAAAAGCTTTAAAGGAGCCAGGCTAGTTCCATAAATCTAGGACATACATAACCTTACTTTCCCTGGGCAATTTCAAGCCCTCCCTCCCCCCAAAAAAGGGAGGCGGGCAGGGGGGTTCTATTTTATGCAAAATGCACCTTTCTACAAGAGGGACTAACTGAAGCACATATTTTCACCATCTTCTTTACAGAGTATGTAGTACGTTTTGTACCTCTTTGTATTTACAAAGGTACACTCATATGTCTATGATGGTATGAATTACTTTGTACAAGACATAACTATGCATGTGATCCTCAAATTTAATACTGAAAATAAACCAGTAAATATTTACATAAGTACTTTCAGATCTCTAGTCCAAAGTGCTAAAAACTTGAGGTCATATAGTAAATCATCATCTGAAGCAGTAAACTACATTGATAACAATGAGCAGGTTTTTAGAGTGAAAAAAGGTATAATTTGGGAAGTGGATCTTCAGGTATAATCAAGTATATGACTTTAAGACACCTACTAGTTTGTACACAAGTGCTGCAAAGGGACAATACTGTTAGCAAAATCCTAATTTACTTGTTAATCGAATACTTCAAAGTAATTGCAGAATTTGTTTTTTTTGGTTTGTTAATGAATTCAAAGTGTTATAACTGTTTAGAAAACTTTTAAGTTTCCCCCACCCCAACAATTTTCTTTAAAAAGTACTAAACGGTGACTATTCCATAAAATATTAAAACAAGCATCATTTTAAGAAAGCATTTCATTTCTCACTTTTTAGGATGAGCCACTCAGTGTACTTAAGTATATTATAATCAGCTGCTACTAGAGCCGAAGTTTCACACCTTTAAATGAACAGGAAATAGAAAACGGAGAGTGAATACAATACTTTTACCATGTCCACAGCCTGAATTAAAAGTGTATTTATTTACTTGATTCTCAACTGCTGAAGAGTTAACAATGGAAGAAAAGGGGTGAAAAACAACAGGAAAGAGGAGTAAAATACGATGCAAACATATTTTAATGGTACTGAAAAGTCTATGCACATCTCTATCATTACATGTATAAAAAAAGGGGGCTTTCAAATTTAATGGAAAAATTCTAACGTTTTAATGTGAGTGTTCCAAAGAGAAACTTTCTACATAAAGAAATAAACATGTCTTCTTTCACTACAAGACTATCACATTTTTTGAGGAATATAGAAGGGAAAAATCTGCTAAACTATTAGGGTTTGGGGATTTAAAACATGTTTTTAAAAAAGGACAAGTTATTCTACATATTCAATAATTATTCACACTATCTTAAATATAGAAAAATTTTAATTAAGATGCCAGGAGTACCACAATCCAAACAACAACAACAAAAAAGATGCCAAGAGGTGTTCTGTGTCTAACACAGGAAAAATGATATTCATTCTCAGCAGTTTTCTGTATTGTATTTACATGTGGGAAGGCAGCAGTTAAGAGATATCATTTATACAGCTTTAAAGCAAACACATCATTTTTAAAACACAAAATTAGCTAATGATATATTATCTACTTTCTATAACTAATAAACAAGCTCAGTGAAAATTGTTCAAATTCAATAAAGTAGAAATTCTCAGAATTTACATTTCAACCCAAGAATTGAGATCGGTTATCACATTTGGACATACATATACTTTATATTCATCTCTACCTAACTCAACTATACTATTTTCTTTCTTTTCTTTCTTTCTTTTTTTTTTTTTTTTTTTTTTTTATTTTGAGGCAGAGTCTCGCTTTGTCGCTGAGGTTGGAGTTCAGTGGTCCGATCTCAGCTCACTGCAACCTCTGCCTCCTGAATTCAAGAGATTCTCCTGCCTCGGCCTCCCAAGTGGCTGGGATTACAGGTGCCTGCCACCACACCCAGCCAATTTCTATATTTTTAGTAGAGATGGGGTTTCACCATGTTGGCTAGGCTGGTCGAACTCCTGAACTCAAGTGATCCACCCGCCTCAGCCTCCCAAAGTGCTGGGATTACAAGCGTGAGCCACTGCACCTGGCAACTGCACTATTTTCAAAGTGGCTAAGCACCAACTTATAACCATCTTTAACATCTTAATATAAACTACAATGCCTTGAACATTCAAACAATGATGTCAAATTTTATAATGTCCTGAATTTGAATGATCATAACTATGGGCCAAATATTCCTTAAATCTAAATTTTAAAGAAAAGACAACTGGTCTCTTCCTTATTTTTAAAATCATCTTGGGCAATGTACAAGGTTAAAAAAAAAAAAAAAAGCACTGGTTTGAACTAGAAAGACTAGAACCTAACCAGAACATGTTTACCTTAGCTATCTGTATACTATTTGAAGATATTCAAATATTTGAAGAAATACTGAATACTATTTGAAGAAATTCCCACTTACTATTCAAAAACATACTTTCCATCTTGGCTTAACACATCCATTATATTGATAGCCTTTTTTCTACGACTTCTTTAACCTACTGAGGAAAGCTAAACCTTTCTTTTAGGAAGAAAAGCCAGAAACTGTTTAATCTGTTAAAAGGATATAATTCACTGAAGGATACAAGGAATTCTATACTTAGTTTTATGCTTTATTAAGCTGAACTTGTTATTTAATTCTATTTGCTTGTTTGTATGTTTTAAGTCTTAACTAACTATATAAATGATACTGTAACTGGGTTTTTTCTTGGGTGCTGGTGAGGCATGGCTTCCCCGAGAGAATGCTGTGGGTTTTTGGTTTTTAATTTTTTAAAGAATAAGCGATGGGACCACTGCAGGTGTGCCTTAGGCTTGTAAAAGTAAATATTAGACCCAAGTAATGTTGCAGAAAGGTGATTTTATTTAGGTAGAGAAAGTGTAGAAGGGTATGCCAGAGGGGAAATCTGGCCAGGTGTGTGGATACGGACTTTTATCCTGGGAGGAATCCCCACCTTCTCTAAGGCCCTGGGCCAATGAAAGGGTCTTAGTACTTCTGCTGGAGTGACTGACTTCCCTCAGTATCTCTTAACGGGAGAGAATGAGAAAACAAGCCAAAAAGTGGGAGAAAATATTTGAGGAAGAGATATCTGATGGACTATTATCCCAAAATATATAAAGAACTCTTAAAACTAAATCCAAAAAAACCCCTCACAATTTAAAAAATGGGCTAAGACTGAACAGATACAAAAAAGATACAGAAGACTCACACCTGTAATTTCAGCACTTCGAGAGGCCGAGGCAGGTCGATCTCCTGAGGTCAGGAGTTCAAGGCCAGCCTGGCTAACATGGTGAAACCCTGTCTCTACTAAAAACACAAAAATTAGCCAGGCTTGGTACTGCACGCCTGTAATCCCAGCTTTTCGGGAGGCTGAGGCAAGAGAACTGCTTTAATCAGGAGGCAGAGGTTACAGTGAGCAGAGATCACACTACTGCACTCCAACCTGGGCACTGGACAACAAAGCAAGACTATATCTCAAAAAAAAAAAAAAAAAAAAAAGATATACATATGGCAATAAGTACATTAAAAAATGTTAAACATTTTATGTCATTAGGGAATTGCAGATTAAAACATCAATAAGACAGCAATATACACTTAGTAGAATGGATTTCAAACACTGGCAACACCAAATGCTGGCAAAACCAAACGCAGGCAAAAATGTGGAGAAAAAAGAACTTCTATTCATTGCTGGTAGAAATGCAAAGTGGTATAGCCACTTTGGGCTAAACATACTCATACCACACAATCCAGCAATTGTACATTGATATTTGCCCAAAAGAACTGAAAACTTACATCTACAGAAGAAACTGCACACTGATGTTTACCGTAGCTCTATCCATAATTGACAAAACCTGAAAACTACCCATATGTCCTCCTGCAGGTGCATGGATAAACTGTGTCTATTCAGACAATGAATATTATTCCACTCTAAAAAGAAATGATCAAGCCAACAAAATATATGGAGGAAATGTAAAAGCATATTACCAAGTGAAATAAGCCAATCTGGAAAATATCTTTGGCTACCAGGAGTTAGGAGGATAAAAGGGATGAACAGGCAAAGGACAGAGGATATTTAGGGCAGTGAAACTGGTCATACATCATTAACAAAGGGATACTTTCTGAGTATGCCTTGTCAGGCTGTTTTATCATTACATGAACAGCAACAAGTGTATTTAAACAATCCAAAATAGTACAGCCTGCTACACACTTAGGCTATAAGGTATAGTCTATTGTTCCTAGGCTACAACCTGAATAGCATATTATTGTACTGAATTCCATAGGCAATTATAATATGATGTTAAGTGTTTGTGCATCTAAACACATCTAAAATAGAAAAGATAATGTGTCACACTACGACTTTACGATGGCTAAGATGTCACTAGGCAACAGTTCAGATATATCAGCATTTTATGGTACATACAGTTCATCATTGACCAAAAGGTCATTATGTGGCTATACACATGACTATATTCTGTATGATACTATAATGGTGAATACATTTATCAAAACCCAAAAAATGTACAACGCCAAAAGTCAACCCTATTGTAAACTATGGACTTTGAGTGATAATGAGTCAACCCTATTGTAAACTATGGACTTTGAGTGATAATGATGTGTCAATGCAGGTTCATAGACTGTTAACAAATGTATTGCTGTGGGGCAAAGTATATGCAGTGAGAGACGCTGTGTGTGTGGATATAGATCATGTGAGAAATCTCTGTACTTTCTACTTCACTAAGAACCTAAAACTGCTCTAAAACACAAAACTTTTTAAATAAAAAAAAAAAATTTTAAGGAAAAAAAAAGGAGCAACTACTGCCAAAGACCCAGGCACTTAAATATTCTTGATGTTACAGAAAGTATTTCAAATTTTTGAAGCCTTAAAAAACAAGATTACATTTCAAATATTATTCTTGCTTTTTATTTTATTTTTATATAACACAAAAAGATACGTATGTCTTCTGATACGTCGATCTATATTAAAATGATTTACATATTTGAATGCTGATGAAAATATAAAGTGTAGAAATCAACATTAGTAGGTAAAAACCCAACTCAGTTTAATAAATAGGCTGAGACGTGGCCTATTCCATTTGCTTTGGAATAACTGCAATAATTTTTCTAACTTGGATACAACAGCTCAAACAGGATATTAACACATGAATATTTACCGTTGAGTCATAATTTTGAAGGCATCGGGGAGGTAGCAGTCTGTATTCTCCATCTGAAATGGGTCAGCATCACAAATCTTGTCATCCGTCCGACCATAGTTAGCGCTCTCAATCATGATGACATCACTGCCCGGGCATCGCAGATCAATAGAATAACCTTCACAGGATAATTCTCGCCTCACCAGCCCAAATGGTAAAGCTGCTCTGCTGAAACCTTAAAATAAAAAAAAAAGAAAATTAAACTGTAACTCATTTATAAGATAACTTATTTAGTAAAGCATTTTCAAGTAATATGACTCATGTCTACATTCAAGAGATGTTATAAACTCAGGCATTTATTAAATAACTTTTTGGTTCTCTATATCAGAAAATTATTTTTATACATCTTTATTTGGACTCTTCATCTTTAGAAAATACCGTAACAAATTACTTTCTGTATAATCAGAAACTAAATGGCTTTTTAGTAAATCAAATAATAATGACAAATTTAATCACAGACTTTATATACAGTGACAAGTTTTACAAACAGAAAATATAACTACTAATCAAGAAACAATTTTCATTTGTGCAATGGAATGAAAGGTCTAATACCCACTGACTTTACTTTCTTATTTAATATATACATATTAATTGCTGTTGTTTTGTCTTAAAAAAATACCTTCATCTTAGCAATTTTTCTCCACAATAACTAATATACTTATGACAGTTAGAAACTTATGCCACAATAACTTACTTCCATTCAAATACACTTTATTTAAAACTGACACTGAAAGGAATCAGCAGAGGACATTCAAAGGAGCCAGCACTGCTGCCATCCAATTCAACAAATTCAAAGACCAGAAAAGTACAAAATTCTCTACGATCATTTACGTTATCTACAAAATTGAGATGAAACATTTGTGACATTACTTTTCCTACTTGTATAATTCTAAAACAAAATAATGTCCACAAAAATGCTTAATGTACATAAATATAAATTTGTGTATGGTATATCAGGTATACAGTATAGACAAACACTGTTCGTAGGTGCTCTAAAAAAGATTCCTGAATAAAATAATTAGAATTTTAAGTTTAAATTAGTTTTTAACCAGTTATCCCATAAAGTACTAACAGAGCACAGGACAGAGAAAAAGCAAGGAGAGTCAAGAACAGCCAGGAACTATGTGTGAGAAGGACATTCTTGCTGTCCTGGTGGGCTACCATAGGGTTAGCTCTGAGAGCAAAACCTTCTACACTGTTTTAACTTTTTCAGGTCTCTAGCCTACCAGCATCTATAGCATTCATATTATAAAAAAACCAGCAACACATTCAGCATTTTTCTTATCATTTTCATCATTCTATATTATATGCATTATTATAGCTGTTCCAAATTATAAACTTCCGAGAAGAGCTGGGCTGTGCACAGATCAATCCAATGCCAATCCTTGTTCCCTTTATCTTTCTTGTACAATGCTTCTCACTAATTGAGTAAAATAAAAAGTCACCTGGTTAAATACGATACTCTCTTAAATGTAAATATATTCTTCCAAAGCAGTACAGGGTGACACACTGGTATGATTTTAAAAAGCAATAATTCTCAAACCTGGCTAAACAATCAGATCTTTAGAGAAAAACTAAAGGTGTAACTGGATGAAAGGAGAAGAAAAGAATACTTAAATTTGTAACTCTGAAATCTCTGGGAGACTGCAGCAAACCCCAACCTTGGTAGGTTTTCACTCAAAAGGGTTATAGTGTGTGGAGACTACTGTAGTATGTGGAGAAATGCACTACTAATGAAGAAGGGATACAGAAATAGAGCTAGGTAAATGTCAAGACAAATGGTAAACAGCTCAAACTTCCAAAAGACATTTCTTCCCCAACAAGTTCATTAACTTTTATATGTGTATACATACACACACACACACTGCTTTTTTCTCCATCTCCTGACCTTGTACTGTATTTCCTCTACAAATAATTCAGATTAAACTAGTACTAACATATTTGTTTTAATAGAAAATATTTTTATGGCTTTACAAGCTGACACATTTCTGTGGCAAAAGCTATGTGAAAATTCAAACAAATGACATCAAATAAAATTTTGAAATGCAACCTATTTTAAACACAGGCAATTTGCAATTATAATTCTATAATAAAACAGAATAAATCATATTATTAGAAAATGCTAGGAATATTAGAACACACTATTAAAAGACTGGCTTGGAGCCATAACTCACAATTCTTACTATTTTGTCAAAAACACTGAACTGATTATGAAGCACTGTGGTTTTTAAAAAGAGGACTTTAATTTTTGTTGTTGTTTGCAGGATTATAGTTATTGTTCTAAGTGAATTTTCCTCTGCTTTTAAAACCTATTTGGGAATTTGCAATGTCTTACTGATTGATAATTCAGGGAGAGGAGTTTTAAAGCTTTAGTTACAGTCATCCAAAACACTACGGTAAGCCCGGGCATTGTGGCTCATGCCAGTAATCCTAGCCCTTTGGGAAGCCAAGGCGGGCAGATCACCTAAGGTCAGGGATTCAGGACCAGCCTGTCTAAGATGGTGAAACACCATCTCTACTAAAAATACAAAATTAGCGGGGCGTGGTGGTGCACACCTATAATCCCGGTGACTTGGGAGGCTGAGGCAGGAGAAATAATTGAACCTGGGAGACGGCTGCAGTGAGCCAAGATTGCAACATTGTACTCCAGCCTGGGCAAAAAGAGCCAAACTCCCATCTCAGAAAATTAAAAAAAAAAAAAAAAAGTACAGTAAGGAATAAGAAAGTGAAGATAAGTGCATTTTAATAATTTAGTAGATTGTCAATACAAAATATACTGGAGAAAAAATATCATGGTACTTGCTATCATTTAAATATAGCTTGTTCCCAACAAACTCAAATAGAGGCTTAGTCTCCAGTGTGGCCATGTTGGAAGGTCGTGTCTTCAACAGGTGATTGGGTCTTTATCTTAAAAACTTTTTTCCCTCCCCACCGCCAACAAGAAAGAGTCTTGCTCTGTCACCCAGGGTAGAATACAATAGCACAATCTTGGCTCACTGCAACCTTCGCCTCCCAGGTTCAAGCAATTCTCCTGCCTCAGCCTCCTGAGTACCTGGGATTACAGGCACGAAACACCACACCTGGCTAATTTTTGTATTCTCAGTACAGACAGGGTTTCACTATGTTGGCCAGGCTGGTGTCAAATTGTTGAGCTCATGATCCATCCACACTGGCATCCCAAAGTTCTGGACCAGCGTGCCCGGTCCTACAGTCTTTAAGACTGGTTTAGTTCTCATAGGAATGAATTAGTTTTTTGCTTGCACTTGTCCTTTCACTTTTCAACTATTCTAAGCAGCAGCATGAGGCCCTTACCAGATGTGGCTGCCCACCTTGGACCCCAGAATCCCAGAACCGTAAGCTAAATAAAACTCTTTCCTTTATAAATTACCTAGTCTGAGTATTTTGTTACAGCAACGGAAACTGCACTAAGAGTTCTTAGTAGTATACATCACTTTATTTAATGCTACAATGTCTTTTGTTTTAAATCATAAATGTTCTTTTCTAAATTATTTCTTACCTGTTTCAATTAAACTATATATATGCAGATATATACATGAGATACTATGCATATTCATTTATATATATATTTATATATATATATCCTGCTAGACTGTAATAACGTTCTTAGTTATAATCCCAACGCCTACAATAACATGATACATAATTCTAATAAATGTGGAACCAAATTGTTGAATTAAACTAGTGATTAGCACAATATAAATTGCAACGTACTTTCCTTTGTAATGTCTATTTCCTTTGGTAGTGAAAACAAATGGTGAACATTAAAAACAAGGCAAACTACTTATCACAAGAACGATGGGTTACATATTTATACATTTCTCTTTTTCTAAACTCTTGTGTTTCCAACATAGATATACACACACACACACACATATATATTCATTAAAAACCACAGAGACATAAATATTATGATAGCTAACATTTGCAAAGCAATTACTATATGCTTGTACTCGCTTATATACGTTACTTCATGTTCGACAACATAAAAACATAAACAATGGAATAGTTACTGTTATAATACCAGTTTTACAGAGTATAAACCTAAGGTATCAAATAGTAGTAAATTTGGGGTCAGCATCTTACCACAACTTAGATTCTAACCCATGTAGGGAGCTTAGACTCCAGAGCCCTTCTCTAATCAACTCCTGACTACTCAAGCCATTTTGCTAATAACAAGATTTATTTTTTAGGAGGTAAGAATAAGTAGAAGGTTCTTCTTCAAAGCTCTCCTCTTAGTTCATTACGAATAAACAACAGTTTCTTCAAAGGTTATTTTACTTTAAAGCTTTTGCTAATAATCTTAAAATAGCTGCTAGTAATAATAAAGAAGTAAGTGTATCCTGTGTTCTTAGTTCTTACACTTTAACCTACATATTTGCCCTGACATTCCTGGACAAGCCCAGGCGATTCTTAGGTCATAGCTTATTCCCCTTCCTTATTTAGAAATGTAACTGCTTCTCTAAGCACTCCTCAAGTTACTTCCTCTTTTCCTTTGTTCTCCTCTGCCTTTACCTCTTTAGGAAAGTTTTAAGTTGTTAGCCAGCCAGGTGCAGTCTAGACTGTGAAGTCTAGTTCCAGCCAATGGTATCAGGACACAGCGGTAGGGCGGATGCATTAGATATAAATGACCCTGCCTCCTTTGTTCAATGTCCTCTTATGGCAAGATGGCTATCGGGAGCACCCTTTCTGCAGAAAGTAAAGTTGTCTTGCTGAGAAAAATTAAATTTATATTGGAGTGCTACTCCTTTTGCAGCACTGAAAATTTACATATAACATATTTCATAAGTTTTCATACAATCTGAAAATCACCAAAGAATATTAGTAAACTCGACAGGAAATAATTGTTGTAAAGATTCACAAAACTATATGAATAGTAGTGAAAATCGTATTTGTAGAAATGTAAACATGTGTACCATAAATATAAGGAGAGCAAAAACTATACTGTAGGTACACAAGGAAAGAGCACTGACCACTGAAGTATGAGTATTGGGTCAGCCTTATGACTTTCGGCAAGTCATTTTACTTCTCTGGGTTTTAATTTCTTTTTCTGAAGAAGTAAATTCATTTCAAAGTCCTATAAAACTTCCCCAATCTGTAAGACTAAAGAGACAAGCTCCTTTTAACCGAGTATATATGCTATTCTAACATTTTCAAGGCAATTATTAATAAATGACTTGCACTATTTTCTTAAAATATAATGAAATTATTAACATGGATGTGCACAGCATGTACTGTGCACTGTCAAAAGTCCATGTGATGAACCAGGCAGGGTTTGCACAAATCACAGGAAAACATCTTCCTAAGTTAACTAGTTTAATCAAAGACTTAGTGTAAAAGAGAAAATAAACACAATCAACTATGGAAAAGTTCTCTAGTTATGGCCATGATGGGAACGGGTGTTCAGACATGCCTCACTATACTTGACTTCCATTGGAATTCTGGCACAGCCGACTATCATTAACATTAAAAACAGAGACCTTAAGAGTGACAGAACCACCTCTTTAAGTCTGATAAGAAATGTTTACAAAATATTCTTTCTGATATCTGCTACTTAGAGGCTTAATCTGCATAAGAAGAACCCTGGTCTCCACAACCCCATTCTTTTTTTTTTGAGACAGAGTCTTGCTCTGTCACCAGGTGCCAGGCTAGAATGCAGTGGCGTGATCTTGGCTCACTGCAACCTCCACCTCCCGGGTTCAAACAATTCTCCTGCCTCACCCTCCCGAGTAGCTAGGACTACAGGTGTGTGCCACCATGCCCAGCTAATTTTTGTATTTTTTAGTAGAGAGGGGGTTTCACCATGTTGGCCAGGATGGTTTCGATCTCTCGACCCTGTGATCCGCCCACCTCGGCCTCCCAAAGTGCTGGGATTACAGGCGCACAACCCCATTCTTAATCCAGACACTTCCTTCTATTGATTCAGGTCTTTATTAATAGATAAACTCTTTCAATCAATTGCCAATCTGAAAATCTTTGAATCCACCTATTACCTGGAACCCTGCCCTCCACCCTTTGGGTTGTCTTCCTTTTCTAAAGGGAACCAAGTAACATTATACATGTACTGATTTTTGACTTAGTCTTCCTAAAATGCATAAAACCAAGCTGTAGCCCAACCGCCTTGGGCACATTCTGTCAGGAGCTCCTGAGGCTGTGTCACCGGTATGTCCTTAATCTTGGCAAAATAATTTATTAGTTAAAAAAAAAGTTTATGTAAATTTTTAAGAAAAATATAAATTGTCGTGCCTTCTTTGGCCATTTCACAATATTTTCCTGAAAACTTCAAGGTATATAGCTCAACTTCTTGCACTAACAATGCACTTCAAAGGAAGTTTGAAAAACCTTTAATAAAATTATTGCAATTAGTATCAATTTTTAAAATTCAGCATTTTCACTAAATAAATCTTACGAAAGACATAAAAGCCTATTTCTGAAAACATTTATTTATATCATATTAACGATCTAGAATACTGACTCAAGGGAAGAAATCATCATGCATGGCTGTCATTTCTTAAATTTTTCTTTCTTTGTATGAAAATAATTTCCAAATGCTTTAAATTGACTACAAATATATATATCTATCCCAGACCTACTGAATCACAATCTCTGTGTCAAATGAAGCCACACTATCCGTATTTGTAAAACAAAATGTTAATTTACTTACAGCACACTGGTACTGAGGTACTGTGTTAAGGAAAATTGCCTGTGTTTCAAAGGCAGGAATTTCCCAGTGCTATACCTCCATCTACGCCCCCTCCGGGGACCAGAGTGGTTTCAAACGTGAAGTTCTTTGTCTGACTTTCCCTGGCTGGTAGGCAGAAATTCCAGGAACTCCTTTGCTTAAAAAGCCCTTGAAAAACTGGGAGGAGGGGGCTCTAGTTACCGACCTAGCAGCCAATCTAGTATCAAAGTCAAAGATTAATCACTCCAGCGGAAGTTTGAAAGAACTCCGCTCACTGAAGAAGAACCTGAATGGGGCAGGAATAACTCCCAGGTTAAAATTCCCCTGTCCCTACGTGTGCAGGTATACCCTTCGGATTCCCCTCCCACGGCAACATGGGAGTACTCTCTTTCTCTCTCTGCCTAATAAACTGTTTTCTGCTAAACTCTTTGGGTCCAATATTTAGTGAACAGTAAGCTCACCGTGCCGCCAGGGCCTTTTCCCCATTCCTGGGGCAAGTGAGCCCAAGAACCTGGACAGACCAGGTTACATCTTTAGCAAGCATGGGGAGGGAGCTGAGCCTGTCCGCCGGTTACAGTATAATGACTACGATATGCAAAGAATGTCTCTAAGGCCGTTTAATGATAGTTTTTATTTCTCTTTTTTTTTTCCCATTTATTTATTTTATTGCTTTTTAGGTTTGGGGGTACATGTGAAGAACATGCAAGATTGTTGCATAGGTACACACATGGCAGTGTGATTTGCTGCCTTCCTCCCCATCACCTAATATCTGGCATTTCTCCCCTTGCTATCTCTCCCCAGCTCCCCACCTGCCAACGTCCCTCCCCTATTTCCCCCCAACTGACCCCACTGTGTAGTGCTCCCCTCCCTGTGTCCATGTGTTCTCATTGATCAACACCCGCCTATGAGTGAGAACACGCGGTGTTTGATCTTCTGCTCTTCTGTCAGTTTGCTGAGAATGATGGTTTCCAGGTTCATCCATGTCCCTACAAAGGACACAAACTCATCGTTTTTGATGGCTGCATAACATTCCATGGTGTATATGTGCCACATTTTCCCTGTCCAGTCTATCTTCGATGGGCATTTGGGTTGGTTCCAGGTCTTTGCTATTGTAAACAGTGCTGCAATGAACATTCGTGTGCACGTGTCCTTATAGTAGAACGATTTATAATCCTTTGGATATATACCCAGTAATGGGATTGCTGGGTCAAATGGAAGTTCTATTTCTAGGTCCTAATAGTTTTTATTTCTCTATGAGACTACATATTTGTTGTCATTGTCGTCAAATTTCCTCTTAATTCTCCAAGATAGTTTTACTTTAATTTTTGAACATATTTATAATAGCTGCTTTAAAATCTCTATATGCTAAGTCTATCATCTGGGTTCACGTCAGAGGCAATTTCTATTGTATGCGTCAACTTTCTGTCTCTTTATATATCTTATATCTTGTAAATTTTTTGTTGTTGAAAACTATACATTTAAAATCATATACCATTAGCAACTCTGGATTAAGATTCCTTTCCCCTGAGAATTGCTGCTGTGGTGGTTTCTTTTTAGTATCTTGACGGTATTTAATATGCAGAATCTGTGCCCACAGTGTGTGGCTGCTTATGTCTTTGCTCACTGTTTCATTTGAATTCTTATTTTCATTTTTTAGCCTCGGCTCCTAGGGGTGGTCACCTCTGTCTGCATGGCTTAGTGGTCAGCTAATGACTGGGCAGAGAGACTTTGCACAAAAACCATGGGCCCGTAATTAGGTCTCCACTCTTTGCTGATGTGAGTGGATGTTAGAAAGGGTGTTGAAAATCCAAGCAGTTTACAAGTCAGCCTCAATTATTTACTTTCTGCCAAGTTCTCTCATGTCTCCTCTGTACCTGTGTTTAGCTTCCCAGTGGGTTAAGAATGCACAGAAAGTTTATGGCTTCTTCATTTCTAATATTCCCCTGTTATGTTTCAGACTGGTTTTCCAGTCATCCCAACTGGAACTACAACCAGAGGATAGCAGAGCCAGGTTTTCCCCATTTTTTTTTTCCTACAGTGTTTACTACTTTCATTGACAACACTACTGGCCATGAGTTTCCACCCTCTACTCCAAGTCAAGTCAGTTCTTCATGGCAGTAACATCACTGGTTTTGAAGGCCAATCTTGCCCCGATGTATCTTCCACAATGACATAGTCAAGGAGTAAGGATGGAGAGATTGCGGGGATAAAGGAGAGCCCCATGCTAGAAGGCTTTAAACTTGTCTACTGTTCATAACAAAAGTTCTAGTAGATTTTCAAAAATAATGTTTCCCCATTTGTTATTTGGCTTTGGTTACTGTCCAGTGCCCAAAATGGTTGTTGTTGACAATCCTAATTTTACACTTGCTTTAGAGGGAATTTGCCACCCTCAGAAGTTCTTCTAAGGACTTGACAGGTATTTCCTGATTATGAATCCTCAAAACAATCATACAAGTAATATTATCATCATTTTACAGAAGAAGAAATTAAGGCAGAGAAAGATGAAGTTTTCTATAGTCACATATCCAATAAAAATTAAATTAAGACTTCAAAGCCAGAAATCGAGCTCCTGGGTTCATGTTCTTAAATGTTACTTTAATGCCTCTGCATATGATGATGGCCATCAGTGGCAGGTTTGGGGATAGAGTTGTAAAGGACATAGTTAATGGTGTGCTGGCTGCTACTAGTCTTGGGGAAAGGAAAAGAACAGGAAAGGAAACTCCATGTGATGGCCAAGTATTCAGGGAAATGGCTCAGTCAACATAATTAACATAAGGAAATTCCCACATTAAAGCCTTTCAACCTCACTATTACTATGATAGTCATTCCAAGCCATATTTTCAATCTATTTCTGTTTCAACAATAACAAAAAAAATAAGCATCCCAACCAGCAAAATGTAATCCAATCCATCTTGCAACCCTGACAATCGAAGAAAGAACTGGTGGGAGGCCCTGTGAGCAAAAAAAAATCAATATTGTAGCTTTGTGCTGTGCAAATGTGAATACCGCCAAATAGCGGTGCTTAGAGTAAAACGAACTGTTTTGCTCCATTTTCTCCTCTCTGAACAAATGATTTTGAAAAGATAGTTTTTCCCCCCAAGCTATAAAATGTCAAGCAATAACTCTCTGTGCTTTAGGCTAGTGATTGAAATAAATGCCTCCCGGCAACAGGTACAGCGACTTAGGACTGAAATCATTCACATTCAGGGGTAACTCCTAATAAATAGATGCACTGCTACCGGATGGGAATTTGTAGGACCAGAATTGAAATTCTACCACTGAATTTTGCATCATTTATAAGCATTTCTGCAAGAAAATACGCTCCTCTGACAACAAATAGTACACTTTGTTGTGATAAACGTGAAGTACTTGATGAGAAACATTTGCTTTTCTAACAAAGTCTCCATTCACTATGTTCCTTAAATATTTCTGTAAAATTATACATTTCCATAAAAGTGTTTTTACTGGGCTGTACTATAAAATCTTGAACTTTTCTGTTAGTTTTCCTTAATTACTTTGAACTAAATACTGTCATGTTTGCTACTGCTCATGCTGTCTGAGGGTCCCAGGAAGCACCATGCTTTTTGATTATCAGAAACCTCTATGAGTGTGAGGCTGTGACTCTAAGCCATACTGAAACATTAACTCGGCCATAGTCTATTTCCAGTGCTGGTATATGAAATCTCTGAATTATTCCTGTTTATATACATTAGCAAAATTTCTTCCTAAAATGGAAATGAGGAAAATACTTCAGGAGAAGGGGACATGATTTCAACCAGGCTAAAGTGAAATTTAGGAGCATCCGGAGAGCTTCTTTCAATTTCATCTTAATTAAGATGAAAATAAGTTAAAAGTAAACCTAAAAGATAAATTGTCACTGATAGTCCAACTTTTTCACTCATCTCTGCCTATTCATGGAGCCAACTAAGCACAATTTTTGAAATTAAGGATGCATAATAAAGCTTTTTTTATAGCAGAAGGCAGAATGTTAAAAATCTATTTCATGTAAATTTGTAGATGATCCCTTTGTTTTAATTATTTAATTACATCCACTTTAGAAATGCCTTTATCAATCAGATCCTAAAACATCAACATTTTTGTGTTTATTAATATATAATTCTTTTCACCTGTCTGTATTATGTAACAAGCCTAAACTACCACATGTGGAAAGTAAAAAAGACCTACCTACTTTCACCTTTGAACTTGTTTTTATGCCAATAATACAGAAAATAAAAGAATGCAATGTCATTTTCCAGAAAAAGCACACTGGCCTAGAAAAGGTTGCAATTTGTATATAAGTGGGGTTAGCATCAAACACCCAACAAATGCTTACAGAGATATGAAATTGTTGCAAAAGAAAGTGTTCCAACAACTTACAATCATGTAACTACACAATTATCAGGTCAGTCTAAGTGATATACCTTAGCTTCAGGTGTCATTTTGGTTTAGAAGCTGATTTTTTGTCTGCTTTTGAAAGAGGGTCTCACTCTGTTGCCCGGCTGGAGTGCAGTGGTACGATCATAGTTCAGTGCAGCCCCAAACTTCTAGCTCAAGCATGTGGGCTCAAAATCAGCCTCTTCCCCACCCCTGAGTGGCTAGGACAGCAGGCTCATGCCTCTATGCCCAGCTAAATAAGCTGCTGATTATTTTGGAAATATTTTAAATTATGAAGTACTTCAAAAAAATCTTTTTCTAAAAAGAATGTTTACAGATTATCTGAAATCTTACCAAAAATTTCTAACAAATACATGCATAATGAAAAAACATATTTAAACCCAATTACATAAACTACAAGGTAAAAATCTTCAACTTAGGGATTTGCTAAGAGTCACAAAATTCTAGACACTTTGGATGCTCTAAGGTAAAAATATACTTTTAGAAAACCATTAGCTGACAGTTTCAAATACTACTACTTCTGAAAAGCCTTTGGACATTTTAAAAAGAGAGTACATATTATGAGTCAAAAATACTGTGGGGTTAAATTCCTTACTAGAAAGACAACAATTTCTCCTACCTAAAAACTTCCTAATTATCTACCACTAATTAATAATTCATAAGTACCAAGAAAACATATTTCAGGCATAAAATACTATGTTTAATAGTTAAAAAAATTCCTGATAAGCATGTCTATTAATAGTAATATAGGCCACAAAGAGATGCTATTAGTCTCAGTATATAGCTACAACTTCTAAGTTCACAAAGGCAGAATACTTTTATTCTGATGTACTTTTTTTTAAAAAGTGACTTTCACACTAAGCTTCAATATTACCCAATTACTCAGTGCCTCTGTTTAAACAATCTCCTCTGCACAGGATGTGCCACTCATTTTTCTATTAGGACACAATTACTCTTCAAATCTCAGTTCAAGACACCCCTGACAACAGGAAAAGAAGAACCTGAGTTTAGGTTTGGGTCGTTTGTTTTGTTTCTTTCCATTAACATCTACTGAGTACCTACTATGTACCTAACACTCTTCTAAACACTTCGGATACAAGCAACAAAAATAACAATAATCCCTGTTCCTGGTAACAAACATAGGGGATGAGACCTCGACCTCCTTCAGGACAAGTGGCATCTATCTGGTTCCTACTACTAATGTAAAATGTAGTAAAGAATCAGTTTACAGTGTGCTTTATAGAGTGATGAATGAATGAACAATTATGAGCTCTTCTATCAGAGCAGCTAACACATTCTAACGGTCTCTGTACTTAGATTCCTTCCTTACTGGACTCGAAGCTTTTCAACAGAAAGTGAATAGTATTTATTCAAGGACACAGACGTTTTGTGTTTACTTTATGCTTTATTTACTACAATAATTCTTGTGTGCCAGAAGATGTTAAACATAAGAACATAAAAGTTGTTTTAAAAGAAAAAAAACACGTTTTATCTTTTATGTATGTATGAAAGTTTTAAGTTTATAAATTTAAGACATGAACATCATCAGAAAATGTTTTTAAAAATCTAAATCTCAAGTGATAAAGAATATAAACCTGACAAAGATGACATCTTCATCAGAGTCCCCTAATCAGTGGGACTTAAATGTGAAAATATGCTCTTAAATGACTGATTACCTGCCAAAGTCAAAATCATCCCAGAGTTGTTTTTTTTTTAAACCCGTCTCTTTTTTACAGGGAAATAATAGAAAATACTGTTTACGATTATTTTTTATTTTTTATAAGTAGTTAAAATCAGTTTAACATCAAGAAGTTACTACCAAAAATGTAATATCTCAAGTCATTTCCATTATTCTAGCAAATTAAAATTCTTAAGTAATTCTGTATAATGTATTCACTGTCAACAAAGAAACTAGCTAACAATTACAGAATAAGTAACTAAATGGCAATTTCATCATCTCCTCGGTATAATTTATTTCCAACTGTACATTATTTAATATAATCTATAATTTTTAATACCCTTTTGTTATTAAAAATTTTATTAATTCACTCCCATAGCCATCCAGCCTGAGTATGTATTTATTCCTTAACGTAATTAAATAAGAAGCAAAAACGCAGAAATGGGCTATGTGTTCCCATATCCAGTAACTCACACCAACCTTGCTAGCTAAAGGATTCCATTCCTTTTTTGTTACTAATGCTAAAACTCATTAGGGTGGAGACGTCATTTAAAGTATTTCCCAGGCAGGTCTTCCAGATCAAAGAGAGTAAAACTTTGGATTTTAAATCTCTTTATTAATACCTTGTTGTATGTAAACATAAATACTTTAAAAAGGCACATTTAGGCCTGGCTCTGTGGCTCATGCCTGTAATCCCAGCACTTTGGGAGGCAGAGGCGGGTGGATCACCTGAGGTCAGGAATTTGAGACCAGTTTGGCCAGCATGGTGAAACTTCATCTCTGCTAAAAATACAAAAAAAATTACCCAGGTGTGGTGGTAGGTGCCTGTAACCCTAGTTACTCAGGAGGCAGAGGCAGAATAATTGCTTTAACCCAGGAGGTGGAGGTTTCAGTGAGCCGAGATTGCACTACTGCACTCCAGCCTGGGCAAAACTCCATCTCTCCCAACAACAACAAAAAAAGGTACAGTTACATGGATTAATCACAAGTGACCACAATGTAGATGAATGAAAGATTTCCTATCAATAACTTTTATTAGACAACAATAAACTCTAAAGATATAAAGTTACCTGTGTAACAACAGCTTCCTCATCAAAGGTTTCTATAAGGGAGCCAATTAATACCAACTCGAGAACTTATTTGGGTTAACAACATTGAAACTACACTGAAATCACCCACTCATTTCTCTGAATCCCCAAGAGGAATCCAAAGGTAACCACATACAATTAGTGCTGATTCAAGCTAATGTCTTAGAAAGGAAAGACACTATATCCGCATTATGTGTTCCTATGACGTATTTATTTCTCACTTCAAGTAAGAAAGATTAACACAGACTGAAACTAGTAGCACCTCTTGACTTTTCACACATTGTTACCCATGCTAATAATTCAATCACTTAAAAATCAGCCATGTAACCTCTGACCCACTGAAGAAGACGAGATGTCATGTCTTTTTTTCTACATACTTCAAAAAAAGTTTCCCTAAAACCTCAAAAGGTTGTAAATTAGGCCTTTTCTTTTTCTGAACACACTAATTCTATTGGTAATAATAGAAATGCTTTTCTGCTGGAGTAACAAGGCATTTTCCAACAGGTTTCTAGAGGAAACAAACAAACAAAAAACATTGAAATAATTTTTCATCTCAAAAAATAACTTACACAATCAAAGTTGATTTTTTAAATTTCTACTTTTTCCTGTAAACAATACTTCATATTTGATTCTCAATTAGGCTACATACATGAAATTTCTGAAATATACTGTCACTACTAACACATAGATAAGACTTTTTTTAATAAGATTATATTTATCTCATAAACAGATGTAAAGATAAAATGGCAAAAGACATAGAGCTTGTGGAAACAACTAATCAAGTGGATAATATGATGTATACAAAACAAAAATACTCTAATAAAAGCTATAACTAGTGTGCTATTACTTTTCTCAGTGAATGCTCTTGGACCAATTAAAAACTGTAAAACAGAAGAATAAATAAAATGCAGTAAGGAACCCACTCTGTGAACTCTACCTCAAAACACAATGGATGCAAACTCAAAATAATAAAAAACACCAGCAAACAGAAAACAGTACTTGTTTCTTGCTTCATTCATTATGTATCTGTGCCCTTAACACATTCTAATTCCTCTATTAGACAATGCTGGAATAAGCAAAAGAAACTAATAACCCACAAGTTGGAAGCAACTCCACCACTTCCAGAAACTACGGAAAGCCCATCCAGTTGTAAAAGCCCTTCCTGAAACAAAGAGATGACTTATAGAAGTAGTCTATTAACTGTGATAATAGACTACTGTGATAATAGAGTTGGACAGAAAGCAATTCCCCAAAATGGTATGAAGGTTATAAAATCATTCCTTAAATGACAGCATAATGACTTCGATTTCGTGGTTGGTTTCAGTGTTATCATTTTTGTGTTTTGCTGTTGAGGTCTGTTCAATTTTTAATGAAATGATGAAGTTTTAAAGAACACAAACTATCCTCAAATCTTGTCAACACAACATTCAGGGAAAGGAGCAAGGAGGGAGTTTAACACTGTAAAGTTACAAAATGTTACCTTAAAAAAGAAGTAATACAGGCCAGGAGGGGTGGCTCACATCTGTAATCCCAGCACTTTGGGAGGCCGAAGCAGGCAGATCACAAGGTCAGGAGTTCGAGACCAGCCTGGCCAACGTAGTAAAACTCTGTCCCTACTAAAAATACAAAAATTACCCAGGCACGGTAGCAGGTGCCTGTAATCCCAGCTACTTGGGAGGCTGAGGAAGGTGAATCACTTGAACTCAGGAGGCAGAGGTTGCAGCGAGCCAAGACTCTGCCACTGCATTCCAGCCTGGACGACAGAGCAAAACTCTGTCTCAAAAAAAAAAAAAAAAAAAAAAAAAAAAAAGTAATACTACCTTTCTGCAGAGTTAAAATTATATCCTTTCTTGTATTTAACTGCAAGCTGAACATCAAGGGAACTAAGAAACAGCACGGCAGCAGATCCAATGGTATAGGCCCTGCCCCTACACACTACAGCCCATTGTAGTCTTTTATACTTGTTCCCTACAGGTACCAACAGTGCAGAGGAAACAGAGCAGTTCTAACTTCTGGATACACAGATTCTGAAAAATTACAAGGAGTTGCAGGAAAAAAAGGCTCATAGGAACCCTGCTTGAGAGGCACTGTTGCTATGCCCTGGTGCACTACTTTAATGCCCCTTCTTGGTACTTTAAATGTTTACTTCCCCTTACAACCTCAAATACTTTTAATTTCATCCTTATAAAGCTGAATGTTACCAGATAAAAAAGTTCCTGTACTATTCAAGGAAAAAAGAAAACTAGAAGAAAGGATTGATAAAAGTCACAAAAACAAGCAAAACTTCTTATCAGAAAATGATTACGAGTAAGGGCAGGTCAATCTGATTTATAATGACAGGCATGTTTTAGAAAATTACATTTCTCAAATCTGTGCAGCATCAGGACTAAGAATTATGTAGAAACAGGAACTTATCTAATTCATGGCAGTATGCACTGTGCCCATCTCCATGCCTGGAACAGAAGATGTAACGATGAACACATGAAAGAATCCAGGCATTGAAAAATAGGTAAGATTCTGAATTCTAGTTTTGCCATTTACTAACTTGACAAAATTTTAACAAGTTTCTTTACAAATGAACTTCAGTTTCCTCATAAAACTGTGATATTAATTTATATTTAATACTATTATAAATACTCAAATGTTTTACAAACGGAATTCAAATCCAGTATACCAGATACCCATAACAGTCCCTTCTACATAAGGGTTGGACTACTAGTTTCTCCATGGTCTATTTAATTTTTGTTTTGTTTTGTTTTTTTGAGTTGGAGTCTCGCTCTGTCTCCACACTGGGGAGCAGTGGCACAATCTCAGCTCACTGCAACTTCCAACTCCCTGGTTTAAGGGATTCTCCTGCTTCAGCCTCCCAAGTAGCTAGGAAAACTGGCACGTGCCACCACACCCAGCTAATTTTTGTATATTTAGTAGAGACAGGGTTTCACCATGTTGACAAGGATGGTCTTGCTCTCCTGACCTCGTGATCCACCTGCCCCGGCCTCCCAAAGTGCTGGGACTACAGGCGCCAGCCACCACACCTGGCTCATTTACATTTTTTAATGTTTAAACAAAATCAAAAGAACGATATGTCATGACATAAAATATGTATGAAATTTAAATATGTATCAAGTAATATAATCTAAGTATTGTCAATAAATGGATATTCATTTCTCTCATTATATAGAAAACCTATACAACACCCTCAAATTTTGCCTTTTGGCCTCCAAAGTCTAAAATATTTACCACGTAGCCATTTATAGAAGACAGTAGCTGACCACTATTCCAACTGGTTTGGACAAAATCAGTAGATAGACTACAGCCTCCTCTTGTCAATCAATGTTTTTATATTTAATAGAAACAGATTAAAGACAGTAAAACATGGTTCTTGTGGCTTATCACAGTGCTAGTGAAATAAGAAAGAACAGTCTCAGAATAAATTATCTGCTTAAGAAAATCCTAAAGGGGGTGTGATGGGTGAGGACATAATTAGGTCAATAACTATGTTTTTTAAATGCTCCCTTTCAGTATTATTTCCCCCTAAGATATTAATTTAATTTGTACAGATCTTATTGAGATTAAACTACTTAAGTCTTAAGTGTTTAATTCTAAAATGGGTAACTATTTTTAGCAAAAAATAACTTTGGACAAGGAGTTAACTGACTTGGCCTGGAATTCTTGTTCTATCCCTTAAAGAGCTCTGTGACATTGGATAAATCACTTCAAACATCAGCCTCCAGTTTTTTCATTTGAAAAGTAGGCATGATATTAAATTAATTCACAACATTAGTAAAAAGATCGATTGATATAAAAATGTATCTTAATCTAAAAGCACTACCCTAATAGAAAGTGAAATTCATCATAAATTAAAACAACTCTGAAATAACCCACCCACCCTGCCACACACACATACTTATTAGCCACACTTAACTATGTTCTGCAAAAGATTAAGTTCTACTTACAAAAGACCTCGAAACATGAATGGGTTAGATCTCAGTGTTGGAATAATAATAATAATAATAACAAGAAAATATGTGTAAATCTGATCTAAAACTAGCAATAAATTCTGATTCATGAAATAAAAGCCAAATCTACCTCAAACTGAAGTATTCTATATTGAAAAGCCAACATAGGTGACTAAAAAAAAAAATCAACTGTTTAAACAAGTAATTCAAGGTTAAATACTATACATAAAAGTGCTTACAAATCAAGAGTATCAGTTTCAAAGTAGATAATAAATGGAAAGGGAAAAATATTAATTTTAATTTTTAAATGGTGACATTTTCTCCTATCAAATTTCCAAGGATGTGTTTGTATGGCTATTGTAAAACAGACAGCATCATATTTCTGAAATTATGGAGTGGTACAGTCTTCCTGAAAAAAGCATTACCAAATCCCATTTGCAAGAACAACACATTCTAACAAGAACAAAAAAAACTTGACAAAGATTTGGATAAAATTTATTAATAAAAACATTGAAACAAACTAAAGGCCCATAGTAAAGTAGTAGCTTCAAACTATATTGACAAAATGGAATATGATGCAACTCTAAAAACAATATTACAGTATTAAATAATATGATAAATACAGTAAAAATAAATATTACAAATAATACTATATTAATATTTTGTGAGTTGGGAATGGATTCCCAGACAAGTATGTAAAAGAATTAAAATTGTACTTATATATACATGCATCGGGGAAAAATAAAACAAAAACAAGAAATGGAAACCCTTTTTGGAATAACAGTGACCAGTTCATCTAAACCAATTAGGCTCAGTAATAAGGGAACTAATGAAGATGGCTGCCAACCCTGAGGTACCAAGAAACAGGACTTGGGTTAAGGTGAGTAGATGAACAAAAAGGTACTTGGCCCAGGAGGGTAACAGAAATTCTGTCCCTTTGTGGGAACAATTTAAAAATATACAATTTCTCACCCTGATAACCAAAGAGAAGATATTGAGGTTTCTGTAATCTTACTGGTTCAGAGCTACCAGCCTGCAGACCTAGGTGAACATTAGAGATGGGACGGTTTTTCAAAAACTGCATGTTTTTCTGCATCCTACACCACAGTTCCCTTATCACAGCTGAGATACATTTCCCCTGGGTGATGTGTGCCCCGACACACTCATTCAATAAGGAGTATTTTGCTTGAGCAAATACTGCATATGTTTCTCCTAATCCCCACCTCTCTCAACTCATAATTTCCTTTTTTGCTGTTTGTTCCAAATTCTCCCCCACCCCCAACTTAGTCCAAGTTTCTTCCCAGTATGTCCCATGGCTGGCTCTTGGCTGTTGTGTTAACCTTGACATGCTGAAAGGTGGACTGATGAACTATTTTTCTGAAAACTAATTTTCTATTTAAACAAAAAACAAATGGTAACTGTGGCACCAAGGTGCCAGTAGAAAATTCCAAAATTAATTTTTGTATGATTTATTTGAGTAACAAAGTTAATCTGTTTACACTATGGAATTGATTCTTAAATATTCACTATATAAAATCTGGTACGTGAATTCCTGTCTTCGTAGCATTTCTCACAGTATTCTTCCCACTTAGAATGCCCTTCTATCTGCTCTGCTTCTGGGATCAAGAGCTCCTGCCTTTAAAGCCTCCCCTAAGAGAAGACACAGCATAAACTATCATGAAACTACCAAAAGATGCAATTCAGAGACAGGACGACAAGTTTAGTGCTTGTATAAATTATGTGCATAAGACTAAATCACACTAACAAATGTTAAGTTTTTCAAAGAGAAGTAATTTATTGTCAGAGATGAGGAACATTAAAGCAGAGGAGACTGATATGACCCATACATATAACCCTTGTGCACTGAGTCTTGATGAAAAGGCAAAGAGAAGGGTCTGTACAATTGTATGTTTCAGATTTAACATAATTCCTAAGGGCCCAACGATTTTTGAAATGGTAAATGAATACCACTTCAACTTAAAATCACCAGCTGCCTTAGCCCCTAACAAGACAGTCTGTCCTTTGAAACTTTGAAGCCTGACACTGACTTCCTTCCAGCTATGAAGAGTCCTAGATGGCACCTTCTTCCAACAGAAAGCTGTTCTGTCTACATTTAAAATTTATTGTTTAGTGTAGCCACCACCCTCAATGATCTTAGCTAGATCTTCTGAATAACTTGCTGCAGCTTCCATGTCAGCACTTGCCTTCACCTCCCACTTTTTTGTTATGGAGAAGATGGCTTCTTTCCTTTAGCACCATGAGCTAACTTCTGTTGACTGTAAACTTTCCTCTACATCTTCCTCACCTCTCAGGCTTCACAGAATTTGAAGAGAGTTGGGGCCTTGCTCTGGATTAGGCTTTCCTTAAGGGAATGTTGGGGCTGGTTTGATCTTCTCTCCAGACCACTAAAACTTTTTCCATATCAGCAACAAAAGCTGTTTCACTTTCTTATCACCTGTGTGTTCACTGAAGTAGCACTTTTAATTTCCTTCAAGAACTCTTTCTTTGCATTCACAGCTTGGCTAACTGGCATAAGACTCCGAGATTTGGGCCTATCTCAGCTTTTGATATGCCTTCCTCACTAAGCTTAATCATTTCTAGCTTTAGATTTAATATGGAGAAAACGTGCAACTTTTCATTTCACTTGAACATTTTATAGGCCATTGTAGGGTTATTAATTGCTTAATTTCAAAATTTTTGTGTCTCAGGGAATAAAGAGGGCTGATGAAAGGGGGAGAGATGAGAGACGGGGAAGGGCCAGTTGGAGAGCAGTCAGAAAATATAACATTCCTTAAGTTCATCGTCTGAAGGGCAATTGGATTCATCGCAATCCAATTACGATAATACACATCAAACAGTTACAATAATATTAAAGATCACTGATCACAGATCACCGTAACAAATATAATAATAGAAAGCTTGAAATACTGTGAGAATTAACAAAATGTGACACAGACACATGAAGTGAGCACATACTGTTGGAAAAATGGTGCTGACAGACTTGTGGGAAACAGAGTTTCCTCAAACCTTCAATCTGAAAAAAATGTAGTATCTACAAAGCACAGTAAAACAAGGTATTACTATATGCCGAACTCATTTAAGTCTTTCACCGTTTCACATACATTTACTTGGGCATTTTGCAAAGGTATTGAAAGCTGCTCCAGTATTTTTCCAAAAAACGAAAATGAAGCTTAATTTAGTATGTTGTATGAGCACTGTCAAGCTAGCTAACATATTTTACTATTTATCAAAAGAGGAGTTTCTATGTTATAGCTACCCTTCTGAAATTCTTGTGACTTACTGTCTCCATACCTTGAATTTTTCTCTACTTCAGTTCAACAATCACATTACTTACTACCTTCATCCTTCTAAAAGGAAAGCTAATCCTAGCAGGTTGAATGGGTTTGACAGCTTTCCCTGGTCTTTAAGATAAATTCCAATGCCCAAGTATGGTATAGAAAGCCTATTAACTTTCTAGCCACACCCAAAGTATCCAGACTCTTTCCCTGAATTCTCTATCCCAAATGAATGAAATCATACTCATCTTTAAAGAATATTAGTCATGTTATTTTCTGGGTCTGACAATCAGAACTAATCATTTGTTTTATATGCTCTCAGAGATTTTGTGCAGGCCTAAATTATCCCACGTAGCAATTAAGAATAATTACAATTTATATAGGTATTAGTCTCTCAGAGTATCAAGTCTTACACCTTTCTCCACTTTTTTTTTCACAAAATGCATCTGCATGTGACAAATTGTATTTAAATAACATAATCATATAACGCTACTTAAGGAAGAGATAAATGTTTAAAATTTCACTTGGGAATGTTGAAATTCGAAGAGATTTTTAGGATCATGCAGCCCAGTGTTTCTTTTTATGTATTTTTACTACATTCCTTAAGAATGACATGTTATATCAAAATACTGTACCCTTATTATATGAACATATACTTAATAGAAATTTCATGAAAAAATACTCATTATATAAACTGTACTGATATTTGCTATTCTCTTTCATTTAAGTGATGATTGTAACCCACTAAATATTGTGCTTACGAATTGATAATGAGTTGTAAATCACAATTTGAAAAGCACTGATCTAGTCTAAACTTTTGAATTAAAAAACTGCAACCAATAACAGTTATATGGATTCCTCAAGTTTCTTAAATTAGTTAATGTTAGGCACTATATTATAAGACACTGATCAAACTACCTGGGTAGCTGTTCTGCACATTCTCAATGCACATTTTGTATATTCTATCAATTGGTTCAGTAAGAAATTTGAAGTTTCAAGTGACACTAAAAGGTCTCTTCTCACCAAAGTATAATTATTCTCAAATCACATTTCAGTTATAAATTTACTTACAATAGTCCATATTAAATATATAACAAAATATATGAGGAATGTCTATCTTTAGCTAATTACACCAGGGGGCACTTTTTAAAAAGTATCTCAAGACTTCAGCCTAAGTGCATCTTTCTGAGAAAGTGTGTCACATTCCTGGAATTTCAGAGCTATGGTCTTGTAATCCATTACCAGTTTTCTATCAAGGGATTACCCTCTTGTTTTTCTTACATTAATTATATATAGAATCCTCAGGCAGATATTCTGACAGAAAGAATGTAAACGAGCTAAGCAGACACTAGTTTCATTTAAAAGAGTATATGAAAACACTCTATTTTAAATAGAAATCCGATAAAGGTTTAAAATTATTTTTATTTGAAAGGTTTTGTTTAAATAAAAACCACAGGTTGAAAAGCTTATCATATTTGACTATTAATGCTGAATAAATAATCAACTTAGAGTTACATCTGTAAAGGTAAAATGCATTTCAACAATGTTTGGGAAGAAAAAACTTAAAATATAAAATTACCTAACGGTTAACTCACTCTAAGAAGCTGAATTTTTTGCTTTCTGGCAAAGAATTATCTGATTACAATCAAATTTTAAAAGTTATAATTTGGGCACTATAAAAGAATACATACTGGCCGGCATGGTGCCTTATTCCTCTAATCCCAGCACTTTGGAAGGCCAAGGTAGGTGGATCATAAGGTCAGGAGATAGAGACCATCCTGGCCAACATGGTGAAACCCCGTCTCTACTAAAATACAAAAAACTTAGCGAGGTGTGGTTGTGTGTGCCTGTAGTCCCAGCTACTTGAGAGGCTGAGGCAGGAGGATCACTTGAACCCAGGAGGCAGAGATTGCAGTGAGCCGAGATTGTGCCACTGCACTCTAGCCTCTTGATAGAGTGAGACTGCATCTCAGAAAAAAGTCCCATCATGTAAGTAACTGCAAAGAAGTAACATGTATTTTATATCTAAAATGATATACTGAAATGCAAATCAGGTATACATTATTTAAAGCTGCTTTCAACAAAAAAGGTAAAATTCACTTGTTAAAACCACGCTGTTTTGAAGATACCCAGGGGGTCATTGTTACTAAGTTATTAGTGAGTACTGACCACCAACGCCCAGTATAAGATCCAGTTAATTTCAGATAACTGCCATTTAAGTGACCTGTCTAAATGTTCACAAAACTACATGTTATGCCTAATCATCACGGCTCTGGAGTAACATCAGTTTGAGACTGTTTCAGTATATACATAAACAACAGTAGCACTGTGCTCAAATTTGGAAAAGATACACTTCATGGAAATTTCAACTCTTAATTAAATCACAGAATTAGGTTTTCAAGTAGTAAATAATAAATCGCAATGAATCCTCAATCTGGTTGTCAAGGTAACTACTTTGCCTCTGCCATAATTGCTGTGATCCCCATCTTGCCCTTTTTGACACCAAGCCTTATCATGCATTCTGGTTACAGACTGAGAAAGTAGCTTTTCTATTCCTCTCAGGCAATCATGTAACATGCATTGAGCTTGACTGAACAGGGCCATGCAACGATACAAATGCTGACTTCAAGGCTTTTCCTTTTTTATCTATAAGCAGTAATTAACTAAGTAAGCAGTAGTATATTCTTGTCAAAACCTAGATAAGAAATGGAACCAAGGTGCTTTGGCGGCCTTAGTAGCAGTGTTTATGGCAAGTTTTTACTAATTTATTAATGTATCATCAGAAGACTTGTTTGTGAACCAGGAATTGCTAATGTCTAAAGTTAAACATTATTTTTTTTTAATTCCTCTGAAAACAGAGATAAAACATCAGGTTGAAAGAGTCATACGTAAAATAAACAGAAATATTTACACTAATATGTTACAGTTAACATTTATAAATCAAATATTGTAAGTAAAACAGTAAAGACATTACCAAATAGATGTTAATAGCTCAAAATAGTTTTCCTTCATTTTTGCCTCCTTACTTCTATTTATTTATATTGATCATTTTTCAAATATTATAAAATAAAATCAATAAATAAGTTGGCAGTTTTCTGTCTCTAATTCCATACACTGTTTCCACTGCTTTATATTAATGGTTTTTATTTCCTTAACTAATCCATTAAAAACACTTGTTTTCCAAAATAATTCTATTTGTTTTCAAACGAACTCCTTTAAGTTCATTTTGCTTCATGTTATTTTGGAACACTCTTTTACAACTCACTCAATTATAAATTTATCTCTATTCACTTCAACTACTATAGAAAATAAGCAATATTACCATAAAGTTTTAATTCTATCAGTCTATATCAAAAATCAAAATTAACTCCTTCATCAGCAGGAAGGGCCATGATTCTATATATTTACTCTTTCCGTTTATTTACTTAAACTCACTATGGGGTCACATTAATATCAGGTTTCTCTAGAGTTTGTCACTTAACTAGCATTTATAAGCCTGTTTCCCCATCTACACAGAAAATAGCCCTGATTGTGTCATAGGAATTTCTGAATGTTACATGAAAGAACAGATACATAGCGTTTTGCTCTGTTCAATACATGTTTAGTCAGAAACCATTCAATACCATTTTTGTTTTCAACATCATTAGCAATTTCCAATTTTCAATTTAAAAATAAAATACCAGACAGGAAACTGTACAATTTTGGAATAACAGAGCAGAACGTTTGGTAGAAGTTTAGTTTAAAAAAACTCAACAATATCTTTTAGGAAACTATACTCAGTCAACATATAATCCCAGGCAGAAAAAAAGTAGCAAGATTCTTTAAAAATCATTCACTAGCATAGGTTCTTCTCATGGGTTGGGCAAAAAGAAAGGCAGTTTGGGATGGGTGCAGCGGCTCATGCATCAGGAGTTCGAGACCAGCCTGGATAACAAACATGGCAAAACTCTGTGTCTACAAAAAATATAAAAATTAACTGGCAGTCTTGGCATGTGTCTATAGTCCCGGTTATTCTGGAGGCTGAGGCAGGAGGATCACTTGAGCCCAGGAGATCAAGGCTGAAGACAGCCAAGCCACTGCACTCTAGCCTGGGTGACAAAGTAAGACCCATATAAAAAAAAAAAAAAAAAAAAAAAAAAGACAGTTTCATATAAAAACAAAGGCACATTTATTCTTAAAAATCCATAACACTTGAGTGTAAAAAAAACTGGCAACTAAGGACTTTTTATCTTAATATTTGCAGCATGTCACCATTATGGCTACAATTCTCATCTCAAAAATACCACGTATCTTAACTTTTAAAATTGATAAAGGAAGACAGTAATCATTATAAAAATTCAGATAGATTGTTAGAAAAACAATGCAGTTGAACTAATACCAGGAAGACAAGGATATAAAACAAAAGTTCAGTGCAGTATCTGAAAAAAATCTCATGTTATGAATTTATTGCTTAAATATCTTTCCCCCATTTTTATTTTATTTTAAATAAATGGATTCACTTTTATTCTCTTTTAGAATTAGTAACCACAAAGTATCTTGGAAATAGGAGGAGTATTAGGAGGAAAATAGGAGGAGGATTTTCTTCAAAAATCTACATCAAAGCAATAGTCAAACCTTCATTATCCATGCAAGTAGATGTGAGAAGAACATGATCACAAATGTTCCTACTGGCCTGTGTTAATTTGACATTTACACTGAATACTAATATCTGATTTTCTTGGTTCAAATAATAACAAAATATTTTCTGTAGCACTTTAGTGTTCAAGTAGTGTTAGAATGTTATGCTTTTTAAAAACAATTCTCTGCTTATGTTTTGCCATATAAAATACACAATACTGAAAATAAACTGCATTATTTCTCAGACTAAAGAAACACACCCCCAAAAAAATCCTTTCTCTACCAATGAAACAAACCACACCTTAACTGAGGAAGTTAATTATATGCTTGGGTTTCACAAACCAACTGCTGTTGCCAGCTGCATTCTAAGTAAGAGTAAATAGAGACAGTTTGAGCTGTCAACAAAAGACATAATTAAGTAGGAAAAATGCTGTCAATAAAACATAGCTACATTTAAAACTTTACAAAACAAATAGGGCCAACCAGATTTGGACTGTATTTATAGGCTATACGTCTTAACCACTAAGTAATAGTGTTAAGTAAAAATAATCTAGAAGGGCTAAGGTCTTCAAATATATATGTGGCAAAATAAAATTTTGTTCAAATAGAGGTTAAAAGAGATTATATAGGCTTTCCCAATTAGGGTTCCACAAGAAAATAAACCCCTACATAAAATTATTTGAGGGCTATTTTCCCAATTCTGTTGAATTCTAGAAGCATTAGAGAAATTATTCATTATAAACAATGAATGTGTTAGGTCTTAATTATCTACCTGAACTAGATGAGAGGGGACTGTGGAGCATCTTATGACCTATGCAAACAGACTGCATATTTTTCAGTTTAAAACATGTCATGGATACAAAAGGCATTCCACCCGTCCCTCAGAGTTGTCTTCTAACCATAATGTTAAGGCAAATGTTTTGCAAAATGCTTTCACATTTACTGTGCCATTATCCATCTAAACAGCTCTGGTTATCTGGACACAGTTTGCAGAAAGCAGATTTTTTACCATTTAAAAAAAATATTTTTTACTCTAGTTTTTAAGATAAAATTAACTTTTACTCTGATGAATACCAAAAGATCCTAACTACATGGGACATTTTAATTATTAGTAGTATACTTGGCATAAACTAAATTCTTCAATAGGTCTGCTAGAAAGCACTATTTCTTATAGTAGAAAGCAGCAAATTCTGCAAACTTCAAAGGATTAAGATGGGGAAAAAAACACATCTGTAGCACCACGCAGATTTTTTAACATTTAACCAACTTTCACATTTCTAATTGGAACATATTATGAATCATCATTTCTCTATGTCCACATTTTTCTTCAGATACTTAAAACCAAAAAACAAATTGTACAAATTCTATATAACCTATAGGCTTTCGTAGTACATCGATCTTGGCATACCAGGAAAGACGAGAGGCCCATTAAAAAGGTAGACTCGGGATAAAAAGGGAGGCTGGTATGTGATCTCGAGTAATTTTCACACTCAATGAAAGGAAATGGAGAAAAGGAAAAAATAAATTAATCCAGTATTCACTGAGCACCATTTAGGTGCTCTAGCACATTTTCAGTAAGATTTGGGGAAAGACTAAACAGAATATTGTCTTCACCTTGTATAGTCTGAGGTGTACAGGGAAAGCAAAGAAATAGATGAAACATCACCAATCCATAAAAGGAAGGATATGTAAGTAAATATTCGATTATGCGGTGCAAACTGTAAGCAGTGTAGGAACTAAAAGTAAAGCATGACTGAGGAGAACTGGAGCTGTAAAACGTATTATGAAGGAAGGGAGATCTCACCCTGGCTGGATGAACAGAAAGAACAGGGACAGGTTTCTCTCTTTTTTCAGTACTATTTGTAACAACTTGGAAATAAAAGCAATTTGATTATGTAATTTCAAACATAAACATGAGATTAATATTTGAAGTACTCAGGAATTAATGCCTTACCAAAAATATGTATACAAAAAGTTTTAGCAATCATTTTGAGTCCTAGATCTACCACTTCCCCTACCATTTCAAAACAATACATAATTTCACACTTCAGCATATAAAACTGTTTATCCTGTATAATGCAATATGAGTATACTGGCATTTCAAACAAATATAGGAATAAATGAGGTGGGATGAGTAATATCACCACAATGTTTAAGACAAATATTCTACTTCACTGGTTAAAGTAGGGATTTGAGAGAGAAGGACAAAAAGATATTGATAGAGGCAGGAAACAGCCAAATGCCTAGGCAGATAAGGGAAGGGTCCTGTGACAACCTCCAGCCCACGAAGGTCACTGCGCACAGGGGGCTTGCCTAAACATGCCTGTGGTGAAAAATTCTGTCCCTTAACACATGCGGAGTAAGGGAAATAAATCAATGAGGAGTGGTTCAGACTGAGGGCCCACGTGTACACTGGAAGAATGGGAGTGGGGCAGAAATTCACGTCTTATACAAATAAGAGAATCCAGCCCCATCAGCAGATACAGAAGACCTTGTATTCAACTGTAAAGGAAGAACCAGCAACCTGGTTTCAGGACTCCCCTCTCTGCTGAGAGCTTTCCTTTCGCTTAATAAAATCTACCCCACTTACTCTTCAAGTGTCCGCATGCTGACTTCTTCCTGGTACTGAGACAAGAACCTGGACTTTGTTGAGCTAAGGAGGAAAATATCCTGCATTGATATCTTAAAATTGCTTTCTAAGAAAAACTCTCAGTTAAGAAGAAAGAACTTAAGGTTGACTTAATTTTTCAAGTCCGTACAAATTAGAAAAGGTTGTCTCATGTATTTTACCGTTAAGACAAGGAACATCCAACTATTTGAGAAATAACTCCCCAGACAGATGGAGCATCTGAGGCAAATAATATACTAGAATGCATTCCAACAAGGGCTCTTATAAGAATAATTCAAATGATCACTCTGAAAAAAACAACACAGCAGGATATCACTTTAGATACAGTGAGGTAACCAGAAGAATTATAATTTCCATTGTTCAGATGAGGATCCAAAATACAACTTACTTATTGAGGATCCAAAATACAACTTATTTATTTATTTAGAGACAAAGTCTCACTCTGTTGCCCAGACTGGATGGAGCACAGTGACAAGGTCTTGGCTCACTGCAACCTCCGCCTCCCAGATTCAAGTTATTCTCATGCCTCAGCCACCTAAGTAGCCAGAATTACAGGTGTGTGCCACAACGCCTGGCTAATTTTTGGAATTTTAATAAAGATAGGGTTTTACCATGTTGGCCAGGCTGATCTCAAAACTCCTGGCCTCAGATGATCAGCCTGCCTCCACCTCCCAAAGTGCTAGAATTACGGGTGTGAGCCACTCCGCCAAGCCCAAAATACAACATATTTAAACAACTTGTTTTAGTTCACAGTGCTAGTCATTAGGAGGAATGCAAATCAAATTCAGATATTTTGCATCTTAGTTTCTATTATCACTTGATTTTTTCAGCAGAAGAATAAAGAATATTAGAAAGAATAGTCATTATAAGAACTTCCTTCTTTCTCATTATAAATCTACCTGGCTCACTTAGGCAAATGCATTTGAAGTTTTTTTGTTTTTTGGTTGAGTTAAGTAATTAATCACCAACCAAATAGCTAAACACTTAAAAAAAGGACTTAAGAGTTATCTAAGCCAACTTGCTGATGTTCTAGTTGGGGAAATTATCTAAGTGACTCCCCAAAGATACACAGCAATTCAGTGGCAGAGAAAAGTCAAAACAAATAATTTAAACTATGATGATTTTATTTCTTCGAACACTACTTCTAAGTATTCTTAGTTTTTTTGTTGTTGTTGTTGTTGTTTTCCTGAGCTTGCTCTCTAAATACTCTGTGCTTTAAGCATACTTCAGTTTCTCCAGTTAATTTTCCAATCATGCGGGCTCCAAATCTACTCATTCACATGTTGCCTTTCTAAATGTACAATGCTACTTCAATCTGGTCTTAGAATTAAAACAACTCAATAGTCTCTAAACTAATCTTTTTATCAGAGTTACAGATCATTCATCAAAGGAGTAAGGGAAAGAAGATACATTATTTTCATATTTTGTTTTCATTTCATTGTTTGCTAGGCTAACATATTTAAGAATATATTCAAGGTACTTTTAAATGTTTTGGGGGAGGCATCTTCTTTCAAAAGATACATGTTTTAAAACAAATGCTAACTTTTGATATGAACTAATTAAAATGAAACCCAAAATCCTACCACAGCATATCATTCATGTCTTTTTAAAAAAGAAATCTTCCTAGTGTGTTCAAGCAAAGAGTATAAACCATAATACTGTATTTATTTCTTATTTCCCATTATACCATTTACTCTAGCTTTTAGCCTTTTATGTGACATTGAGCTATTTTACAGTTACAAAATAGTTGAAAAGAATGACCTGTTAATTTGAAAGGGACACATTCATTACAACATCTCTCTCTGGCTCTATAATATTTTAATTTCTTTTCCGAAGACAAACCAGTTGGAAAGTGACCGTCTGCTAGTGTGTTAGTATTATTTGGGCAAAGTAATGAATAAATGTCCTCCTTTGCAGTAAAAAGAAGATTATTAAATGAAAAGAAATCCAGGGTAAAAAAACTGAAACAAACAGATTGATTCAGTGCCACAAAAATGCCTTTTTCATTAATTATTTACAACTCAAACAACAGAATAATTTCAAAACATGCATTGATAGTATAAATAAATCTTCCGAAATCTATTTTTTGAACTCACCCAAGAAATACATTACAAAGTAAATTAAAAATAAAACTTTCTGTCAATTATTCTCATATAATTTCTTCAACATCTATTCAAACATAGATAGGCTGCCACCATCATAAATACCTTCCAAACATGTAATTTCAAAAATGTAAACATAGTAACTTAAATTTTTCAGGTTGCTATTTTCATATATTTTGAAACATTTTCCAAATACAAATTCCATCCACATTCAATGAGTTAAGAGATATTTATTTACCAATAAATTATTACAAGGATGTCAAATCAATTAATAAACAGATATCTGATCTTTATTATGGGTAATTTCTCTGCATGTATAATGTGGATCCTACAGTAAGTATGTAAGCTGGATGCCTAATGAGAAACTCCTTCATGTTAGATATGTTAAGAGAAAAGAGCAAAGCATGCCACTGAAATAGTCTTCTTGTGCCTGAGGGAAGTGCTTTGAACATAAGAGATTTGCATACTTGGAAAGCTTCGGCTTCCCTGAATCTCTTGGAAAGCTTACCAAATGAGACTAAAACATCCCCCTTGAAACTGTAGTCCAATTTTTAGGAGCAGAAACTATAAATGCTTATTCATTACAACTGCACAGTATTCTAATATAGCAAACAAATGGAAAATTATGGATTTTTATAGTAAACATTCCCAGACAGTTTTTTTTTTAATCTGTAAACATGATTTACAGAGATTTGTCTTTCTTTCAAATAAGATTAAACTGCCTATGTCAAGCCTGACTTATGATTAACACCTGGTAAACATTTTAAACGGATTTAATTGCTATTAAGCAGATAAGTCACACTCAATAACTGCTAAGGGTAAGGTATCCATATAACTACCTATAAATGGCAGTAGCTATATTTCTTTTAAGGTCTATCTGTAATTTGCCTTCCCAAAAATACCAAGTGCTTTTATTTTTTAACAAAACAAGATTCTTAAAGCACACAACCAGCAACAACAACAACAACAAAAAACCATGTATTGTTCCTAGGTTTCCTTTCAGTAAAATGTGGCTCTAAAAATAAATGTGATACGGCCTACATAATTAAATATTTCTGGTTCATTTAGGTCAAACTAGGATTTTGCGTTGTTCTTGGAGTATCTGCAGAACTCCAACTACACACACATTAAAATACCGAAATAATTACTGGATCTTTCCATTATTTAACACTGATGGAGCATCTGACTATATATATCAAGCAAGATTCTGAGTACTTTCTGAATAGTATTATAATTCCTTTAATCCTCCTAATAGTAATATTTTAATCCTCATTTTAAAGATAAGTAAAACAAAGCACAGAGAGGGTAAGTGGCCCAAGGTCATGAATAGAAGAGCTATGATTCACTTATTCACTCTAGCTCTAGAGTATGCTCACAGCACTATGTTATGCCACCTTAGTCATGTCAATTGCAGCAATAAACTTTAATGCACAGAGATGAAGACAAATTCTCTTAAGTGGAAAAGTCGATCCTGAGAAACAGTTACTACTTTATGCCACCCTGAAGTGAGAATATCTATTAAAACAAAAGGTTGTTCATTCATGGGCACTTTAATATAAAACTATTAAAAAAGATGGCCAGGGAGACAGGAATAGAGTTAAGACTCAATATTGTAGAATGAGCGATTGGGCAGGAGTGTAATCCTAGCACTTTGGGAGGCAAGAGGCAGGTGATCACGAGGTCAAGAGATGAAGACCATCCTGGTCAACATGGTGAAATACCGTCTCTACAAAAAATACAAAAAAACAGTAGCTGGGAGTAGGTGCACGCACATGTAGTTCTGGCTACTCAGGAGGCTAAGGCAGGAGAATCCCTTGAACCCAGGAGATGGAGGTTGCAGGGAGCCAAGATTTCACCACTGCACTCCAGCCTGGTGACTGAGTGAAAACCGTCTCAAAAAAAGAAAAAAAATAGAGCACTCAGAAAATCCTGGCTCAGGGAATGAATCTGGTCTACTTTGAATTCCGCTAAATTAGAAAACTGAGGTTGTTGATAAACCTCAACCACAGTCCACAACTTGGAAACTATGGATGAAAGTTTTTGAAGCCGAAGTTCCACAAGTAGATTTAGCTGTGTAAAAGCTAAAGGTTTAAGGACTAACAATAAATGTCAAGGAATCTTTAAAATTTTTCTCCAGTCTGAAGATTTGAGTTACCCAGATTCTGTCACTAAATAACTACTTTACACAGAATGAAAACATCAAGTCTTGTCTGAATCTGATCCCTCCAGTCACAAATTAGGGTGTTGGAGTATTAGCTTCAGAAAGTGCTTTCTAACGTATTTATACAAATCTTTAACTTAAGTCACTCAAGTTAAACAAGTACCTATTGATAGCCAGGTAACTCTTCTTGCTAATACATGAAAGGCTCTGTTAAGTACAAATCAGGGATTTCTCTAGTGGTCTGAAATGATTTAATAGAATCAAAAGAAAAAGTAATTTTATAGCACATATGAATGAGTGTAAAAGGTCACACATTGCCTAATATTATTAACAGGTTTGTAGGAAATTAAAATACTACAGTCTACAATGTAAAGTATACTATAAAAACAAATGTTGGGATTCTTAAATATTTCATTACTATATATAAAATTTTGATAAATATAAATAAAAGGTATTAACTTACAAGTATCTGCTTCCAAAAATATTTCAGAACACATTCAAAGCATATAATAAAATACACCTTAATTCCACTTTTGACCAGGCATCAAAAACTTTACATTTTTAATATAGTTATTTTATATGAAGTCCTATGTGGAAAGCACTGATTATTTAACTCTTTAATATTCTAAAAATTGGCTCAAATATGATAACTTTGGTAAAATGTCAACTGTTTACAATACCTTAGCCATTCATTGAAAAACAAAAACATAAGTCTCAAGCTCTAGACTCTTAAAGAAATAGACATGTTTTACAAGCACTTTTTATATAGTATTCTCTTTTATGCACTTTAAAAAGTTGAACTACTATAGCAAATGAATAATTGATTTACAGGGGAAAAGGTTCAAGTGAAGGACATACTATTAACTGTGCATTAGAGAAACAGGGTAGAAGAAAATGTCTCTCTCCATAATATTTTCAAAGTAATATTACAAAAATGCAAATGCCAGATATAGGTGATGCTCTCCATTTCACAGCACCTAAGTCACACAATGAACCCTAAGCCCCTTCCAAAAACAATAACAAAATGGCAGACTCCATATCCAGCTATAAACAAAAAGCAAGTGTTCTTCCATTATGGACATATAAGAAGAGTGCTATACTCGACCAGTATTTTAAAGACTAAGACTTAACTGTTGTTCCAAATTTATACAAGTACATCAAGAATCTAGTCACAACATGGGGCAATATTAAATAGATTCAAATATATCATAGTCAAAAATCCTATAATCAACAATGCTGTTAACAATCCAATAGAACATAACATACTCATAATGCTTCTGTCACTCAAAAGCATTATAAAGCTTCTTTAATCAAATTTTGCTTCTTAAATTCTGTATTTTGTTAAATGACAGAACTAGATCTTAATTTTCCCATATATTTTTCATCCCAAACCCATACAAATAACTAGTCCAGCCACTCAGTTTTCAACCCAACACCAGAAGACAAGTAATATTAGGGAAGTGGGCCGGCAGTTGTTCACTCTGTCATATCCCTTGAATGCAACTCTGATTTGCCTTTGTTCTGACAGTAGCAAACAGCTGCTTATAAATGAGCCACCATCACTGGGCTGCCTCCCATTATTCCACACTTTTGTTTGACAAGGTCACTTGCTGCACAGATTTGAGGAAAAAAGAGTGCGTGGCCTATAGAATTAACAGTTTAAGACACAGGCAACCCAGCCATTTTTCTTCTGGTAACATAAGCAAAGCATAACTTAAAAAGAAGGTAGGGCGTGGTGGCTCATGCCTGTAATCCCAGCACTTTAGGAGGCTGAGGCGGGTGGATCATTTAAAGCCAAGAGTTCAAGACCAGCCTGGTCAACATGGTGAGACCCCATCTCTACTAAAAATGCAAAAATTGGCCAGGAGTGGTGGCTTGCGCCTGTAATCACAGCTACTCAGGAGGCTGAGGCAGAAGAATCGCTTGAACCTGGGAGGCACAGGTTGCAGTGAGCTGAGATGATGCCACTGTACTGTAGCCTGGGGTACAGAGCAAGACTCAATCTCAAAGGCCGGGGGGGGGGAGGCAGGAAAGGGGGGAAGGGGGGGGGAGGGAGGAGGGAGGAAGGGAGGGATTCAGATCAGCAAGTGGAGAAACATTTCAGAAAAACTCCAGAACATAATCCTGGTTTTAAGTTTCAATAACAATTTAACTTGAAACTAATTTCATTAACAGGAAAAGCGGCAGGTATCTACAATCAAAAATTTCATAGTTCCTTCTGATGTGATGTTGGTTGCTACTTTTAATAAATTTTATATAATATACAAATTAATCTGAAACTTATTGGTAAAATGATTAATCAATATTCCACCAATGCTCCAAAAGGTACAACTGACACAATACAATGAGGCTCCTTTTAATTTTTAGCTTGACCTATGATCTTCAGAAGGGCTTAAAGCTACAATATGACAATTTCATACAATTAAGTTATTTCCAAAGGGAGCCAAAGTTATCAAACTCAAATGGCAAGTTTTCAATGCTATGGAAGAATGTGAAGAAGGCATGTTGGAGTAGCTACCCATCCAAAATAAATCATTATTTTGTAGATTTTAAAGTTTATGAATGGGAAAAAATCTAAGAAACTCTTTACACATTTTGAGGATAAAAATCCCTAAATATGACATAGAAATCTGGAGTTAAAACAGTTATTGACCAGTATTTATCACTACTCCATCTTTTTTACCTATACATATAATCAGAGGGCTCTGCACATTTTTCATCTTGATATGCAACCATCAGAAGGAGTATGAGTCAATAGTAAGTTTCAATACTTTATTAATGCTTAACTAAAATAAAACAAATTCTTTTCAGCAACTTGGGTACTTTGAATGTGTTCGTTGGTAAGAATTAGATATTTCCACATGAGGGGTGGGACTAAAAATCAAGTGATTACACCTTAATTATCCTCATTCTCTATTCAAATGTTATGATAATATTCATAGAATATACTATCCAAGTTTTCAAATAATTTCCTGCCTCCCATCATCTAATATGATCAGCAAACTTTATCAGTTCTTGTCTCATGGGAAGGAATTTCAGTTCTAAAAGTGTTCTGATTACCTTAGCTGGGCTGATGTTATATACACCTTGTAAGGGCTACTCCATTTTCAGTAATTCTTAGCCTTACACTCTGATCTATCATTTATAATGTTCAAGTAAAATGGGTTTTCTACATTTCAATCAGAATTACCTCTTTACTGTCAAAGCACATTTACAAAGTATCACATTTAGAGACAAAAAGAAATAAGTTGTATAACTAAATTATATTCAAATTATCCAATGCTAACAAGTATTCACATAGCAAAAAAAAAAATAAAAGAGGCTAATGGCAATCTTTATGACAGCCTTTACTTTCACACAAAGATTTGAATACTCTCGTAGTTCACTATTAAGAGTATAGGACAGAAGATATTCAGTTTCATTTATATTTAAAAGCAGAGAAATCACCCAAACTCATTTACAACTCTTCATTTTCCTTACAATATGTTAACAGCAGGTGGTCTACACCATCTTGGAAATATGTAGGTGGCTTAAAATGCCTTTACATGTCAAGAGCCTGAATTAAAAATAAACTTTAGCTTTAACTTCATTTTCATTTAAATCTATACTCTGTATACTGAATTTATACTAAAAATTTGCTCATTTTAATCCATGTTCTTCAAAGAGTTAAGCATTATTTAAGCTGAGATAGCTGAAAAAAATAAGCTAGTAAGAAATTATAAGTGCTTACTTTTGTATATGACCAACTTTTTAGCTTTATACTGATGAACACTAAAAGACATTAATGCCATTACAATAGGAAAATCATGATTATATGGTTTATATACTACTCCTTAAAAATCCAGAAAAATATCTATGTGGATATGTAAGCTAAGTGTCCACCATTGGCAATGACTTTTTAGAAATAATGATATAAAATAATTAAAATAATTTGCAAGGGCATATACCTCCTCCTACTTAGTCTGATATGTGAGTATTTCAACAGCCAAAATGAAACACGAAAGCCTAATCAGCACCAACACAATACTCGATTAATCTCTCTGGTTATCAGAGAGATTAATTTGTCTAGTGACAAATTAATACTTAAAATCAATGAAAAATGAGGTAATACCTATTGAAATATGTGAACTGAAAAGTATAGTTTATTTTTCATCTTCCATCAACAGTGTAGTCACCTATGTTTACCATTTCACTAGACAATAAAAACACTGTCTTCAAAAAAAGGGGAAAGATTAACATTTACTAACTCTAGGTAAAAAGTACAAAGTTTTCAAAAAGCAGTTTTATACAAATAATACCAACCACTATAAACACTACAATTTTCATAAGCAGAAAAAGAGAACCATAAAAAATAAATGTTTTTTGATTAAGTATGCTAACATGTAAATAAATAAGGTAAAATTCATTTTTATTTCAACAGTATTAACACCAATAAAAAACAAAAGCTTGATTGTCTGCAAAAAATAATTTCATTAGGACTAGCTGTTCTGACAACTTAAAATGTAGTTTATATTCCTGTATCTTGAAAATAACTTCCTAGGCCTACCATTTTTAACTATGCCAAAACTAGATTATCATTATGGATATTACCTAAAATGTGAAGTTTTGATGTGAAACTAAGATAAAAGTTTCCATATCTACCTTGGTTTTATTTTAAAACTGATCCTTGCAATTTTAAGTGTGATCTTCTTAAGTCTCATATTCTGTTCCTACATATCAAAATGCTTTAAGAAAGAATCAACAGGAAATATTTAGTTTTGGTTTTACAGCATTTAAACGCATAAATCAAAGAAGATCACTGATCATCCTTGATATCTGGACTCATGGTATATATCTGTGAAATAAAACTTAAGCAATCCAAGCATTTCAATTTATATAATTAGGAGAAAATAAAAGGTGTTTTGTTTTGTTTGCAAATCTTCTATTTCAACAAGTGTTAGATTACCAAAAAATTGTAATAAAATAATGAATTTTATTCTCCTTTTATAAAAACTCTCAGGAAAATGTGTAAAAAGTTTTATGTGCAGATACATACACTAAAATGTACCAACTTAACCTGAATAATTGATTGCAACAAGCTACGTCTTTATTTCCACACACATCTCATAAGTGTTATTTTTTGTTATTGTTTCATAAGGAAAATGTACATTTCCTACTTTTTAAATTTTGGCATGATATATACATAGCACATTCCTGTTTAAGATGCACAGCCATTAAATATATTTTACAATGTAGATCAAATAGCTAACAAGTTCTCATAAAGAGATTTGAACACTTAAGTGAATGCAAAGGAATTCAAAATTGCACTTGACCTCAATGAAGACTCAACTTAATCTAAAAAATTAAAATATTTAACATGTCTATCTAAACAAAGTATGTCTCTGAACACATAATGTGCATTATTCAAAGTCACAAAAACACAATTATATGTTGTTTTTTTACATACATTTAATTAATAGTTTTGATGATCAATGTGACTGACATTCACCCTTCATTTTTACAACAGTGAGAACCTGGAATAATTTATAAATTGTGAAGAGACTAAAGTATTCAAACTATACATACATATTAGTACTTTCCTATCATGATGTTTTTATGTGTCTACTTAGTTATGTTTACCATGGCTAGAAGTCATTATTCATGGTGATCTAATACTAACAGGTGGCCAATATTAAGTGGATTTCTTGAAGAAAGGAAGAGCAAGATTACAGCGTCCATTAAGAAAATAAACAGATCTGTGTATCTTTATATTGTAGTTTAATGTAGCAAGGGTCTTCCAATCTTTTTTTTTTTTAAGTGTGTTTGATCAGGTAATAGGTCTGAATGTTTATATTCTTGACAGTCTTTGAAAATAGCTAAAAAGAAAACTTTGAAAAAAAAAAAAAAAAAAGACCTCAAAAAAGACCCAAGTGATTTATAACTATACCTTAACAATGATTTGGTCCTCTTCTATCTCAGTCAACAATATCAACATTCAACCCGGTTGCACAAGCCAGAAACCAAGAATAAGTGACATCATTTCTCCCATCTCCAAGCCTGGCTGATTTCAATGTTTCAATTATCTCTCTAAACTATTTCCTTTATATTATCTCTACTGTAGTGAGATAATCCACATATTTATTCTACTGTTCTCATAACATCCTTTCAAATCCCCTGCATACTTTATATGCAGTATGAAGATCCACATTACACATTCCAATGCATCTTTAGTTACTAAATACAGAGAGTACCCTACTTGAGAGTGGCTGAGTAGAACGAAAATAGTATTCCTGCCCAGATGGAGCCAACATTCTAGTGCAAATAACAGGGACCTTTCCCCCCAAAAAGGTGTAAAATAGATAAACAGATTCAAGCTGGTAATGAGTACTAAAATAAAGAAGCAAAGTTAACATGAGTGTTTAGGTATGAATGTGGTAGGGGAGACGGGTGTTGTAATTGGGCAGGTAGCTTCTCTGAGATAGGAAAAATTAAGTATCATTCTAAAAAAGAAGTAATCCTAAGAAGAGGAGGAGACAATGATCCTAAGCAACGAAACTATAGGTATATAAACACATTGAGGCATTTAGAGGAACTAAAATAAGACCAGCATGGCTGAAGCCAGGAGAACCTACCAAAGGGTGGCTCCACAGCAAGCTGGAGAGAGGATCCAGGGCCAAGCTACTTAGAGCTGTGCACCTACTGAGGCCACCGAGGGTTTTTGATAGGGAAAGAGATCCAATTTGTATTTCACAAAGTTCACTTTGCCAAGCTATGAGGAATAAATGGAAAAGGAGGGGAACAAAGATGAAGGCAGCCACCGCACAAAGCAACCACCTTTGTAGAACATATTATACGTGTAATTCAGTTAATGCACGTCTCCCCCACATCTTAACTAAGTTCCATGAAGGTAAGAACTTGGGGTAGTTTTGTTTCAACAATCTTAGCACTGCCTACTACAATGCCCAGCGTACAGCAATGGCACGGATTAATATTATTAATATTAGCAATAAAACCTCTTCAATGTAAAAGGAAAAAGTAATTTTTAACACACACACACACACAGCCCTACCCAAAGTGGAGCTTTTTTTTAAGTGGATTACATGGGCATAATAATTTGTGTCTATATTAGCCTATGTATTTATTTGGGAGAGTTGCCTAGCTTTTGTCAGATTCTCTAAAGAGTCTATAAGCACCAAAGTTTTAAGAACAACTAACACTGTAAGGTAGAGTCATTTTAAGATATAAGGAGATAATAATCTAAAATAGAACAGAAAATGAAATAAAATCTAAGTTCTTCATAAATAGATAAATTAACTCCTGATTATTCACTCAAATACAGAACAAATATGAATTAAACATTTTTTGCATATTACTTATCCTTGACTTTGCAATTAAGTATTTGGTTTTCCTTTATAACTTTATTTCATTTAGGTACTTAGTGTTAGCAATTCCATGTAAACAAAAGTAGTTCACAATGATCTTTTTAAAAAATCTCAAGTTTGTAGATAAGAATTAACCTACAGATAATCATATTCTTTTGCACAGTAATTTAACTAAATACTTTCAAGTACAGAAATATACAACTCATTCATCAGCTTCAATATTGTTTTTTCTCTCATATATCAGTACAGTTGCCTCCTAACTTCTGACTCTCTGACACAAATCTGAAAAGAGCCACATGGCACAGGCCCATGAGCACATAGCAACGGCAGTCAGAACACTCCAGGGAAGAAGTTTGATTTGTTTTTATGGACACCCAAAACAGCACTCCTCTTTTGCCATGAAGTTCAATAACAATGCTACCTTCTTCAAAAATATATAACAAAGCACTTTATATACAGGGTTTTTTGGTTGTAATTTTGGGAAAGTAGACATTTCAAAACCTAAGACTTTAGTATAATCAAACACTCACCATAAAAGTAATTTATTACCCAAAGTCAGTAAGATGACTAAGAACATTAGTAAGGATTTTTTATACTACCCAGTTTTTAAAGTAACCATTATTTTAAATAACATAGGTCCCAAATTATTTTGTCTAGAAACATAATGCAATTTTTATAACTATACGATTTATTTGTAATCACAGATAATTTATATTCTAGTAATGAAGCACTTATTTGCCACTTTTAAATTCTGTACTGAGCTCATCCATGCTTTATGTTTGTTAAGAGTCACCTAAGATTCCTATGTATGTTATGGTCAAGATCCATGAAGTATCTATTTTATGCACACACCCCAAAATATTCCCACACATCCCAAATATCAGAGATTAGTTTCTTTGGGGTAAGATTTACAATAAAATTAATAACTGAATCATGAAGATATGTTTGCAGAAATGAATCCTGTATAAATAATGAAAGATTATCTTGCATTCTGCAAGATACAAGATTACAAATATCATCTCAGTAAAACACGATTTCAATAAGAATTTCCAGTAATTTTCAGGGAAATTTATGTATAACTTGTTTCTTTAAAATAACTTTTGCCTTCCACAATAACAACTCAAATTTAAAACTGACGGTAAAATTGTAATTCTTTTAAACATTCTTCAAGGAAATAGTACTTATCTCTATGTATTTAAAAGGACACAAGAACATATAAAAAGTTGTATTCAACCACTGAAACAACAGCTACCTACTATACTAATATATGCCAAGTGCTACTCTGTGAAATAAAACTTTGAACAAAAAGGAAAATGACAGGTCCCATCCTTATAGAGTTTATGGTGGGAGAGACATAAAAATAAAGTATTTACACAGGCACTAAGAATGTTAAGAAGAAAATAAATAGCATGATGTAATTTAAAGGTGCTTTCCATGTAATGGTTATGAAAAGCCTCTATGGGATTGACATTAATTGGAAACAAAACGTAAAGGATGTGAAAAAGTCAGTGATGTGACAAGCCAAGGAATGAGGTCCAGAGGCAAGGAAAAGTATAACATGTTTTAGAAACAGAAAGAAGGAAACAGCATGAAATGTTATTTCTTTCCTGTTCTGCTAAGAACAACAAGGCTTAACAGTATAAACCACGGACTTGAGAAAGGAAGGCTGGATGTTAATCTCACCTCTACCAACTTAACAGTTATATGATCTTGGGCAGTAAGTTACCAGAACACTTTTAGCCCTTTTTTCCTAATATATTTAATAGAGAAAATAAGATCCCTATTTTATGCCTGTTGGCACAAAAAATTTTAATCAGACAAAAAATGCTCGATTCTTTCCTTCTTCCAAAACTGCCGTCACTTTTACCTTTCTTAACTTAAAAGATATAAATTGTTTTCTCTTTAAATTTCACAATCATGTAGAACATTTTCAATAAAATATTTCCAACAAAATTTTCAATGCTGCTTAAAATGATCAAGTTTTCATGGAAAACTGTGATGTAAGCCCTCTCCTCCGCTTCCATGTAAGGTGATGAATTGTTTCCCTGGGAGCTCTGTCCTCCTTGTCTGCAGGGCATGTAGCAAAAGTTACTAACAAAGCCCACTTCATTCCCTATATATCTCTCAGGAAAAATGTACCATTGGCTCAAAACTAGTAATGAAAAAGGAGAAAATTAAATTAAGAATTAGAGACAATTTTTCTTTCTAGGACAGGTAGCTCCTCATGTATGGTGGTTAAGTGAAGAGGGCATTTTTTAAAAACTTAAATAATTATCTTCAAAGTAGAATTCATGTGAACATTCCATATCAGAAAATAAAAGTGACAAAAATAGCTTCAATGTCGTGAAAGCTGCTAAAATACCTCCAGTTCTAATATTTCACGTTTATCTTTTTATTAGTAGGAGTCTGACTGGAGATTCAGACATGGCTGTCACTCACTCTCAATAAAGAAAATGTTGGCCAATGTCACAACTAGCTTTGTCAATAGTAAGAACTACATTAAATTTTAGAAAAGCAAAATAATTAGTTTACAGCTTTGGAAATGTAGAAGAAAGCTGAAAAACAATGGAGCACTTTTGCTAACTTAGTATTTCTACAAGAGTAAAGCCTGTTTGTTTAGAGTGAATAGAGAAACAGGGTAGTGACATCAATATATATAGACAATCTGCTACCTATAAAGTGGTGTACTGGGAGCCATAAGTATTTTTATGTTTGTTTTTTGGGGTCTTTTTGAGACAGTCTTGCTCTATCACCCAGGCTGGAGTGCGGTGGTGTGATCCTGGCTCATTTCAGCCTTCACATTGCAGGCTCAAGGGATTCTCTCTCCTCAGCCTCCCAAGTAGCTGGGATTACAGGGACCCACCACCACACCTAGCTAATTTTTGTATTTTTTTTTTTTTAGTAGAGATGGGGTTTCGCTCTGTTGGCCAGGCTTGTCTTGAACTTCTGGCCTCTGGTTATCTGCCCGCCTCGGGCTCCTAAAGTGCTGGGATTACAGGTGGGAGCCACTGTGCCGGGCTTCATAACTTTTAGAAATAAAGTAAGATAGAGAAATCAAATCCAAGGAGGTGGGAAAATCCCATTTTCCAGCTTCACTGTAAATATATTTATGGTGATTAAAACTTTCATATTAACAGATATAAATTAGGCTATCAAACTAAATAGACACAATGCAATAATCACTTATTTAGAAAAAAAAAATTTACCCTTAATATGCTGTTGGTCAATTCATTCTCTGGTGCAATATTCTGCACATGTCAATAACAGGTATTTGGGGGTGGGAGAAGGATTGTTACAGACATGGTCTCAATGTTGTAGAAATTACATTCAATTTTTTTCTAAATCAGAAATAGGTGTTCACTAAATATATACGTATTAGCCAAATGATATGGCTGACTTCAGACACATGACTTGGCACTTAATTCCCCCTACAAAGAAAACTTCACACTTGACAATTCTCAGGCTCACGCTGAGTCTCTTATAATAGACAAATATACAGAATTAAGCTTTGAAATATATTGAAACTTACTACTTAGGAACACTTATGATTGTTGCCATGTTTGTTGGCCCATATCAGTGCTAAATATATCCATAATGAAGTATAAAATTTAAATACCTGAAATGCTAAAAATTTAACATGGTTTTCATAATTTTAGTGTCCATAAAAAAAACTAAATTCCAGCATTTTTAGCTCTTCTTCCACAATAGATTACTACTTAATATCAGAAAATTGTAATTATATTTAATGTTCCAATAAACACTTAAAACTGGTGAAAAATAAAATATCTGCCTCTCTTCAGATTAATTCAATTCTTCGTACTAAAGAATCATTAAGAGTCTGGGGTGCTGTGACACATAATTCAGTAAGTTTGGGTCAAACGTATTGACTTTAATCTCTTTCTGCAGCTAAATGTGTAAAAATCAACTACCTATCTTTGAGTGTAAGAAAACATGCTCTTTTATTCTGTAGCTGGCTCTCAATATATGATATACCTGGTTTCGTGGGTTCACCCCTTAATTAGTCCTAAAACACGTAAGTCTCACTTTATACTAAATCAAATTTAAATAACAGCAAGATCCTAAAGTTTCCCATCATCTGCCATCTTTTCATCAGCTCACTACAACCCACTTTCAGAATAATCTTAAGAATAATCACAGGAGGGAGCCACTGCTATTTAAGGCAGAGTTCTCAAATTAGGAGGGGTAGGATAGTGTTGCAAAGGGATTGCCAACCAGGATTTTGGAGCTTTTTTTCAGTTTCTGAAAAAGGATCCTTTCATCATAAAGCCTGAGGTTCCTTGGGCAACATTATGCAATATTTAGGAGGCAATGGGGAAACACCATAACCAAGCAACCAAGTCCCATCAATGGTTGTGGTTTAGGTGCCTCAAAAGCTTTCAAGGCAATAATGAAGACCAACCTGAGCTGTCTGTTGCCCACCCTCAATTCATATAAGACAAGGTCCAAAGTGAGAAGGCTACCAATCCTGCAAAGATCAATAGCCTGGAAACCAAACAATGAGATTTCTAATTCCTGTCTGACACCAGCTAGCCCCAGCTATTAATAACAAACAAACCATCTAACTTCACTGCACATTAAACTCCCATACAAATTTTTAAAACCCTTGCCTTTAAAATGTCTATACAAAATATTCCCTTGAAAAAGTATAAACACAATGCCAAAAATCATATTCTCAGCCTTCCAATGTTTGTTCATTTTTCTTCGTGACTTAGTACTTAGAAACCAGTATCACACTTACGTATTTGGTTTTATGGGGAATTGTTTTCTCAAAACACATTTTGGTTTTGAAAAAGCTTTTCTTTTTTACAATAGAGTGAATAGAATAGCAATCATTCACTTATCCACTCCTTCAACAGTTATTATCTCCTCTGTATCACACACTTTTCATTGCATAGGAGACACTGGTAGACGCAAAAGTGATAGGTGAACTTGCTTGGTAAAAGAATAAAAGTACTACAAAAAAAAAAAAAATGTTACTCTTCTTTCCCTAGCGTTTAGAAAATACAAACCCAAGCCGGGCGCGGTGGCTCAAGCCTGTAATCCCAGCACTTTGGGAGGCTGAGGCGGGTGGATCACGAGGTCAAGAGATCGAGACCATCCTGGTCAACAGTGGTAAAACCCCGTCTCTACTAAAAATACAAAAAATTAGCTGGGCATGGTGGCGTGTGCCTGTAATCCCAGCGACTCAGGAGGCTGGGGCAGGAGAATTGCCTGAACCCGGGAGGTGGAGGTTGCGGTGAGCCGAGATCGCGCCATTGCACTCCAGCCTGGGTAACAAGAGCGAAACTCCGTCTCAAAAAAAAAAAAAAAAAAAGAAAAAAAGAAAATACAAATCCAGCAACAACAAAAAATGAGCTTACTCATGTTCTATTAACATAGTCATCTGCTGGGAAATTCATTTATTCAGCAAATTCATTAAAAACTAGTTGTTGTGCTTGGCACTTACTTTCCTGAGGTCTGGGAATATGTAGCAGCAAAAGACATGGTACCTGCTCTTGTTAAGACATAATAAGGCTGGCCGGGCACAGTGGCTCACACCTGTAATCCCAATAATTTGGGAGGCCAAGGTGGGTGGATCACGAGGTCAAGAGATCGTATGTAAGACGAGCTTGAATCAAGATCTATTTGTTATCTTAATATCAGATATCAATACAGAACTATCGGCTAAATGAAAAGAGTATTTTTCATTTTCATAAAATGAAAAGAGTATTTGTCAGAGTTGATGGGGCTAAAATTGATAGGCCACAAATTAAAAGGGGTTGGCTCATTATCAATCAGTTGTGATTTTTTTGTTTGTTTCTTTTTCTGGAAAATTTACCCGTAATGTAAAAACAATTATGTCAATCTACCCTTTAAAATTATCTGTTTTCGAAACTTAAGAAGGTTTTGTTTCATCCATCTTAGTCTCTCTCTTTTTAAAATTCCTTAATAACTAATATAATATTAGGTGTCCACATTATAATCTGGCATTTTACCATTTCTCTTCCCTTAAGTTACAAATTTTGCTAGTTTAAACTTCAGCCAGCGAAACAAAATTCCAGAGTAAATGTAATATTTCTTTTATTATAAAGTACCTTCTGCTGTATTCTATGATGACAAAAAAAACACACTGATGCAATTAAAAAAAGTGAATTCTAAATTCTTCTATAACAAAATAACACATAATGAAAACTGTTTAAGGACTAAACCAAGCACACTCGTGTGGTTTTTTCTTTTTCTTTTTTTTTTTTTTTCTTTTGAGATGGAGTCTTGTTCTGTTACCCAGTCTGGAGTGCAGTGGTGCAGTCTCAGCTCACTTACAGCCTCTACCTCCCAGGTTCAAGTGATTCTCCTGCCTCAGCCTCTCAATTAGCTGGGTAACAGACACGCGCCACCACATGGGGCTAGTTTTTGCATTTTTTAGTAGAGATGGGGTTTCTCCATGTTGGCCAGGCTGGCCTTGAATTCCCAACCTCAAGTGATTCACCTGCCTCAGCCTCCGAATCTCGGCTGGGATTATAGACGTGAGCCACCATGCCTGGTCCATGTGTTTATTGATAAAGAACAGCCTTAAATGTTAAAAGACATTTCAGAATTAATACTAACAGAATCAATAAAATATAAATTTCTCTTAGTACAACATTGCACAGTAACATCTTTAGTCAAACATATGGAACATACAGAATGAGCCATGACACTCTGACATCTCTCATCAAGTGCTAGATGAATTTCTTAAACTGACTTAATGTTACTGAAATCATTAAAACCTCTGTAAAACTAGCTATGATAAAATACTTTGCTACTTTATTATCCTATTAAAATGTCAGTGAGGCTGGGCGCAGTGGCTCACACCTGGAATCCCAGCACTTTGGGATGCCCAGGTAGGCAGATCACCTGAGGTCAGGAGTTGGAGACCAGCCTGGTCTCAAGTGGTGAAACCCTGTCTCTACTAAAAATACAAAAATTAGCCCAGTGTAGTGGATGGCGCCTGTAATCCCAGCTACTTGGGAGGCTGAGGCAGGAGAATCACTTGAACCCAGGAGGTGGAGGTTACAGTGAGCCAAGATCGCACCGTTACCCTCTAGCCTGGGTGAAAAGAGAAAAACCCCGTCTAAAAAAAAAAAAAAAAAAAAAAGGCAGTGAAATACGCACATATCCTAAATTAATAAGGACATGCAACAAAAAATTATCAAAATAAGCCAAAGTTATACAATTGCATAACTGCATACTTAAGAACAATCACCTATCACATGCTGAAAGTAGTTTCATAAGACAAAATGCAAAACAATAAAGAATAAAAAGAAAACTAAAGGTAAGGAAAATTTTAAAGTTAAAAGCAAACATTCTCCTCTAGTAGATACCTATCACATGCTGAAAGTAGTTTCATAAGACAAAACAAAAAAACAATAAAGGATAAAAAGAAAACTAAAGGCAAGGAAAATTTTAAAGTTAAAAACAAACATTCTCCTCTAGTATACTTTACTTCACAGCTTAAAGTCAGCATAGATGTTGGTCCCCTTCCAAAATAATTTCTTAATTTTTAAGAGAAGGGAACTTGAACCAGAGAAAACTAATTAGACCCAGAGGCAGACTCAGAGAATACAAAAATCCCAAATCTTGGATTTCTAAAAATTTTGTTTCCTCAAAGTACTTTTTGTGTCATGGGGTATGTTTCCAATGAACAGAGATCTAAGCGACTGAACTCATACATTATATGATTATAAAATTTGCTAGAGATAGTGCATATTTAAGACTTTAATGTGCACTTAAAAAGACTTGAGGCCAGGTGCAGTAGCTCATTCTCTTAGAATCCCAGCACTTTGGGAGGCAAAGGCAGGAGGATCACCTGAGGCCAGGAATTCAAGACAAGCTTGCGCAATACAGAAAAATCCTGTTTTCTACAAAAATAAATAAGTGAATAAATAAAATAAAAATAAAGTTTTTTTTAAAAAAAAAAAAAAAAAAGACTTCAAAGGAATCACCTGTTATTTAGTCTTTAAAATACAGAAAACCAGTTAAGTGTTTTTTATGAAACATTCCAAGAAAATGTTAGTTTTTGGAAGTAAGGATTTCTAATAATTTTTAATTTTCTTTCCAATTTTCTATGATGTCTGAATTTGCTTGGAATTTAATAAAGTCCTTAAAAATACTTTAAATTTAAAAAGTCTCATAAAAAATTAAAGTCTAAATGACAAATAATGATTATTAATTAAATAACATTAAAAATTTTATTTCAGGGCCAAGCACAGTGGCACATGCCTGTAATCCCAGCACTTTGGGAGGCCAAGTTCAGGATTTTGAGATTTTGAGCCCAGCCTGGACAACATGGCAAGACCCTGTCTCTACAAAAAATACAAAAATTAGCCAGGCACAGTGGTGCACACATGTAGCCCCAGCTATTCAGGAGGCTGAGGTGAAAGAACTGGTCAAGCCCAGGAGGCGGAGGTTGCAGTGAGCAGAGATCACGCCACTGCACACCAGCCTGGACCACAGAGCAAGACGCCATCTCAAAAAAAAAAAAAAAAAAGAAAGAAAAGAAAAAAAGTTTTATTCTATGGTCATTTTACTCATATAAGAATTTCTAATGTAGAAGTAGAAGAGCAATACACACTACAATATTCAAATATTCAACACTCAAAAAATACTACACAATGAGATAAAATTAATAGCACTGAATTGATACAATATTTAAACACTTTCTTTTCAAATAAATATATTTATACAAAATGTCAGAACTGAAGTGGCAAATGTTTTAAAAAATCTGATGCTCAAATTATTAAAATGTAAAACTTAGTGACAAAATTTTCCTTTGCCATCTTAAACTGTCCATTATTTTCAATCTTTAATAGTAGCGTCTTCTTAATGTTTCTAATTACCAAAATAATTTGAATGTTCAAATATAATTACTTAAATTCTAAACAATTTCATAGAAGTATATATCAAACTTATATTTACTCAGTCAACACTGTCCAATATGTAGAAAAAATAAATTATGATAGCTGTCATACGACTATAGAACGGCATGTTAACACACCATCACGTAAAAATTTCCATAGTAGACTGGAAATAAATCACAGCCAATAGAAAATAAGCCCTCTAAATTATAAACAGCACATTTATCTTATATCCGGGAAAAATGGTAAATATGTCTACATTTTATTTCACGTGTCTTTTGTGTTTACATTTTGCAAGTGATTTTTTTTCAGGACCTTTATACTTGGTATCATTTTTATGGTGTGCTAAATTTTCACAGTCCTTGATGTAAGTATTCAATCCCAATTCTGATACTTTAAGAAATAACAAGTCAAATACTGACCTTGTGCAGTCTGTTGAAGCTGAATGTCTAAAGAGGTAAGGATGTGTCATGTTTAGAAAGACAGCAAAGATAGGAATAAGAAATACATTCTCTTAAGTCTTGGCTCTAAACATTTTTATACCATCTTTGTTCTTGCCCTAAGAGGAATTTTACAGGAACAGTAAAATGATATTCATTGTCCTTGGTTTCAGTTCTTCATACCACCAGCTACGAAAAAAGTTGTATTTAGTAAATATTGCATAAACATAGCATTTACTGAATGAAATAACAAATGACTTCATGCATAAATCAAATCAATAGTAGTACTATAGGCTCAGTTATTCATTCTGTGCCCTATGTGTTATTGGGTCTGGCTTTCCACATTTTGACATGTCATTTATAGAATTTCAAATTTTATATATGTAGCCTCAATCTAAATCAACACTGCCAGTATCCCCAAAAGAATAATACTGACTTTCAGTGACCAGAACTAACTGCTTACACCTCAGCGTTCTGGAGATTATATAATATTTAACTGTTATCCCCCCTGATGTCTTGTTTTATCTCCACTGTAGTCATTTTTAAGTTTTCTTATTAATGACTTCCAATGTAGTCATTTTTAAGTTTTCCTATTTCCCTAATCCCAACTAACCATGAATTTTAATTTCACATTTGAGATAAAATATATTCCGATACATTTTCAAGGGCCATTCTAAAATATCAATATAAAAATAAAGATTTGGTTGATAGCAATAAAGCATAAAGAAGATTAACTGCTGTATAAATAAAATTCCCAGATGGTTATATTAATGGTATATATAAGCCAATGATATCTCTCCAAAAGTGCCACAAAATAGATTTTTTAAAATTTCTTCATGTATCCAATAATTTATTTAATATTGTCATATACCAAGAACCCAGAAATTTAGAATAAAAATAGTGCTATATTCAAATTACATATTTATGGATCAGGAACAGAATCCTCTGTATATAGAAGCTGTCAATGGGTGTTGATTTGAGAGAAGAAGCTGGTATATGAAAGTTGCCACCAAAAAGAACCATCTGTGGACTGATAAAGGCTTTTTTTCTACTGAGGTGTCTACACAATGCCAAAATATCTAGTCAATGCAATTATAATAGTTAAGTAAGCTGTCTGGCACCAGAGACAAAAGCATATGTTGAACAGAACATCTTCCACTTTCTCAGTCAGCTCTCTGCAGTAGACCTAGCTCAAGTGTAAACAGTGCTTACACATTTATAAACCTTTAAAGTCATTTCCTTTTTACATATATATGCATGCTAAAATTATGCATGATTAAACCAGATACCACACTACATACATCTAGAAATATCCCAAATCTAAAAATACAAATGGATTTTCATTATTATGTAAATATAAAGCATCATGAATTCTGCTGTGCCAGATGTATCAGGAAATGAATGAACCTCATCACTACATTATTGAGTTAACCCTGCCTAAATCACCTAATTGTGCATAAATTTCCTCCAATACAAAAGTAACAAAACAACATAAACTTCACAGAACTGTTGGAGGCATTATCCAGGACAATGAATAAAAAGCACCTAGTAACAGTGATTAACATCCAGTAAGGGACTGACAAGGGCAGTCATTTGTTTTTAGATTTAAATTAAAAGTACAAAATAAGATACTAAAATCTAGTTATCTATATGTATCTATAACAGAGTTTCCCAAACTTTACTCACGTTTATTATTCAATGATTAAACATGTTTATTATTTAATGATCAAAGCAAGCCTCACATTAAATGCTTGTTATAAATCATGGAATATTAAGGCCCTAAATATTTTTTTAATTCTGTAATTAAGTATACCCCACAAGTAAGTGTGGCTAAGTTTCGGCATATTACTATTATTCACTGTATTGTTAATGCTAGTAACTTCATTAAACTAGGCTCACAAATTAGCCATCAAAGCCATTTACATTGTTATTTCTTATCTTGGTGAATTCATGATCCACCTTGAATCCTGACATTCATCACTCACCAGACCTAGATATATTTAATAAATCACCATTTCTGCTGGTGCTCAGTTCATTCTAACTCAAATGATCTGCTGATAGGCACTACTAAAGGGGTAAAGCCAGCCTGACCAGAAGATCCTACCAGCAATCAGAAACAGCTGATTGAAAAAAACATGGTTCTTTGACTCAAGGGCAATCAGTCCATGATCCTGAGAGCAGTGTAGGCTGTGGCTTCATACACAAAGAAGCAGCCCATGCGTTTCTCTTGTTCTCAAGAATTTGAACTGGGAAACATGAAACAATTCCAGAGTTAGAGAAACAGCTGCAGCTGACAGGGTGGCACAAGACTGGGTGAAGTACACCAGATATCCTAAAACGAAACTGCAATGGGGGGAAAAGTTAAAAGGCCGAGTTGAGGAAAGAACCAGCGAGTTGGTATCAGGCAGGAGCAGGTCGATACAAAGGGAATCCATGTGCCAAATAACTAAGCAAGTAAACAAAGTCCCAGAAACACCTGCTGCTTCAGATCATGGATCTGTGCTAGATATGACCAGTTTCCACACCATCTTTCAAACTCCACAAGGACTAGCCAGGGCAATATGACTTCCCCTGGACACCTGGAATAAAGTCCAGTTCACTTTATCCCTAAACATCCATTAGCTTTTGTCCCTTACCACCAACAAACTTGAATAAATCACCCTTTCCCTCATCAGTGATTTTCCAAATTGCCTCACTTCTAGTCTGAATGTGATTTCTGAAATTTCAACAATTCATACCTTTTATCTACTCTCACCCAATTTTTTTTTCCAGTCTCTTATTCTTTCTTGCTCAGGTTACTCCAATAATCTTATTTAAGAAAACGGGCACAAATGGGCAGACCACAGGTTGAATACAGCTCAAAGGCACATTTCATTTGCCCCCTCAGTTTCTGTTTGAATTAGCTGCCAATATTTCAAAATATGGGTATATAACATTCAAATCCAATGACTGACTTTTCTTGGGAAAAAAATTCAGCTCAATTGACAACATACTCATATTGAAAAAGTATCAAAACTTCCTGCTGGCAAGTAAAAAAAAAAAATGAAAAAGTAAAAAAAAATATCAGAATACGGATAACATAATCACCTGAAACTGAATAGCACCTGCCTAAATTTTGTTTTACTTTTGTTTTTGTTTTTTGTGGGGCTTTCTTCTTTAGAGAAAGGGTCTAGCTGCTGTGTGGCCCAGGCTAACTGCAATGGCACAATCACGGCTCACTACAGCCTTGAACTACTAGGCTCAAGTGATCCTCCCACCTTAGCCTCCTGAGTAGCTGGGACCATGGGTGCATGCCACTATGCCTGGCTAACTTTTAAATTTTCTGTAGACACAAGGTCTTGTCTACGTTACCCAGGCTGATCTTTAACTCCTGGCCTCAAGTGATCCTCCCACCTCGGTCTCCCAAAGTGCTAGGATTATAGGCATGAGCCACTGCACCTGGACTTCTGCCTGCTTTAGACAAGCATGCACTTTCCAGTTTTGTATCATTTTTTTTTTTTTTTGAGACAGAGTCTCACTCTGTTGCCCAGGCTGGAGTGCAGTGGCGCAATCTTGGCTCGTTGCAACCTCTGCCTCCTGGATTCAAGCAATGCTCTGCCTCAGCCTCCCAGTAGTTGGGATTATAGGCACCCACCACTATGCCTGGCTAACTTTTGTATTTTTAGTAGAGATGGGTTTCACCAATTTGGCCAAGCCGGTCCTGAACTCCTGACCTCGTGATCCACCCGCCTTAGCCTCCCAAAGTGCTGGGATTACAGGCGTGAGGCACCATACCCAACCCAGTTTTGTATCATTTCTTTATATCCTGCCTACTTCAATTGTTTATGTTAATTCCCTGGTCCCACAGGAACTTGTTCAATATTCTCACTGCCTTCAACAGTCAACCCCATCCAGCCTGAAGAAATACTTCAAGAATAAAACTCTATAATCACCTTTGAAATTTTTCAATTATCATCTCTCACCTACATGATAAAGTTCTAACTCTTCCACATGAGTAGTCTGGCTCCACCTTCATCCAGAGCTATCTTTTGCCACTCCTCACTTTCTGCACACACTGACCTATTTGCAATTCACCCCGTTTCTTAGTGGCAATATTTTTGCACACTCTACAACCTCTCCTGGAGTTAAGGAGAAGTCTTCTGAATTGGTCACCTCTTGCTCATTCAGGTATCTCTGCTATTTGAGTTTCAGCTGAGTATGCCATCTATGCAGCTCTCTCTGGGTTCCCCTTTAGGTATCATAAGGAACCACCATTATTGTTAAGTTCCTTAAAGACAATACTCATACCTAGCACACTGCATAGTCTGGGTACATGGCAAATGTTCAACAATCACTGATAAATAAATGTTTAAACATTTCATTTCTAAGCATCAACAGTTCTAAAATATAGGCATTTTCCCAATTTTATAATAAATAAGAAAACCCAAATTAAATAACTTAAGTTCACATAGCTGCTAAGTAAAAGAGTCAGAATTTGAACTATTGGCTGTTACGCCAAAACTTTCTGCCTTTTAGTATATTATACTTTCGGACTTTCCCATGAGATGCTTGTATAAATGTAATTTCACTACAGGATATGTCAGTGAAAGAAAACAGAGACCAAGTCAATACAAATGACTACAATGCCTAATCCTAAATCAAAGCTGACAGCATAATTCCTGTGGTTTAGTAGTATCCCTGAAATTTGAGTGGTTGTAGAAATGCCACGACAACTTTCAGAGTCCAAGGGAAACTATAAAACATTTTCATAACATCTTCATTTTGAGCACTTAGCATTTATCTTGCCATAATGCAAAGATGATTAGAAAACAGAAACAGAAAATCCAACCTATAATGGAAAATTTACTAAGAAAATTCACTGCCCATAGAATAGGCAAAAGGCAGACCATAAACTCTTTTAAAAATATATTTATGACCAAAAAAAATGATTAACAGAACTAATTAAAGTAATTCTGTGATGCAACTCATTAAATTTCAAGAAAAGTAAGTTATAAATGCTTCAATTAGAGCATCCTGCTCAAATACTGTTTTAATTTGAGCAGTACTTAGTAACATCTTGTGATATAAATTTATAAAGCATAAAATCCTAAATTTTGTTCTCATTCATAGTATTGTGAATTTCTTTTTAAAGAAAAGACAGAAAAATAAAAATCTTAACTTTATGTTATAGTAAACCTTTTCAGTAAAACCAGAAAGACTGAAGAAGCAAAAAAAAATCTTTACTATTTCTTTATTAAGACTTGATTTGCTTTCAATTTTTACAGTCTTGGGAAATTTCACTGCTCATTCACATAGGTTGCAAATTATCAAGTTTTTAAAGAGATTCAAAGATAAAACCTAATAAAACGTTCCAGTTTTCTTAAAAACACCAACTTTGAATTTTCTGCCTTCACCAGGATCTCTGAGCCAGCAAACTACTGACAAGTATCATCCTCAGGACATTAGGGAATAAAACCCTTGAAAGCAATCATCCTTTTCACACAGATGGATATAGGTGTTCTCAGTGTTCTGTATGGCATACTCTTGCCACCTAAGCACCTGCAGTCTTACACTGTCCTGCTAGGCATTCCTAAAAACACCTGGGCAAGCTGTTTACTAAAAAAAACTAGACATTGGAAGAGATGAAGGATAATTACCAAATAAAACTATTCCTGGCACTCTCTCGACATTAGTGGAGAACCAAGCTCCAAGCCAGCACCTGGTGAAGGGAACTGCTAGATGTGATAATTCCAATTTACACATTCAGCACAACATTCTGTCTGCCTGTCAATTTGAAACAGTTTCCTATTCAGTGGTAACAGATACCCCAGAAGAATGCAGTGTCAAAATGCTGACATGAATTTTTTATGCACCAACTAGACCCTCTCCTCTGGACCAGCTGCATCTGCCTCTTCATTCTTGGAATGAACTGACAGTTCAGTTCTTTTTTCTGCTATACCAAAAAATGTTGATTTTTACAGGTTAAGTTTAAAGTATCAGATCTTCATACAGAATAAATACCAATAAAATTTTTCTTAAGCACAGCTAAAAAATAATTTAATGAAGCTAAAACATTCATTTTGTTGGTGTATCTTTAGTCACATAGTACAGTACTTCTCAGCTGTCAAAACCATAAAAGTATGTATTTCTAATAAACATAGAATTTACTAATTTTTTTTCTAAGTTGACAGGATGAGAACAGAAATAGGCCAGAAAGGCACACAGCTAGAGACGGCATAGTACATTTACAAACGCTAAATAAAAAAGAAAAGAAATTTTTACTCCAATTCATGGAGGTTCATTTCCTCCAAGTCTTTTCACATTTTCATTTCATAATGATCATACTTTGAAGAAGTATTATAAAAGGAGAGTTAATTCAATGTTGTATCAGGGGAGAATTTTCTTACTCTCTTCATTATTAAATGACAAATATAGCAACTATGGTTACAGAATATGGCTTTTCGTTAATTTTTTTCCCACATACATACCAGATTAGATTCATAAATATGTCTTCCCATAAGTTACATCTTTCTCTTACCAGGTGGTTACCTGGAAGATTATTAATTTGTTCTAGTGATGCAGCAACACTCCTATTTGCTTTATGAAACAGCAATACATTCTTTTCAGTTACTTTCAGTGGTGCCAAACTTTCATTTTTAAAGTGGACTGACTTTCTAAAATAAATGTAAACCATTCAGGAATAAAGCTTGACAAGATAATGCTTTCATTTGAGAGATACCACTATTGTTTTAAAACGAGGTGATAATTAACTATTACTATTAGATATTAGGATTAGAAACTAGCATTTCTGAAACCTCAAATCCATGCTGAACACTGTCAATGAAAAATTCTTAAGTTTTCTGAGCAAACATTTTAGTTACAAAGTACTTGAGGCTATTCTAGAATAGGTATGGTTGTACAGATTATAATAATTTTTAATTCACCATTCTAAGTCAGGTGCTTTCCTCTTCAAAATTATAATATAAAAAACACATCCTATAGTTGTACTGTATATTGACCTCAATTTCTACTAAATACAGAATTGGCTAATTTTTTTTCTAAATTAGACACAGAAGGTAAATCATAAATTCATTTGCAAACGTAAACAGAAAACAAGAAATTCTGACTGCCAGAATGCATACACACACACACACAAACTTAAGTGGCTATTTTATGACAGTTTCCCCCAAAAAGCTATGAATTTTAATAATATAAGCTATAAACATGTTAACATAAAGTAATTAGGAACAAAAAGAGCCAAAAGTCATTAAGAACCAAAAAAGTGATACATTTACAGGTGTGATGTATAAATCTATGTATCATTGTAATAAAATACATCATGGCCCATTATGAAGATAAAATTTCCTCCTTATATTTAAGTTAAAATCAGAGAAGGATTTTCTAGTTAGTAAAGAATTCACAAGACAAGATCACAAGTATTTTCTAAATGACTAGAGATATTCATTACTCATCATTTTTAACTGATGCCTTCATAATTACTTATCTTCTACAACATATTCTCAAACCATAGAAAGCAAATGGCAATATTAGCTGGGCTCATCAATGGATTTTAAGAAGGAAGCTCCATATTTAGGGAAGAGAAGCCGATGTTAGCTGACTTAAGTATAGGTTATGACCATCCAGGTAATTTAAACAACTACTAAAAGTCTCACAATAAGGACTGAGGCTGCAGTCAGTAACTAGGGTTTGCTACAATTAAGTTTAAAAATATACTTAAATTATACTTAGCTGTTAATTCTAAGGACTGTATTCCTGCAAGATACACCCTATCTATGCATTTATGGATACTCCTTTGTTTTCGATATTCATAAACTAACCATATTGTTTTTTCGTGTTCATTAGTGAAATCCCTGATCCATAAATTAAGTATATATTTAAAATGGTACCAAGTCTCTTTCCATGTGCTTCTCAATCATTTAAAATAGTTTCGAATGCCTAAGCTCCATGAAAAATATAGAAATAAATAAAACACTGTGCCTAACTTCAAGGAATTAGCTAAAACATATAAAGGAGGTGTAAGAGGTATCAACAGCGACAACAATACCTATAAATTGCTCTGACCAATAAAAATGTATTTTAAATGTATTTTCTCAGTCACATCATTCACATTTCCAGTGTTCAATAACCCCTTGTGGCTTACTGTATTGGACTGTGCTGTGCTGCTATATAAATTCAGAGGATTTCTGTTTAGATAAGAAAAAGCCTCCTAAAGGTTACTAGCTTTCAAAAAGTATACTAAAGAACAAAAAGGAACTGAACAGGTTGAAGAGTGAATTTACTGGCATTGTTTTCAAGAAAGAGTATATAGCTTGGTTGGTGCTATGGGAGAAAAACCTCACTTTTTGAGGTCTGTGAACTTTATGCCATGCCTTTAAGATTTTGTTTCACTTAGTGAAAAACAGGTCGTAGAATTGACTAGATTAAAGGAAATAATGAAAATATCAAGTATGAAAGACAATGACTCACATGTTGTAGATATTCAAAAACTGAAAGAAGGGGTAAAAAAGGAGGAGGAGAAAAAGAGGACAAAGAGAATTTAAACCAGTACTAAGACAAGATACACAACAGAGCTGCTGCCTCTTAATTCACTAGAATAGACTCATATTAGACAGGTATGAGACTCCAATGAAATGTTATGGTTAAGCCTCAAAATGATCTACGGATGCTGGCAAACGTTTATTTTAATATTGTGCTCCAGCACCTAGATAAGAAAAAACCAAAGTACCATCTACCAGTAACCAGTAATTAAGTATAAAGTAGCTTTCATTCTGGTATGGGTGTTTAAAATCAACGTGGCTGATTCTAGTGGGGAGGAGTATTCAGCAGGACAAGTCAAATACTGAGTCTGTCTTCTGACTATAGCACGGTGTCAACTATATTGTGTCCTTGTACTTCTTAGTATACAGCATTTCAAAGTGTTGAACTGAAATGTATTCCAAAATGCAGAATTAAAGAGGTACTAGTCATTCATGTTATTTATTTGTATTTCTCTTCTAAATCTATGTATTTAAAGGTGTCAAACTGTATATCAGAGTTTATAAAGCAAATAAACACTATTCAGGCAGGTGTCCATCCACCGTGACAATCTGTCCACACCTTTAAAGTCTTACTCCTTTACCAAGCATGCAATCTTAAGGCATTTTTATATACTTATCAGTATTACAAGAAAGTCAATTGTCCTAAGACCAAAATGTTATTCAGATTCATCTTTTTTGGACAAAATTACTAGAAACATTTGTTTGGACCTTGTCTGAAAGGTTTCAATTTTACATCATTCCATTTTAACTTGTCTAATCAGTTGAACAAAAGTACTTTATGTAAAATGATTCTTTTAGTTGCCTTAGCTACAAATCCCTGCAGGATACTATAATTGAAATCTACTCACGTAAGTTAGGAATAATTAGGGCCCCAAATTAAACCAAACACAAAGTTAATTCAAATAGTCAGCTGCTGTCATTTAAATGGTTACGGGGTTTTATTGTTGCTTAACATTTCTGAATGCTTTTAAATATACTTTGTTCTTCTAGTCTGTATTTAGTATTTCAGTACAAATAGAAATGGGATTAAGAAGCAAAGATTCACCAGCCTTTCAAATGGACTCACACCTACATCCAGTCTTTTGTCACTGAAGGTTTTCCACTCAATCAGTGCTATCAGTCAATTAACAACTCTGTTGAAAGAATGGAGTGACAGCTCTCAAAGGCAAGTTTTCTGGTAAATAAAGCAAGATCACAGAATCTACAGTGAGTGCCATTAAAACAACAAAAGTAGAAGCTTTTGAAAGCTAACAGGGATGGTTTCTATTTGCTTAACTCTAAAACAAAGCAAAGGATTAAACGAGCTTCCTGTTGTAAGCAAACAAAAGGGAAAAGATAATGTCCAAAACACATACCTGAAGGATGGGCTCAGGAGGCCCATGCCTTTTAACTATTTTAATGATGACTGATAATCAGTCTGAATTGGTAACTAAATATAGCAAGAGTTACAATTCTTGTTATAATTGTTACAGGTTTTCAGTGGTCTATAAGTTAATGGTTCTCAGCAATAGCTGGTAACTTCAAAGATAAATTGTGCTATTTAAAAAATACATGCTTATGGCTGTAAACTTTTGAAGATTATTTGAAAGTTGGAGTGTTGGCATGATTGGTCTTCCTGTATTATACACAATTTTCACTAAAAGACAAATTTTAACATAGTTTTTCATCTAAAATGGTAATAAACATTAAGAAAATTCTGACATAAATTAGCTCTTTTGATAATTACCATTCAGTTATGCAATGTTCAGCAATATAAATTACACTAAATATTCGTGAGTAACAGCCTCATGAGATAGGAAAATATTAATGATCTGAAGCTAAATATAAAGTTCTACAGCAAGAAAACTGGACTGGCAGTTAAGCAGAGCTTGACAAAGAAACAATCTGCAGGCCTTAGTTTCTACTTCTGTAAAATGAAAAATTCTACACCGCTAAATTCTTTAATTCCACCAAAAAAAATCAAAATAAAAATACTTTGACCTCTCAGGTACGTATATAGAACTCCCTATATTAAAAATTTGCTAACTTAGTTTTGAGAGGTTTAAAAGGCTGAAGAGTCTAATAAACTTCATTAAGAAATAAGTTTACTTTATAATTGGTTTTATCATAAAATTAAAACAAATCATCAGCACCCTATCTTTGCCTCTGAAAGAAAAGGGAAAAGGAGATTGTGTCCACTAACAAAAAGAAAGAAGAAAATCTACAAAGTGAAAAACTCACTAGATAACCTTAGGTAGAGAAAATATATTTAGCCATTTTTAATGACCAGTTAACAATCAGGTACTTCCATCCTATACTCTTGATGTCAAGGAATTAACACTTAAGCGAAAACAACAATTGTCAGTTGTTTAAATATATTGACTTTAAAAAATTAGTGTAATAAAAATAAACTTTTTCTAAATAAAACATACACTTTGTATTACATGATTTTATAGTGTTACTTCAACTAATAAAACATTTGTATTAAAATGCTATTAAAAACACTGTTTCTGTGTATGATAGAGTGAAAGAAGGACAGATCAACAGGGAATAGAGGGAAATATTAGGGAGAAAGGGTCAGGCTGCATTGTTGCTCAGGGATTTTTCAAAACAACTCGCCAGATAAAAGGTCAATAGAAAGCATATAAAATAGGATTAGAAGTGCAACAAAATATAAAAATGTTCAGTAAAGTTTCAAGGTAGCTTAGTTCCTTTTTTAATAAAATGAGTTATACAACTGAAAGTGATATTATTTCTATATTTCAACTATGGTTGTTTGGGTTTAAAACAAACCTTGATTTTTAACAGTGGAAGTCACTGTCATGTAAAATCTCATTTTCTAGACTCAACATTTTAATAACCAAAATTCAATAATACAAATGTCCTCTCACAGACCAGCAACCTCAGCATCACCCAGGAGCTTATTAGAAATGCGGAAGGCCCATCCCAGATTACTGAGGCAAGAATCTACATTTTAACAAGATCCCTGAGTGATTTACATGCACATTAAGTTTTGAGGGGCATTGTTCTAGATAAATAAGATGTTTAAAATCCAGCTTGACCTCCATCATCTTTCTAGGGCAGCTGTACACATCTCGTCCTGAGTCTTTCCTCTCTCTGGATCCTAATACACATTCTTTCCTTTCCTAAATGAGCCTTCCTGCCTGTGCAATGGGTTCCATTTCCCTTCCTTCCACCTGGAGACAAATTCAGGTATTCAACAAATCTACTAAAAGCAACCAAACAAGAAAACTGTCAAAAAAAATACTTTGCTTAAACCAGGAAATACACTTAACCTACAGCACCTGTTTCCTTCACTTTACTTACCAACTTTTTAAAAAGCCTGTCAACATTGCCTCATCACAGCATTCTACCATATAAAAGTGGCCTCTTAAAATCCAACAGGCTTTCTATTGTAATGTGTAACTAATGTAAGGAAGTCTCTGACTTGTATTAGCATACCATATTGCCTCTAACCAAAGCCTGAAATTAATACAGGCATATCGACCACCTGGCTTAGATTTTAGTACTATGAAGAGAAAAAGAAGAATCAGTATGGGAAGAGAGAACTAATTAATGATTAATACAGACAGACAAACACAAACCAATTAGATACAAATAGATGAGTACAAGAATAGTAAAACACACCCTGTAACTATGCAACAAAACGAAAATTATACTTGGATGGCTTTTTTAGATTAAATCCCTGTGCAAAAGAAAACTAGGCTTCATATGAATCCCTCCTCTTTTTTTTCCAGGGAATTCTGTTTCTTGAAACACCAAAATTCCTAAAATTCAGAACTTCATCTTCATGGTGGGATATTTTACTAACTACAGTCATGTTTTAGCTTCTCTCAGCTGTTTAACAACATAAAAACTCTTAAAAACAAACTTTATTAAATATATGAGACAAAAGTCATTTAAGTAGAGACAAGCACTGATATTAGAACAAGAGCAGTGACATTTTCATTCACAGTTCAATCTGTATAGATATAAACAGTGTTTTATTTCTATTGTTTTTACTTTATTTTTGTTCTCTCAACCATCATCCAGAATCCATTTTTAATTTGGCTACGTTCCAACTTCAACTACTTTGTTGGTTAAAATTTAATTCTTACCAGTTGGTTTAACATTAGTTCACTTCATTTTAAATTAACTGACCAAAGACCTTAGATCTCACCTTATGAAAACGTTAATTCCCAATGAATTAAAAATTTAAACAAAAATATTTAAGAGCTACAGGGAAATGCAAGTGAATAAATATTTAACTGAGATCAAGATATGCATTTTCAAGCATAAAAATAATGAAAGATCTCATAAAATAACTATACAACAAAAAGGAAAGAAAAAAGGGTGCAATAATGCAAATGTAACAATATCGTGACAATTGTTAAATATGCAATTAGTGTTATACTACAAATCTCTTCTGTTTGAAGATTTCATTAAAAATTTAAACAATGTAAATTAAACTAAAAAGCAAACAAATAGGTTTTCATAATATGACAAAAGGGGATTCTCATCAATAAATTGTAAAAAAAATAAAAATAAAAAAGTATTAGCAATATAAACAGAAAAGTTAACAAAAGCAATGAACAGAATTCATATCAAAACAACTGACCAATAAATAAGTCTACAAAAAATGTTTTTGTCCTCAGAAGTATCCCCCAAATTACAAATTTAATTTTTAACAGATCCCCTTTTCTACAGATAAAAGTGTTAATTCTTTTTAAAATTTAAAATCAATGCTGGTAAAGTACATGGATTTACATACTGGTTATCAATGTGTGCACATAGGTTTAACCCTTCAGAAGTACCAGTTTGGAAGATGTCTATATCTCCTGTATAATTATCAGAATTCTAGAATTCTAGCCTCAGGAAATAATCAGTTGTGAAGGAAAAAAGTATATACAGTATGCATTTTACTTATATTTGAAAGATATGAAGTACAAATGGCTGGCAAGTAGAAAAGGAGAATTAAAAAATTTGTATAATTAAATAATAAATTACGATGAAACTGTTAACATTCATTATCTAAATATATAATGGCACAGTAATACTGTTTCTGATAATTAAAAGTGAAAAATATAAATATAAGAGTATATGTAGATGAATAACCTAATTTTGTTTTTATACATAATTTGGCTTTATCCATAATAAGTATGTGTATAAGGTGGAAAAACAGAAAGGAAATGTGCTGCGGCATAACAAAGTCATAGAATTATGAACCTTTTAAAAGTTTTATCTTAATTTTTTAAATTTTCTCTTTCCTCATGAAGATGTACTACATTCAAAATCAGAAGAAATAAAACACTTTTAAGAAAAATAAGCCCTCAAAGCAAGAATTATGGCAGACATAAAAGTCAAACTCAGGAGAGTCCCATGCTGATAAGAAGAGATTATAAATGATGTTTCTGCTTCCTGAAGTGCTGATACGTTATTCCCTTCTCAGCTTTACATTTTAGCCAAGAGATCCCAAGGCTGGGACTAGGTATTCTCCTGGAATCACTTCTGTCAAGTTGACAAAAGGAGTTCAGGAACAGAGTTGAAAGATGCCATGAGATATTCACTAATCCACATTGATGTCTAATATATGTAGCCTGCATGGCTGTCATATGTCATTCTTTGTCTTGCAGAGGAGGGGAAAAGAAAATAAAGAGTACCATGGGGTACCAAGCATATGTTTTAGTAAGACACTCCCTTAGTAATATGGCAGATAAATCAGTTTTTTGAGACACAGCAGGTTCTACAATAGTCTTCAGATGTGTTCAATCACTTGTATTATCTTAATCTCTATTATCACAAGCTATATTAAAAAATTAAAAAGTGTATTAATTCAAAAGATGAAGAGCTTCATCAATGGTGAAATTAATGAGTAATGAGAAATTAAGAGAATTACAGTTCCACAAAATTAAGGTGCTCTAAATGCCTCCTATGCTTTTAATTAAGCTACCTGTAATATACTATTGATTCTTTCAATGTGTGACGGCAATTGTGTAAATGCCTAATACACATGTAAAATCAGTATTTCTAAAATTTACTCTAGCATGAAAGAGCTAATAACCTCTTTCCTTTTAATAAATTATTATTTAATAACAAATTTATTTATTAAATATTTGATATGGTCTTTTCTGTCAGAAAATGGAGGCTTACAGGAATTAAACAGCCACACAATGTTTTTGAGGTCTGCTGGGTGACTGTTGTGAACAGCATAAATATGTGAAACATTTTTCCACCAACAATAGACCTATGGGTGAATCCACACAAATTGTGGATAAACAAATTTTTTCCATGAATAAAGAGAGGCAAAAGAGGATGGAATCAAGAAGAAAGTATAAGGAAAAGTGGGAAAGAAAAAAATCAACAATCAAGCACTTGAACTTTATCTTCATTTATGAAATGGCATATTCTGACACTAAATATTGGTATCGAAGATGACCAAAGTATAATTCAAATTAACTTTTGAAAAGATGCCAGTGTATCCTATTAAGCTTAATTTTATTTTTGGCAATTTTGAGTGACATTTGAAACATAATTACCTTCATCTTGAATGCTGATAGTGATACTATAATAATTTGATTTTTACAAGAGAAGAAACAACATCATACAATTTGTAAAGGCATAAAGATTTATATTTTTAAAACTGAATTATTACTACCTATGGAGAAGAAAGCTGCTGCAATCAAATTACAATATACTCATGAAACACAATAAATATCTAAAGTGTCCTAAGAGCAATGCAGCTATTTTCTTAAGGAGTAAAATCACGTTGGTCTAAAGTAAAAACATAAAATAATTTTTGGCCGGACGCGGTACCTCACGCCTGTAATCCTAGCACTTTGGGAGGCCGAGGCAGGCAGATCACAAGGGTCAGGAGTTCGAGACCAGCCTGGCCAATATGGTGAAACCCCATCTCTACTAAAAATATAAAAATTAGCCAGGCATGGTGGCAGACGCCTGTATTCCCTGCTACTTGGGAGGCTAAGGCAGGAGAATTGCTTGAACCCAGGAGGCAGAGGTTGCAGTGAGCTGCTATCACACCACTGCGCTCCAGTCTGAGTGACAGAGCAAAACTCCATCTCAAATAAAAATTAAAAAAATAATAATTTTTAAAAAATGTATTGCTTTAGATGGACGTTAATTTACATTATTTGTGAATTTAAAAAATAAAGTTAACATTTGCTATACAGCAAGCACAGATATACAATTCCTATTAATTTAATAGGAGTTGTGACTCCCATTAGGTTTACAGCAAATCCTGAAGTACCTTGCTGAAAATTTACCTCCTAGGTATCAACAAATCAAATATACTGATGTGAACAAAAGTAATCAACTGTTAGACTGGGAAATCTGAAGTCCCCACAGTAAGTCGATTCAGTGTTATCATAGCAATGGTCCAAGTTAAAATACAACTGTAAACAGGAGGAAAAAAAAGGCATATCCCATGGCTATTCTAATATATACATGCTTGTTTTTAAACAAAATCTTAATTAGTTGCCGTTACTTAAAAATCTTAATGTTTGGTCTCTGCTGAAAGTCAGGAAAACTGGAAAAACCAAGCAAACTACTAGAATGGTAATCACAGGTCCTCAAGGCACCAACAGGTATTTAAGGTTTCAATCCCTGCACAAGACCATGAGCTTCTCAAGAGTAAGAACTGTGCTTTCACGCATGTTTATGGCAGCACAATTCATAATTGCAAAATTGTGGACCCAACCCAAATGCCCATCAATCAATGAGTGGACAAAGAAACTGTGGCGTGCGTGCGTGCGTGCGTGCGTGTGTGTGTGTATGTTTGTGTACGGAATGCTACTGAGCCATACCAAGGAGTGAATTAGCAGCATTTGCAACGACCTGGATAAGACTAGAGACTATTATTCTAAGTGAAGTAACTTCAGGAATGGAAAACCAAACATCCCATGTTCTCACTGACATGTTGGTTCTAAGGTATGAGGACGAAAAGGCATAAGAATGATACAATGAACTTCGGGGACTTGGGGAGAAGAGTGGGAGGGAGCAAGGGATAAAAGACAACATATATGGTACAGTGTTCACTGCTCGGCTAATGGTTGCACCAGGATCTCACAAATCACCAAAAAACTTACTCATGTAACCAAATACTACCTGTCCCCCAATAACTTACAGAAAAATAAAAAATAAAACAAAAAAGAACTGTGTCTTGTGCATTATTTTCTCCTTGTGTATTTTTGAATCCTAAGCATGCAGCTCAATTTAATCACTGTTATCAAGGAAAGAGGGAAGAAACCACCTAGGAAAACTTATTTGAGTTTATCTGCAAGAACCTAGGAAATGGTACAAAAAGAACTAATCTCTGTAAGATGTTAAAAGGTTACAATCATGTAAGGGCCCAGAAAAAAACACAGTGGCTAAATGGTTAAATTTATATATGCCTTCCTATGCCTTCTTACCTAACGTTGATTGGCGCCTTCTCTATAGGTGTTCACAGAGTATTATCTGCTTTCTGACAATAAAGGACTACCATGTCATGCAAAACTTTCTAAGAGAAACCCATGTGATGCTGGATCAATGTTCTAACAGTGTGTATTAACTGTGTATACTCTTACAATTAGCCATATGGGTTCATCGCAGGTTCTTTTTACCCATAGGAGGGAAGTGCTTCAGAAGCAATACCCCCTGGCCTGATGCGCCAAAAATGAAATTTCTCCCAAGAGCAGATATGAATACTGCCCTGATAGATGACACCGAAAATAAAGCTGCAGTATCTCATGAAAAAAGTCTCTGTTTGCTACCCTCCCCCTCCACTGAGTTAAGCCACTGTGGAAGCAAAGTGGCCTCTAACTTGCTTGGAAATTTTTTCATTATGTGGACTAATGAGCCATTGGCCCACACCTGGAATCTTTTTTAAATGTATAAAAACATTCAAACATAACAGCAGGAATTCAGTTAGGTGTTTTTTTTCCCCAAAAATGAGATGCAAAATAATCAGACTACACACAAGATTTTCACAACAATCCAAGCTGGAAATTTGTATTATTAAACACGATTCCTGAATAATCACTATCTTATTATTCATTCAGACATATTGCATATCATGTTAGATATGATGTATCTTCAACTCTAGAGCAAAGAGCAATGTCATCTCAAAATAAAATATTAACCCAAAGATTGTAACTGCCAAGTGTGACTTAAATCCAAGTGAACACTATTTACTTTCTGAATACAGAAATTATTATTTTAGGTATTTCTACATTGGTTATTTAAATTATATTACATTATATCAATATACTGAATGTAGACGACTGGAGAGACAAGGAGAACATGATAAAATATAACTTTGAAACAAGCAATTCAAGTAAAATTCAGCAAAATTAAAATGTTAACATTTTGAAGCTTATTACAAAGACAGCAGAATAATACGCTTCTATTAGTTGACAGAATGCCCCTTCTCTATCTATCATTTTAATAATAGGTATAAATGAGATCACTTAAAAGTACATATAAAATCAATTTTTAAATTCTTAAACATTTTTTCAAGAATATTTAATATGAATTTTTTTAAAATCCATTATATTTTACATGCATTTCTCAGAGATTTTATACCCTTCACAAATTTTACAAGATTAATACATTTTCCTGCCAATAACTGCCACCATCAACTAGCTATAAAATTTATATGTCTTAGCTCCGTAATAACTTCTAGCGTGCTCTAAAAAAACACCTGGATGTGTATTGTTTTCATACGGAAATAATATTTAAGACAAAGAAAACAATGGATACCAGAAATCTACACAGTAGTTAATAAATGATGGTTCCAATTATTTCATTAGGCTTCAAAAGTATATTTACTTTTTTAAAAATCAGGTCTGAATTGAAAACTACACTCATTACTATTTCTAGATTTAAAAAAATTTTTAATGCAATAGTGCTTAAGAAAAATTCCACATCTATTTTTAACTACAAGGAAATAGTTACATTTCTACAAATTTAACATTATAAAGATTATATGTATACGTACATATATACAGCTAAAGATACAGACAACATAAAAAAATGAACCATTATTAAAAAGTAAGTTTTTGTAAAAGACTAAAAATTTTAATTTAGTAGTTTTAGAATTATGCCCACACACTTAAGCAAATAAAGATGTAACTAAAGATGAAAGAGTTTCCACAAAATATCTTCCATTTTACTAAAATAAATGTAGTGAATAAATGTAAAATGTATACCAAAACAGATCTTTCATTTAGTTCCCTCAGAATTACTTAGAATGGTTATATTTCACAAATGTATGTAAAATATAAATTCATATATCTAGCACTTTCTATACCATATCTGTGTAATCAAAAGAACTCAAACACCTAATAAGGAATTCAATATTCAGAAAATCATTTTAACACCTATTTTTAAAATAATAAATGAATATTCTAGCTACTTCCATATAAAGAAGATTGTATAGCTCAAGTTCTTCTGGATTTGAAAAACAAAATTTAAGTTGGATCTTACCTTCTGTATTCGGTAAGAAGCTGATTACAATGATAAACCACAGACTTCGCATTCTGCAACCAGAAGACACCATTATTGATCCCTTTAAATATTTTCTTTGTATTCCTTAATGAATCTAGTTATAAATGCCCAGCTTCATCAAAACCAGCAGTCTGCATCATTGATCTTCATATCTGAAAAACAAACAAATCCATCATTTACTCTACGGTCTTTCTACATCACACACACAAAAAAAATGCAGAAATGACAATTATCTCTTTCTGTTCCTCCCTCCCTCTCCTAAGTATAAAACATATTTTGATTCTATATCCTATATGAAAGCTGCTCCTATATACTGGATATCTGAAGCTTACATTCTGAAAACAGTCAAAGCCCAAAAGTTGCTGACTGCCTTTTTGACAGTCAAATTGCCAAAATTTGTCCACAGCAAAATAATTCTATATACAAAGGGATTCTGAAAATGCCGCATTTCTAAACACCAAATTGGACTATTATTTCCCTTACTGCTAAGTATTCATAGCCCTTATGGATCTAGTTCTCCAAACTGGAGAATGTACAAAAACTTCAGGAGTGTGACTTAGTGTTTCTCAGCTCCTGTTCTCAGCTCCTAAGATCACATGAGATCAGGTCATTTGCTGGGTTCTGTTCAAGTGTTTTATTCCTTTCTAAGGTTGTGTGAAGAATCACAGCAAACATTGGGCTTATAATACAGATAAAATGAAGGCATTTCCCAAATATATGTCCAGCCTCCTGATTTAGCCTCTGAGGGAAATGAAATTACAAGCTTTGGCTGGGTGTGGTGGCTCATGCCTGTAATCCCAGCACTTTGGGAGGCCGAAGCAGGTGGATCACCTGAGGTCAGGAGTTCAAGACCAGCCAGGGCAACATGGTGAAACCCCACCTCTACTAAAAATACGAAGTTAGCCAGGAGTGGTGGCACACGCCTGTGATCCTAGCTGCTCGGGAGGCTGAGGCAGGAGAATCGCCTGAACCCAGGAAATGGAGGTTGCAGTGAGCCAAGATCGAACCATTGCACTCCTGCCTGGGCAACAAGAGCGAAACTCCATCTCAAAAAAAAAAGAAATTATAAACTTTTCTGTTAAAGGAACATCTTACAGTTCTCTTCATGTTTGTTTCCTATTATGTTCTTCCAAGCAATACTCTTACCAAGTTTTCTCCAGTCGTCCTTACCCTGCTGCAATGCAACTAAAAAGTTTTATAAAGTGCAGCAGTGAAGAAACTCTTCCCTCCCTTTCTGAAGTTGTGTGTATAACTCAATAAAACCAACTCATTACATCATTTTGATGCTGTCACTAAAGCATGAAGAAAATTTAGAAAACAAAATTTTCCTGGTAACTTGAGTTCTTGCACATTATCTGACCTACTGTGCATGTACTACATGCTTCATGTAGCGTATCATATGAGATGCTATTAGCAGTACACTACAGTCTACTATCAGTTCATTATAATGCAACCTGAATGGAAAAGCAGGCAGATGTTAAATGGTTTGAAACACTTACTGTCTATAAAGGTACTATCTTGCTTTACTAAGAATACAACAAAAATAATGTAAGAAATTAATCTGAAATCATTCAGGCCCATAATTTCAGAGACATAAATGCTTTCCTAAAGATCCCTTTATGACCCAGAATTAGCCCAAGTTTTAGCTCTCTCTGAAAGCACTGAAGACATGGGGGGGGGGAGTATTACACCATTTAAGAACACACCTCAGATGCTTATCTGTCCAAAGAAAAAAACATACACAACAAAGGAAAATGCAAACTTCCTCAAAAAGAAGAATAATGTATCAAAAATTAATCTGATGGAGACATATGGCACACATCTCTGCAAAGCTAGCTGGCTGGCTCAGTACATTTTTCACTCTGAGCTCCCACAGACTATTCAAAAGTAGCCAAAACCAAAAGTGAACCTGTAGTTTACAACTGCTGTAGCAATGCTGCTACCTTAAAACTGAAAGTTATTCTATATAAAGCATTTTAAAAAGTCAGGTAATCTCATGGCTTGTCACATTCCAAAGGCCATCAATGAACAATTTCTTATATCCGTACAGTCTGTTCAATGATCTGATCAAGCAATCAGAATAATTTAAATGTGTAGACGAAGTGCATTGCTGCTACAAGTAAAATTAAGTCAGCCTTTGGACTGCTCTGGGTTTCAAGCAAAGAACTTTTACTGTCCAAGTTTTTGTTGTAATAATGGGTACTTTGATTTCGGTGAGCTAGTGCCTACAGGCAGCCTCCCCACATGCTCAACTCTTGCACAGGCTTACACTTTCTTAAAGTGATCCAAGATCAGTCTGTCTTCAGTCATCCGCTATTTAAAAGAGCCCTTGTTTGTGGGAAGAAAGAGGAAGGAAGAAATCAGGGACTGATGACTGCCTTGTAGGAAACAGCTGCCAAGATAGGAAAACCTCTGTTAGTGAAGGGGAAAAGGAGGAGGAAACCACACAATCAAGACCTCTATTGTGGTCTTTGGCCAGGACAGAATACCTCATGAAAAATTTTATATACTAAAAATTAAGTGTATTCTTAAGGTTTGAGAATGTGAAACACAATTTTAAAAGTATACACCATTCACTTATGAGACTTAGTGTAAGTGATTGTTTCTGATAAATAGAAACAGATTCTAGAACTTATAAAATCACAGCTTCTTTTATTAAAATAAAGCTTAAGTCAATCTGCCTGTGCAATGAATAAGTGAAAAGAATATCAAATTTATTTTTATCATTCTACAACCTGTGCCCAATCACTTTTACATGAAATAAAATTATTTCCAAAAGCCCAAGCGTTATGTGCAATTTGGAAACTAAGTCAAAAGATTTTACTGCTGTGATCCAAGTTTTAAACAATCTTCGATTAAACAAATGTTAGTGAAAACTGAAATACCTAACAAACCACAATCAGCTAAAAATAGAACAAATAAATAATCAACTATGATGAAACTAATCCCAAGGAGAGATTCCTTCTAAATCATACTACAGCCAAAAGACACTCACTGGCATAGATATAGCTAATACTGGTCTTTCAAATTCTGTAACTGTGCTCAATAACAGCATTTCACAAAGCAAATCAGAAACAAGTAACAAAACCAGAAAAGGGCTGTTAAATTTTCTTTCAACAAACAAAAGATTAAATGATTTCCATATTAAAAACCTTTCGGTTTTTTTAAAACCTTTTTCCAAGAACATCGAAGAGCTTAGGATGAAGTGGGGGAGGAACTGGGAGTGTAGAAAACTACTCCATGATGAAGCTCCTGGTAATGCTTGCCATGTAACAGTTCATTTCTTAGTAAAAACAGACGCTGCATATTTCGACTTAAACTATAAATGACCTTGACTTTCAAACATCCAAACCACTTCTAACATACAACCCACTTACACCTCTGCTTTTTCCTTATCCTTCAAATAAGATGCCAACAATTTCTTCCTAATCTTGTTCCTATAAACCACAACTCATTGTCTACCAAACCCGTCATGATTTTTTTTTAGATCTAAGTATCCTATTACTCTGTCATGTAAAAAGTCAATTAATGCATCATTACTACCAAACCGTCCAAAGCTCAACAGTGACTTCCAGGAATATGCTTCAGCCATGTATATCCCAACAGCCCTCAAGATCTTATACTCAACTTGCATGTACAGTCAGCTGTAGTCTTTCAAACGGTAGCCTGCTTACATTTATTAGCTGCATTAAATGTCCTGTGCCTAAAACTGTCAGGAAAATTATTTAAAAGGACAACACCGCTAACTAATTTTAAGTCACATATTTGCATTACCTTACAAGGAAATCACATCTAGCCTTACTATGTGATGAGGCTTATTTAGCAAATATAGAAAAAATAAAATGTTTACTGATAAACATCAGTGAAAGAAATAGAGTATAACACGTTTCCAGTTAATGAGGGCAAAAGAAAATTAAACTACTACTTTCTAAAACTGGTTAACTAACGTTGATATTCTACTAGGAACAAAGCCATCATAAGGATTGCTATCTAAAGTTTTATTTTTGATTTCTACTCATGGACAGTAAACCACTGCAAACACTGAATATTAAGTGCAAAACAATTATAAGCACAAAGAGAAAAGAGAAAGAAAAGAGCATGAGAACTACCAAAGTAACCCATCCTTGTTATGCGCTAATGCTGTGTAAAATGAAACATTAATGTTTTGGGTAAGTCTAAATTCTACGCACTAAATATATGTCAACTCTAAATGAAAACTGAAGTTGGCTTTACAAAAGCAGTCTCTGATCTTATTTGCATTATAAAATTATAATCATTATAAGACAGAATTTACTAACAAAAGCTGCTTTTCTATATTTTACAAAAACAAACACAAAAAAGGATGATATAATCCAATTCTGCCTTTTCATTTTCTATGCAAAGGTTTAGAAAATAAAAAATAAATTACAGTTTTATTTCACTTTAGCTGAACCTCAATTGGGTTATTCACTTTTCAGAAATATTTTACGTGTAACCTTTACCGAGTAGATTTCCCCTTCTTGACATAAAGGAAACATCATTACCCCTGGGAGGTTTCCTTCAGTAAGTCGGCTAAGTATAAACCTTTGCTATGGCTAATCAGAAAGGCTTTCTTAGAAGCTTCAGACATTCAGCCTTCTTTGGGGTTTGAGTTGATTTTCTTTCCTTCACAAGGATAGGGCTAGGGCTGGCAATGCTAATAGAGATTTTAAAACCATGTGGCCAACCCCTAGTCACCACCTCCTTTCTCCATCTTCTTTCTGCAAGCACTGCTATCAAGTCTAGAGGACTTTAATTAAACTATTTATACAAAAGTCTCCTTAATACTCATCATTGGTCTTTCCCTTTACTAAAATTCCTTCTTTGTGAAGGAATAAATTATCCTATAAGAGGGCTTAGAGGAGGAGCAGAAAGAAGAGTTTAGGAATGCTCCTAGTAAATTTCATTTGCTATATGCTGTAATATCTAGGAGTCAAGCTGAACATGCAAAAGAGGCTTGTAACTGTGGACACTTAGAGATGCGGTCCAGGCAATCTGCCATTCTTTTCATCAAAATCTGTCCAGTTGAAATAACAAATAGCTATAATTTTCAAACTGATGTAGAGGACATTTTATAACTAAATAAACTTGCAAATGAAGTTTCAAAAGAAAAAAAAAATGAAGCTAGATGCTCAGTTCAAAATATTACCTTACACACATAAAAAGTTGACACTTTCCCACCAAAAATACATATATATATATATATATATATATATATATATATATAAATCCACTTGTTAAAAATACTTTGTATTTATTGTTAGAAAAAAAAATTGTATCTACCACATAGAAGTTAGCTTTTTCCCCATTTGGGGAAAAGAAAAAGTTATTTTTAAATGGCAGTCCTCTCCAATTTTAAAAAAACATTGTATTGCTTCTTTTCTTTTTTTTTTTTTTTGGGTGGGGGTGGGGGAGAGTGGGGACAGAGTCTCGCAACCTCTGCCTCCTGGGTTCAAGCAGTTCTCCTACCTCAGCCTCCTGAGCAGCTGGGATTACATGCGCACGCCACCACACCTGGCTGATTTTTTGTGCATTTTTAGTAGAGACGGGGTTTCGTCATGTTGGTCAGGCTGGTCTCGAGCTCCTGACCTCATTATCTGCCTGCCTTAGCCTCCCAAAGTCCTGGGATTACAGGCATAAGCCACCGCGCCTGGCCTGAGCTTTCTAATAGTCTAGAGTCCTCACGCATTTTTTTTTGAGCTGAATACAAACTACAAGTACTATGAATAGAAATATTTCCTGAGTGCCTACTATGTCTGAAATTCTGTATCAGATACATTATCACTAATCCTTACCAAAAAAGCAAAATCAACATTATAAAGGTCAGAAATCTGAGGCTTAGAGAGGTAAAAATAACTCCACCGAAATTACTTAGCTATTAAGTAGCACAGTTCAGATTCTAATCAAGGCTAACTAGAAAGCCATTCTTTCTACTATTTACCAAATTATTTCTTCAACAAATATTTGCTGAGCATCTATTATTTGTTATGTACTGAGGAAAACAAGAAACAAAATTCTTCATCCATTGGGACATTACACTGTAATTTAAAAATAACTCATCCTAATAAAAAGCTGTAACTGCCTTGCACATAGTTAGGCTCCCAAAAAATTACAGCTAAATTAGACAGATAAACTAAATGGTATGATTACTCTTTCATGTAATTTTCCCAGCAACCTTGAGAAATATGTATTATCTCCATTTTATTTTAAAAGCAGAAAACTTAACCTACTAAAGGATAGTAAGCAAACAGAAGGGCTGAGGAATAAGCCCATGTTCTAAAATCACTACTGTCACTAATTTTATTTTACTCTTTTTTCCTTTAGAATAAAAAAGTGGATATAGAACAAAGTCACTTTGAGATATGAAAGTGAGGAAATACCAAAAGCATAACGAGTTGATTTTCAAAATGTTTACATGAGCAAAACTAACACCCCTTAGGTAATAATAGATAAATATTAACTTAATTTTTAGTATTTCCAGTTCAGCTATCTTAATTTTACTCATTTATAAAACTCAAGTGCCTAAATTATATGGTATAAATTAACTAATTAATCTAAACTGATAAATCTTATCAACCAAATACTAGAGAAGTTGCTTATAGTAAGTCAAAAAATAAATATATAAATATTTCCTCCAATATAACTAGTAGTGTCTCTTTAGTCATGGAACAAATGTTTTAATGTTAACGCCTACAAGATTATGGACTAATTATCATTTGGAAAGTATAAAAGAAAAAAATTCGACGTGGCTCACTCATAAGATGGAATCTTATGTTTGGCTCACTGCACTGGATCCTTTGTTCATAAATCACCATTACTAGCCATTCCCTGAATCAATATTCAAATTTCCTCTTGGTCTATATATACAACCACTAAATGAAATAATAATGACCCAGGATCTGTCATATATTAGATCATCAATATCACCATCAGAGGTTTCTTAGAGCTAATGAGGTAACGTGAGTAAAACATGTCCAATTTTCTTAAAAATAAAAATGAAAAATTGGTTGGGCATGGTGGCTCATGCCTGTTATCCCAGCACTTTGGGAGGCCAACGTGGGTGGATCACCTGAGGTCAGGAGTTCAAGATCAGCCTGTCCAATGTGGAGAAACCCCATCTCTATTACAATACAAAAATTGGCCAGATGTGGTGGTGGACGCCTATAATCCCAGCTACTCAGGAGGCTGCTGAGACAGGAGAATTGCTTGAACCTGGGAGGTGGAGGTTGCAGTGGGCCGAGATCACGCCACTGCACTCTAGCCTGGGCAATAGAGCAAGACTCCATCTCAAAGGTTAAAGCAATTCTCCTGTCTCAGCATATATATATATATATATATATATATATATATAAAATAAACACACACACACACAAATATATGAAAAATTAACTATAAAGTATACATAGTAAGAAGCTAAAGAAAGTTTTGTATAGCATACTGCCTTTGTAATCAATAAATGATACAATTCATTTGCAAACTATGTCAATATAGTTATCTAAACTTAACATTTCTTGCTTTTATCATAAAGTATATCACATTAGCACTATAATTTTATATATGTCCATTCAAGTCAATGAATATCTACTGTGTACTTCCTAGACATTTTTAATTGATATCCAGTGCTAAAATGAGTGTTATTCATTAATTTTTTTTACCTTATATATTAATTGGTGTTAGGTTCTAAAGGTATTACAAAACATTGATATATAGCTGCCACCTTCAAGAAATTAATACTCTTCTGAGAATTAAATACTTAAGAAAATGACCAAGATCCAAAATACGCATTAAATAACAATAACTACACCTCCCAAAACTTAATGGTAATAAATGTGGTAAGATAAGAGAAGTGGATCCGCATTTCCTTGAGACATATACCTAGATCAACCAGTTATCTTAACAAAGAGGGCAAGATGCAGATCAAGAGCACACTATAGAATCGTGGCTCAACCTGCCCCTACGAGGACTGAGATAATTCAGAAGCACATAGGTCTCAAGTTCAGCAACTATACAAGGGCAGGAAGAGATTATATATCTATGGTTCCATCATTTTCCAATTTTCCCAATTTATGGTCCTGATTCTACATTAAGTAATATTAAGGAAGATATCTGGGGGCTTCTGAAATATGTTTAACTAAGGACTTGTCTCTTCTATCAATGTAAGTCTTGGCAATTATTCTAATTCATATCTTAAAATGAAGCACTGTTTCAGAAAATGTTTGTGAAACCTACTTACAGATTATTATATTGGAAGGCATAATATACCCGAGACATTTAGCTCACATATTTCATACTCTACCTTCCTGGGAAAACTACAGATAAGCCAAATTCAAAACAACACCAGGGATTTCTTCAAGAAAGAACAAGTTATTATGCCTTAGCTGGGATTAGTCCCCATTAGGCCGTATGTTCCATACCATTTATATCTATGTCTACAAGTAAAATCAAAATAAAAAGATTTTCTTGAGTTGTAGAGAAAAGGAATATATCATTGTTTCTAAACATTAATTTAATTAACAGTACTAAAGATAAAGCTAGAGTCTAACTGAATGAACAGAACAGATTTTTTTGGCTTCCCATGTCAGCCTGACAGTCTGTGTTTGGTGTAGCTGATTCCTCTAAGAATATTAGGAGATTTAGATGAGAAGGTAAAAAGAATATTCATGGACACAACTATTAAGAAACAGTAACAGACTGAGTCATTTTGAATGGTTGTTAAGAATTAAATAATTAAAAACCAAAACGTCTTCCATTAAAAAATTAAAATTTATGTTTTAGTGCTTCTTATAACTATTCCAACATGGAGGAGGAGAGGTTTGTGGTTTTTAGAAAAGAGCTTTTTCAACTTTAAAATATAATTTTATAACCTATTAAAATTTCAAATAACATTAAAGTAGTAATAAAGCAGTGATGTTTAATAAAAAAAAGAAACATAGATTATAAAAAGCAGAGAAAAATGACTAGAAGATTGAATTACTTGCCAAGACTCCTTCACTGGTAACAGACTAATGTATTTTTGCAATATTTTCATGGCTTTTAAAATGTTTCAAAGTCAGAAAACTTTCAGGAAAAATATCACTGTTGCCATTCCACATATAAAGAAAAGCAAAAATCTGCTTAAAACTACCAATGATGATAAAAACTACTGTATCTTCAAATCTTTAGAGCTTAAAATTATCAATTATACTCCATTACATTTGTAAAAATTAGAACCAACATTTTATGTAGACTGATACTATAGATATCAGATCAGAAGTTAGGTAACTTCCTATGGAGAAACAGTAAATATTTAGGCTTTAAGAGTGATACGGTTTGTGCCACAACTACACATGTCTGCCACTGCAGTGTGAAAGGTGCTACCAACAATGCATACCCAAATGACAATAGCTGTGTGCCAGTAAAACTTTACTTACAAAAGAGATGGCTAGCCATAGTTTGTCAACCCCTGTTATAGATGAACAATCCAAAGACCAAGATAATTGGATGCAGTTCAGTCAAATAATGAACGAGTAACTATTCATGACTACCAAAATAATCAAACCAACTGTAGTTTATTACTTTAAGAAATTAATTTAAACGTTAATGTAAAGGTAAATTAACCATACTAGAATGAGAAAAATAAAGTAACATTATTTACTGATCAAAACAAATTAGTGTTTCAGGCGAGGTGCAGTGGCTCACACCTGTAATCCCAGCACTTTGGGAGTCTGAGGCCAGTGGATTAGCTGAGGTCAAGAGTTTGAGACCAGCCTGGACAACATGGTGACACTCCATTTCTATTAAAAATGCAAAAATTAGCCAGGCATGGCACCACCTGTAATCCCAGCTACCCTGGAGGCAGAGGCACAAGAATCACTTGAACCAGGAAGGCTGAGAGTGCAGTGAGCCAAGATCACACCACTGCAATCCAGCCCCCGTGATGAAGAGACACTCTATCTCAAAAAAAAAAAAAAAAAAAAGTTAGTGTTTTAAGTGTGTGTGTAATGGAGCCATATGTACAGCTTAGAGTGTTTGGGGAGAAATTCTAGAAAAGAAAACAAAGGACATTACTACCACAGTAACTTATCTTACCTCTTTGTTTGGCATGTGAGTATATAAAACCAATCAAAACAGTAAGTAATGAGGTTTGGACAAGACCCCTGAGGTATTCTTCCATTAGTATGACGGTTTCAAATAGCTGCTGGTGAAGTGGCTTCAAACTCTTGAAATGTCTGTCACCATAGCTACTCACCCATATGAAATATTGGATATATCCCAAATCCACATTACATTCAACAAGAAAATGCTAAATTCTAATTTTATATGTTTCTTATATAAAGCTAAAAGTTCTACAAGGCCAAAATCACCAATCTTATTCCAAATAATTATGAAGTCACAATAAATGCAAACATTTATTTGAAACATATTTTTAGGGCTTTCCAATTCCCTGTATTTGGACTCCCCTCAATGAAAATACCTTGATGGCTAGTATTACAGTAAATATTTTTATTTTTCATAAATCTACTATTCCTTAAAATTTAAGTCAAGCTATAGCGTATCATTCGTAAAAGTAACATTTGTAACCCACAATTAACAGGTATCACACTGAAATAAATCAAGGCTAAATTTTTCTATCAACATTATATATATAAGACAAAAGGGTGGAGAAGGTTACAAATTTTTAATAAGAACATCATATTATGGTAGTAATAATCTAGGTGTTTTACTGGAAGTGAAGTGGATTACTGTAAATGAAATTTTAAAATGTCCTTTCCATTTTACAGATAACACGAAATGACTTTTTTTCATGTCCCTAGCGATAAGGATAAATTTGCCACACATTTAAATAGTGCCTTCACCCTTCCCACCCTGGTTCATGAATTAATAATTCAGTGACATTAATACAAGAAGATAAATGATAAAAAGGTTAAGGCACACGGACCAACCATACACACATACTTCTTTTAGCACAGTTAATACTTCTCTGCCAAATTATAGCTAAAACTTTTTAAGTTTTCAACAGCGTTTTTACAATCTAAGTTGCAGCTTATGCACATACAATTTCACACAATTCAGGCTTAATAAATCCCCTGCTGGTACCAAACAATCATTCTAAGGGATTGAAGTGCAACATCTGTTAACATTAGTCATGTTTTACATAGTCATATGTATTAAACAAGCCTCCACTCCATTATTAGTCTCCCGAAAAACCTTCTATATAAACCAATAAACTAATTTAGCATGAATTATACATACATCCTTCAATTGCTAACTTACAATAACAAAGAAATACATTAGTGTGAAATGGTAAAAGAAAAAAAATCACATCTACTATGAAATAACAGATTTTCTTTATGCCAAGCTTACTAAATATATATATGTACATGTGTGCATGGATATACACACAGACAAATAAAATTAGCCCAGTCTTGAGTAGTTTTTAAAACCAAAAATCCTCTAGAGCATTATTCATCTTAAGTGTGGGTAAAATATAGCTCTGTCAATACAAAAGGTACTTCATTTTAAAGTGGTACACATTCACTGTTCTATTGATTCTTACCCTGAAATATCTTAATCCTCTTCCCATTGCTTTCAATCCTTCCGTTCTAACATCTTTCTTTCTGAACATCTGCAAAAATCTCAAAGGTGATTTCTCACCCCTCCTCCATCCTGCCAGCCTCCAGTAATCTTCCTAATTTCACTCTAAACCATAAAAATGTATAAAACTGGAACAAATTCTAAAAATAATTTTATATGTAAAAACACACTTGGGGTTGTGGTCTGACAAAGGCTGATCTAATAAATGTTTTTAAAAATTCTCCAAAAGTACATATATTATTTCACCCTAACTTAGCACAACAAATCTAGTTTTTTGTTTTGTTTTGTTTTGTTTTTTTGTTAGAGACAGGGTCTTACTCTGTTGCTCAGCTAGAGTGCAGTGGCATGATCACAGCTCAATAGCTCATGATCATACCTCAAACTCTTAAACTCAAGCAATCCTCCCATATCAGCCTCCTAAGCGGGGACCACAGACATACCCGCTACACCAAAATAATTTTTATTTATTTATGTATTTTTGATTTTTAGTATTTCATAGAAACAGGACTCTAAGTTGTCCAGGCTTGTCTTGAACTCCTGATCTCAAGTTATGCTCCTGCCTTGGCCTCCCAAACTGCTGGTATTACAGTCATGAGCCACTATGCCCAGCCCTATTGCATCTATTTTAACAACAGGAAAGTTGCAACTGGGGGCTGGAATCAAAGGGGAATGAATGGTGACTGAAAACCTAAAAGACACAGAAAGAAAGAGGAGAATTAAAAAGCTAAACTAGAAATAGAGCCCAAACAGATCAAACTTCAAAAATATTTAATTCAGCCCTCTGTTCCTGTCAAACTTACTTGCTCAGTATTTCTAAATATACCTCTGAAACTGACTTTTACTCAAGATTTTTTATTCACATAAAAAGTCTCTCTCCCCTCTCCACCTAGTAAACTTCCGAATAAACAATACAATTTAACAACCACCTGTGCCATAAAGTCAACCTTACTGCCTCAAACTGAAAAAAACTTCTTCCTCTCTAGATTCTCAACGCCATTACCTGTTATCATTTGCACAGTAGCTGCTATTGAGTTATCCTGAGTCCTCTTCAATTAAGTTTTTAAACTAGTTTTAAAATGTCTTTTGCAGCGAGGCACAGAGGCGCAGTGGTTCATGCCTGTAAATCCCAGCACTTTGGGGGGCCAGGACAGGAGGACAGCTTGAGCCCAGGAGTTCAAGTCCAGCCTGAGCAATAAAGTGACACTTCCATCTCTACAAAAAATTAAAAAATTAGCCAGGCACAATGGTATGTGCTGTAGCTCCGGCTACTCAGGAAGCTGAGGTGGAAGGATCGCCTGAACCCAGGAGTTCCAGGCTACGTGAACTATAATGAGGCCACTGTACTCCAGCCTGGCCAATAGAGAGAAATACCTTATCTATAAATAAATAAATTTAAAAAAAGAAACGAAAATGTGGTACAGGCCAGGTGCTGTGGCTCACTCCTGTAATCCTAACATTTTGGGAGGCAGGTGGATAGGTTGAGCCCAGACATTCGAGACCAGTCTGAGAAACATAGTAAAACCCTGACTCTACAAAAAAATACAAATATTAGCTCGGCTTGGTGGTGCATGCTTGCAGACCCAGCTACCCGGGAGGCTGACTCCAGCCTGGGCAACAGAGAGAAAGACCTTGCCTAGTCTTTTGTTGACATTTTCTTTTTGCATTTTATTTTTATTATACTTAAAAGTTGTGGGGCACATGTGCAGATCATGCAGGATTTGAAATTTTCTATGTTAATCTTCCCTCAACAAAAATATCTTCAAACCAAGCCTAAAATATTTCTTGGGTACATACTTTATTCAAGGCATTGAGGCTGGCACTGCAAGCAATACGATTCAGAAGATACAGAAATAACACAAGTGCACAAATAATGTCACAAATTTATTTAATATAATTAAGAGAGTAAGTGTTCCTTATGAAGGATGACTTTTGCTTATCATTTTAATTGTGATTTTGATGACTAGAGTAATATCCTCGTGATTAATAAATACATCAAATATACTAACAAACTTTCCGGAAAATATTTAAATTTTTGACAGATTTCTTTTTTGGCAAATATACCTAAACTTGAGAATGACCATCCTTTGTTTACTTCCTGGTTTTCTTTTTTAAATGTTATATAATTTGCTTTTATGTTCTTGGGTCATAGAAGCTTACTCTCACTTCTATACCCTTCTTGGTAGAGTTACACTGTTCCTTCTGCCTGGAATCTCCTCTGCCACTCGTCTCTTCGCTAATTGCTATTCCTTTTCCAAGACTCAGTTTGGGTCCATCTGTTGACTAGCTGACTGCTTCCCTAAACCTCCACCACAAATCAGGGGTATACTGCCATTTCTGTCCACAGTACAGAGTGCTCATCTCTATCACAAATTATCTTAAGTATCATTTTCAAAAGATGGTAAGCTAACTGAACACAGAACTCATGGCTTTCACATCAGTGAGTGCCTTACCAGTGAGTATACCCATGCATAACGCCTGGCAAAGAGCTAGCATATGATAAATGTTTTGACAATAAGAAACACAGGAGGGAGGGATGAATGGAGAAGGGAGGGAGGGAGGGAGAGAGGCAGGGAGGCAGGGAGAGAGGGAACTGAATTATGGCAAGTAATATGAATAGTGGAAAGGATAAAGAAAAGTATTTGGAATTCAGAAACCCATGTATGAAAATTTTAAAACTGGAAACTTTCATCTTTGCTTGTTGGTGTGAGAAAGTTTAATTTAAAAAAAAAAAAAACTGGAAACTAACTCAGAGACCTCCTAAATAGAGATTTTCAAGATTTTTCTCTATGCAGGACTATGTTTTAATTAAATTCTTAATTAAACATTAATTAGTGACAATTTATAAGGCAGAAAACAAAATGACTATTTCTTCCAGAAGTTTAATCTATCACTGTGTGACATACAGCATCTTATCATCTTCATCATCAAACCCCTCAAGAAAGTGTTTTTAAAACCAGTCTCCTCATTATAAAAATGAAGAAATAGAAAGGTCCCATCATTACTGCGGAAACAAAATCTGCAACTCAGGCCCAAACTCCAGTAGAATAAATCCTCCATGATGTTATCTTTAAAATACTTAGGAATTTAATAGTATCTACAAAAACAATTTATAATAATTTCACACTCATTTCAAAATGTGAAATTAAATGAAACTATTTATACTAAATATACTTGATAATTTTGCTTTTAAATAAAAACTGGGTTAGCAAGTGTGGTGGCACAAGCCTACGGCCCTAGATACTCGAGAGCATGAGGCCAGAGGGCACCTTGAGCCTAGGAGTCTGAGGCTGCAGCGAGCTAGGACTGTGCCACTGCACTGCAGCCTAGATGACAGAGCAAGGCTCCATATTAAAAAAAAGTAAAAATAAATAAAATTTTAAAAAATAAAACTCAGGGATTATAAATTGTACAAATTGGACATTTTCAAAGTACACTAAAAATATTAGACAATTTTTCTTACACATTTTTTTGACAAGGTAGCCTTCCACATCTACACATTTCTCTGGCAATATTTTGAACTTGTGAAAACATTGTTCCCGTCAGCAACATCCTATTAACAGTGATTTTCTTCTTTTATCACCTTTCAAAACAAAGAATGTAACAATTTAAATCCACATTTTTTTTTCTTCTCCAAAATTGCAAAACAGACAACAGCACTCCAGTTCAACAGTCAATTGTGGGCTAACTCACTCACCTCTGTCTGAAAAACCAATAAATTCCACACTGGGAATTAAACTTCAGCCATACTTTGCAGGAAAAAAAAAAAAGTATCTGATACTGCCTATAATATACGCAGCATTGTAGATTATTTCTTTTTAGTGTTGCTGATTTACAGAGGCTACTGTAAAAACCTCGCAACTTTGAAATCCTAACTTTCCATCATTCCTCAGATCAGCACATGCAACTTAATGGACTTTACAAATCAAACGATACTGACAATAAATCTAAGCAACTCATTTACAGAAAGATAGATCTGAGTATTAACTGTGAAATTTAACATGCTTTAATAATTAGACTGTGTAAATAGTATAATATATATTTCTGTCCTAATTTGGTAAGATGTGCTTCTCATGTAATACTACTCAAACTAAATACAAGAAATTGTTCTGGCATTTCACTAAATCAAAATCTTGAAACCCTACAGCTTGAATGTATAAATTGAGATTTTATTTCCACTTTAAATTAAACAATAGTTATTATTCAGTTTCATATAATGCAATTTATAGTAGTCTTCTGCTATGAATGCAAGAACACAATGGTATTTTAATCAGATTTTAATATAATTCACCAAAAGACATTTTGGAAGGCAGAAAACCAGCGACCCCACCCCCGCCAAAAAACTATCATTTCGCCATTAAAAGATAAACATAATTCACCAGTAACATGTAATTATCTACTATCCCTGCATATCAGAAAATGTTTCTAATGCTAAAAATTTGGGCCACCTTTGCTAAAAATTTATACAAAATATTAAATGCTATTGCTTCACTTAGGTTGCTAAGTAACTAGATGTTTACACAGCCTGATAATAGTTTGACCATGGATTTCTTAAAAAAATTGTCGAAACTTTCTTTACATATTTTATCTTATAAATATTAAAAATATCTCTTTTAGGGTGTCATATTTTTACAGTTTCCTTAACTAGTTAAATAAAATTCACAACTACAGTATCTACAACCATATTTAATTAACTTCCCTTTATTTCATGCTGATTACCTTATGCATAGCTATGTCTTCGGCATGACTGATCCTTTCACAAAAAAGCAAGCCATCACATACCAGGACAGTTCTGACAAGGATCCTCTACTGACTTCCTTTTAAAGCTGTCAATACATGGGCGGGTCCTAATGCTTGGGATGATTTGGGGGCAGGGATTTTGGGCCACGGAGAACTACAAAAAAGATTCCTACTTGGATGTTGATTAGGTGTCAGAATATAAAAGTAAAGCAAGAAGAACTATTAATCTTTTTTACATAATTGCCCAGTAAAAGTGTAAGCAAAAAGTATTGATTTCTTTTCATAGAGACAGGTCAACATCAACACTTTCTGTTTTCAGTATCAGAACATCAATTTTGATTTTTAAAAAAACAGCTCAATCACTGATTTATCATCTATGCAGCAACAATAACAAAATTCTGTAATTAAAAAAAACAAAAAATTTTGGGCAGTATTGAAAAAAAAGGAATCTTCCCCCCAAAAAAATGAAAGAAAAAAAATCTGAAGAGTGAAAATGGATGCCAAAAGACATGGGCCACTTATTCAGATTTAACTTACATCAATAATGACAATAATAAGCATTTACTGAGAGCTTTCCATGTATGAAGCTTTATTAAGCACTGTAACTGCATCATAAAAATTTTCTCTATTATATGGAAGCAAGAATACTTTTGGATTAGGGCAGACAAATCAGTATTATAACACTTTAATTATAACTTTCATCATTCTTATATCCATGCAAGGAATCTATAGCTGGTTAGGTTCCAAAAAAATTGTGATCTTCATTATCATGGATAACCATTTATTCAAAAAAATACTGAGAGCCTACTCTTAAATTAATCACTGATGGATAGGTGCTGATAGGTGCTTTGGGTTGTTGTTCAGGATTGTCACCCACAATTAACATGACACAAAGGATCAGCTATAAGACCTAAAAACTATTGCTGAGTATGAAGAGCTAAAAAGCTATCGGGGAAATGATTGTTACTCTTTTAAAGAACAAGATGAAGCAGGGGAATTTCCCCACATACAAATAAAATAAATATATAATATTAGAATTTCATGGTGACAAAAGAAAAAGCTGCAGTGAAGATAAATTGCAATGAATTTTTTTTAAATCTTCAAGGAAATAGATTTCCCTAAGCTTTCTGAAAAGGGGCAGGCTGGTATCTAAGGAACCAAAGAATATCAAATTACTTGCTTAAAGAGCTGTTAAGAATGTTACTAAAATGGCTCTGAACAATGAAGAATATCTCAACAGGTCTAATAATGACAAAAGTATTCTTTAGCAAAATAAAGATGTCTAACCAAATTATAATAGCTGGCTTTTATACAGTCTTGATTACCTCATAGAAATCTCATCTAAAATACAAATAAACCAAAAACCTAGATCGTGTATCACTTAAAACATATGCAGGTATACACTTGAAAACATTTTAAAACTTTTATAAGAAAGAAAAATTATAGTTTTTTTTTTTTTACAAATACCACATTTTAGAATATACATATCAACTTAAAACATCAAGTTTCTCAGCAGCTGGTACTCTTTGGACTTTTAACGCATGCATCTCAAAGTATCATCAGAAAAATGGGCTCATTCCTTCTCCCTTCCTTGCAGGCAGGCTAATGGAATACACAAGACTCGGCTAGAAACTTGGTTCTAGGCTTTGATTTCTTACTTCCTCCTCTATCTCACATTCCATCAAATGCCAAATTCTATCCCACCATTACAAAACTCCTCGTATCTGTCTATTGCCATAGCCTCTCACCAAAGACTGTCGTCCACAGCGTCTAATTAAGTTTCTATTTACTTCATTAGTTCCCCAATCTAATTCACTGGCTACACCACCTTGAACACTACCAAGTAAGTATAACGTGTTCTCAATTGAAAATATCAACACTTTATGGCCCACAAGAGAATCTTAACAGAGCAGGCTGTTTATAATCACGTCCCAAACTAACATACCAGTTTCATCTCCTACTTTCTATGCACTTCACATTCCCCCTAAAGCACTGTATTTTTATCTTTGTTTTCCTGTGACTTTACATCTGTACTTCTCTACTCCTCAAAAAAAGACTGTATTCTGCAATCCCCTTCTGCCTTCAGGTCTAAATAAATGGGGTCTCCTTTTCCCTATCACTCATTTTGAATTTACTCTACCTACCCTATATTTTTACAACCTTCTCTCTGCACTTCATTTTGGCATATTATAGTATGCCTTTTATAAGAATTATCTGTGTAAATATCTATTTCTCTCATTAACCTAATGAGCATAGTCCTTGCATACAAGTATAGTTTTCTAGGCACGGCCTTAATAAATGACTGTTGATCTAAACAAAATGAACAGAATTAAAGCCCAGGAGTAATGGTAAGGTAGATGTAATATGCTTATAAAGTAGAATCGTTCTTGTAAAGACTAGAATACAGTCAGCATTTCAAAATATAGCCTTTAAGACCAATGTAAGCAAATACGTATTTTTGGTCTGGTAATTTTGGCAAACTCAGCACCAGAAGTTATGTCAAATTTTTAAAACCAGACGTGCTGCCACAACAACCTCTGTGGCATTGTAGGAAACCAAAAATAACATCTTGAATGTAAAATCCAAGACATTATAAACACTGTGTATTATTAAAGTAAATACAAGCCCTTACCTGTAAGGAAATAGCTGCTCTGAACTACACAAGTATAACATACTTTAAGAGATTGTACCCACATATGAAATACTCAATTTTTCTAAGGGTAATTTGATTGTGATTTTTTTTTTTCTTAAAGTCTGTTGCCCAGGGTAGAATGTAGTAGCAAGATTATAGCTTACTGCAAACTCATACTCCTGGGCTCAAGCAATCCTCCCACTTCAGCCTCCTGAGTGACTGGACTGGCTTTTTTTTTTTTTTTTTTTTTTTTTTTGTAGAAATGGGTCTTCTTTCTATGTTGCCCAGGCTGGTCTCGAACTTGTGGCCTCAAGTTACCCTACCACTTTGTCCTCTAAAGCGCTGGAATTATAAGCATGAGATACTGCAACTGGCCAAAAAAATCGCTCACATAGCAAGAATTTCCTAGTGCTGTGCATCTTAATAAAAATAATAAACTGGGAGTGAGAGGTAGATAAAGATTGAATCATTCTGGCTTTGTAGTATCTTGTGGCCTTGGGAAAAATATAAATGCACAACACAGAATGGCAACAAGGCTGCCAAAAATCAAGATTTTACTCATTCAAATTTAACTTTATGATCTTTATTGCACCCTACAAATAAAATGTTGATTAAGGAATATTAGATTAATATAGTCCTGAATTCCAAGGACTGAAACATCCACCTTTCAGCTAAACAACCAAACACATCATTAGATATTTGTACTATGTTTTTAAAGACCAAGACAAATTTATGATTTTTATACTCAGAATTGAGAACAATTTTCAATTTTTTTAAAAAACTGTATTATTTATATATACTAACCAAAAGCTGCACTGTTCTAGATTTATTACCAAATTCATGATCTGTTGTGCTGATGAAGACTCAATAAAACTCAAATTCATAGAAAGGAAGCTGACTACTAACGATAAGACTTAGCTTCTGATTTCCACTGAGTTTTTATATTTTTCAATCTACTCATAAATCTTACCCCCCCCCCGAAAAATGGGATGGAAGACCCAGTTTTAAAGCTGTTTCTATGCAATCATTTCAAAAAATTTTAACCAGAATTTGACATTTAAATTTTACCAATTTTTGATTGTATGCTACAATGACGAAATATACTTGGACATACAGAATAGAAAACAAGACACTGGAGGCTACAAAAGGTAGGACGGGTGTGGGAGAAGTGTGAGGGCCAAAAATTACTTAGCGGGTATAATGTTCGTATTTGGACGACATGTACGCTACTATCAAATACATGCATGTAAAAAAAACTGTGCTTGTATCCCCTAAATATATTTTTTAGAAAAACAAAAGCCCCCCCCAAATTAAGAATTAAACATTCATAAAAGACCATTAACAAAATGAAGAAAATGTTGAAGCTTTAATAAGTGCTTGGCAATACTGAATACTGAAGCTTATTAAGTACTCGGTAAAGTACATGTAATAAAGTTTTATTTTCTAGGTTGCATAAAAGTAGGCAAGCATAAAAAGATCATTTGTATGTTATAATAAATGACAATTCAACAAAACATTAAAACAATCTTTTAAAAGAGTTGAATAATGCCAAACATGAAGGTACAGTAAATATCTTATTAACTATGGAGGGCTTAAATATACATTAAGCCACATGAAAACACTCCAAAGAACATCACCATGATACTTCCACATTAAATAAAAAAGCTATACATTGATACTAATTACTACATGTATATCCTGTTTCACTTCAGGAGGTCAAATAGTTTTACATGACTAGTAGTGAAAAACGTTTTTTAAAAAAGGAAAAGGACCTCAACCATCAATTCAGAAATTAGTAATATCAAACTATTAAAACATCTGAAGAAAATATTCTATAAGAGGAAATATTAAAAGTATTGAAGCAATATGCAAAATACTGAAAAAGTCATCTTAAGAACAGTGCAAAAACGTCTAGTAGTATAATCAATTGTATAAACATCTGATAACATTAATTTTATACATACATAAGAGATTATAGTGATTTATTCTTTATAAATAGATAAAATCAACTTTAATAAAACAAGCTAACAAATCAAAGCTATATTTTTATTTTCAACTAAAAGTTAATATTGTGGTGAATTAACTGCAACCTTGATATGCTCCTCTTGATTTTCACAGAATTAAGAAGCAATAAAGAGAATGAGGCCATTAGTGTATGTAATCTACAAGATTCTCAATATTCTTAAAATACTTAAGTGATGATTATACTACAAGCTATTCAATTTAGTATTGTTCTAAGAGCTCATTCTTATTTCCTATTTTTTTTTAGAAACACTCTTAAACTTATTAAAAATCAATCCCAAATGTTTTTGAAAAATGCAACTCCAGAAAATGTGAATTCTAAGATACTTATGCTTCGTTATTGGATGTTTAAATCATGTAATATTAACTGAATAATCATTATAATCATTGTTTTAAATCTATTCTCATTTTAAGAAACCAATGACAGGTTTCCAGGCTAAAATGTCAGAGGACTTAGGTACTTCTTATTAGTAACACAGTATAAGAAAATTAGTTAAAAAACACATAGGAGGTATGAGGGAGTGACTACAATATTAAAAGTGGTAAAGTATAAAGGTTATGTTTGAGCATCAAGATCATTATAATTTTAAGTCACCATGTTTGTACAAATTGTCACCATAATTCCATAAAGATATTTTAAGCACTAATAATCCTAATAAGGACTCTGATGAGAATCAACCCTGAATTCTTACAGAGAATACAACGATAGAAAAGTGCTTTTGGAATGTATTCTTGAATACCTTACTGTTTTGTAGCTGTTATCTGAATCCAATACAGCAAACAGATAAAGATTTTCTTGAGGTGAAATTCAAATACTTTCAAAAGTACAGGTTTTTTTGCATTAGCCAAAGCTATTGTGGACCACTAACTACTACTAAGCATGATGCTCTGTCAAATAGTAAAATGTTGGGCCAAGTCTTTTCCTTGAACATAGCTAACTTTTTAGTTAAGGCCTCTAACATGAGCATTAACAACTACCTTTCTCCATTGACTTTATTTGGTCAGAATAACAATGTCTTTTGAATCAACAATCTGATTTAAAGAGCACTAAAAACTAATAAATTTTTTAAACCGTGATATAAAAACTGTGATTAAATAATTTTAACTAATGGGATTTTTTCCCTTCTTAAACATGCATCTCAAAAAAAGGTAGTTTTAGTAGTCATATTCCTATTAAAATGTGTAACACACAAATATTAGAAACAAAGTTACCCATGAGTAGAAAGGATCAGTATTTTTGTTCTGAATTTTAGGTATTTCCCTAGATGTTGTATTTATTTTTATACAAAAGTAATGCTATTGTGTTTAAAGTTTTGAAAAAAAGTATGAAATTTTATAATTTTTTCTCATTTTAAAATAATAAATTTGATATTCTAAGATTTTAAAATTATCTCTTTAGTGCAGCTTTATATTTGCAACATTATGTGAACACCACAAAATCTACTACATAAAGTGTCGATAACAAAAAGTATTCTTTTCATACCTTTGATAGATTTCAGTTTGAACAAATCTATTAAATAGGCAAAAGAAATGCCTTTGAAACAGGCAAAAAGACAATAATATTGTTTATTTTTATTCCTAAAATAAAAATATTAATTTCTAAGTCCTGAGAATAACAAGGGCAATTTAAAATAATTTTTTCCAATACAGTTACTAAAAGATGCAGACTTACAGTTTTGCATTCTGGCCTCTTCATATACTTATATATACATTTTCAAATCTTATTTAGGGTTTACCATATTCTTTGGTAACTTCCATTTAAAATGCTTACCATGTTCAAATATTTGGCTCCCATTCTTATAAAATTTATATTTAAAATATTATTCCAAATCTATCCTCTTAACACTTATTACTCTTACTTGGTGAACATTCTTCATAATTATTCTCTCCATTCATAATATAGCTTATTGTTTTAAAAACCAGTCTGCTCAAGTAGATGCAAGAACAATTAATACACACACATTTATGCTTAAATAATAAATATACAAAGGAGCAGAGAATGTTTTATCATAAATTCATACTTTTTTATTATAATTCAAGACATTTGAAAAAATTTCTTTGATAATTTACCAAGAACATCGTGGTTACTTTAAACTGAAAAGCAGTTACCAATTAATTTCTTTGTCATAAACATCCCTAATAAAATACCAGTAATACTTTTATGGTAACAATTAATTTATTTAACTTTTCAGTACGATTTCTTTTCAATGAATTCAGATTTCACTACTCTAAAAATCACTTAGTCTACCTTCAAATTTAAGACAAAACAAGTAGAACTTACCCTAGCTGCGCCTTTCCAATAACCTCACAGAAGTTATGGACTCTGTGACAGTTACTGTACCTCACATAACCATTTTCCTGGAATGAATTCTCCAGTAACCCTTACCTCACTGTGAAGGGTGTTGCGGTATTAGAGAGAAAAGGGTAATGAACTGTAAGACCAGATCGCATTTTGCAGTGCCTATTAAAAACCAACTATGATAAGAAGTATCTTTTTATCATATTATTTAAGAAAATGACATAAATTTGGCAGTAAAGGGTATCTATCAATAATTCTATGGAAAAGAAGCATGTGTATACTTTTGTAAAGCATACCATCTTAATCCTATTGAAATATTAATTGCTGTTGCTAACATTCTTACCCCGTTATAAAATGCTCTGCATGAATGTGGCACATACTTGTTAAGATAATACAGGACCATGCTGAGAGAATAATACTTATACCAGTACCATAAATCTCTTTATTAAACAAGTTTCCTTACTTAGAGGATTATTCTATGTCACAGTAACAATCTGACTTTTCACATTAGTAAAGGTTAGCTACTAATACAAATCCAAAACAAGAAATTTCATTAAGAAACAAAGCTTTTTAAAATGCAAAATAAATATTTTTGTCATATCATTACTTGGTAAAATAAGAGAAATGAACTATTACATCTCTTTTCAAAGATGTATAGTGGACAACCCTTCTATTTTTTACCAACCAACAAGAAAATTCTGAAATAATGTTATTATGCCAAACTGGAAAAATGAACAGACTAGAATTGACTTTTTAATAAGATTTAATGTGATATCCTATCATTAAATTTCCTGGCACAAATAAGAATATGCAGGTAACATGAAAAATTCTGCTCAATTAAAAAAATCCAAATGCTCCTAAAAGCTCATCATCCTGTTTACCTAAACACCTAAATGAAAAACTCTCAAGTACTTCTAAGTATCTGGCTTACAATTCCTTAGAAATTCGGCTGGCACAGAGTCATAAACAGAATTCAAGTTTCAGTCAAGTACCAGTTATTTTGCCTGCATTCATTTTTTTTCCCAAATTGGTCAGCAGTTTTCTAAATCATGTAATAGTAGGTCCCTATTAGTAGTTACTGTGTTTTAGAGTCATTGCACTAATGTCCATTATTGCAAGTGAAAGTCATTAATCCAAACCGAACCCTTTTGTGTTTAGAAAAGCACATATGCAACTCAGATATCTAATTTGGTCTATTAATTAAGTGCAGAGAAATGTAACACACTGAAATACGTTTAGTTGTCATTTAATAGAATGTTACATATCTGAAAAATTACCTAAAAGGCTGGGATCTCTCTTGTAATAACTACTATATATTTAAACAACAGACAGTTCAGTTCTGCAGCCATTCTGAGCTTTAATCGTAAATAAAAAATTAAAATCTAAAAATGGATCTGATAGCTTTATTATATTTTAAGGTATTTTTAGCTGAAAATATAAGAAGGCACATTTGTGATCTGTGAATAAAGGAAATGATAAACACAAGGTATTTAGTACATTAAATTGTACTGTAATTTGGCTAATCTCAAAATGCCTTCATTTTTTCAAACAAAAATAAAAAATATTTTATGGTACTCAAAGACCAGAAAAAAAATTTAAATATAACTTTCCAAAGGAAACTGTCAATTTATATTGCTTTGATTATTTTATCACATATAAAAGCTCCCTCTGCAGGTAATAACAAGAGTTAGCAAAAATATCTGAAACATATAGGCAGTTGCCTTAGTAAAAATGCAGGTCACCATTTTATAGAAATACTACTCTACTATCCAGCATTTTTCTCTCTTCCTTACTAATTACCTATTCAAAATAATTGCTCTTGAAAATCTGTGGTTCAGTATTATTATTCTTGTCCTCCATCCTGGTTAAGACAGCATCTTGAGTAGGCAGGATACACAAACTTTTCACAAAGTCACCCAAGAGCTACACATACAGTACATTTCAAGGAAAAAGAAAACATTACCTTGCTTACACAGCACCAGACTGAAATGATAGGCCACCCACAAAAAAAGCTGCCCAGCCCACTTATCTCATTCATTTTCTGAACTCCAAGTAAACTAGGGTAGCATCTTAAGACCAATTTGAAATGAAAGATAAAAGACCAATTTTAAATTAATGCAGTGATAACTATATTTCCTTCTTATTCTGAATAAATCTAAAATTTAGACCTGAAGAGTATTTATGTATGAAAAATCTATTTTCATTTCAATACAAAAAAAAAAAAAAAAGGAAAACTGATCTGGGTTGCAAAATGCTCTTTACCCTTTTGTAATGTTTTCAAGATTTGTTTTAGATTTCTGTTTACACAATGTGCTCTTCTGCCATATTCCTTTCCACAAGTATACAGAGACATGATGTGATGCATCTCTGCCAAGGAAGTAAGAAACAGAAAGTTAAGAACTATCTAATTCTCGGGGGCAATGTGTTACAAAAATGTGTTGCTGGACAATGTTGATGCCCCTCTCACTTAAAATGTCTCCGTTCTATCATATGTAACATCACTTTTATAACATGTAAATACTGACTGGAAATTTGAAGCAAAGCCAGTCTACCTAGAAATGAACTGCCAGGGTTATAAAGAGTGATTTTTTTAAAACTAAGATTCTTATTGAACAAATGAAAATTATAAGATATGCTAAAACATACAGAAATATAATACTGAGATTAGTTATATCTTTTCCTAATGAAACAAATAAGGTTAAGAGTTTGAAAAGCAAGAGCAAATCAGCAGTGTCTTTTGTGGGGTTTTCTGCTTAAGGGAAAGTAATCAAATTTTGTTTCACATGTATTTTTAGATATTCAGGTTGTAGATCTAGTTTAAAACCAGAAACAATACGAAAAGTCATTTCTGTGAAGGCTATGGGTATCATAGCACCTGCAGCAGAAAAAGCAAAGTGGGAGAATATTCCTATTACTCATCTATTGAGCTATCAAGAGGAAGCATCTAACATTCAAACATTATCTTCTTTGTGACAGACAGAACTCTGAAAGGTGCAAAAAAGTTTAATGTCCTTAGTAAAAGTGGACCTATCTAGGACATTATTAATTTTAGTGTAATTTTTATTTGTTAACGCATATGAGGCAAAGTGTTTTAGATTTATGTTCATTTCTTTAAAAATGTAAAGCAAGATACATAAGAACTTCAGTACATGAATCTTCAGTGTATCTTCCATCATTTAACACATTAAGCCTTCATCAAACTAAGAAAATATGTACAATGACTAGGATATAATTGCATATGCATACAATGTTATCAAAATTAATGTTTCCCAAAATGTCTTAGACTTTAACCACAGGAGTCAGGAATTGTAAGAACCAAAATACACCATAAGCATCCTGAGGTTAAGAACACAAAGATGAGTGGAGAAAATGATACATAAGAAATGTGTTCTGTAATTTCTAATCAATAACCACAGTAACGAACACAATAAAATGGTAGGTTTTTAATGCAGAGGAATAAAATTTCTGTGTGGATGGCACCAGTTTAATAAAGGAGTAATAATTCCACGTAGAAATACTTTGCTTCAAAGTAAAGACACAGGGAAACTCATTTTCAACGTGATTATTTTTTACGTAAACTGAAGTTGAAAACTGATTAAGTAAATGTAGTTTACATAAAACATAAATATTTCTATCAACTAGTCAATTTATCTAAAATCTTGTAACCATTTGCCCCTTCTTATATAGAGAACTGCTGTCACAGTACTTACAATGTTACGAATAAGTGATTAGAATTAGAACTTACTTTGTAGAGAAAACAGAATTCTCTTTTGCTCGCACTATTTACTATCATCTTCAAGAGAAAGCATTAGTCAAAAGCAAGGTCACCTAGCCCACCCCAGCAGTCAAGTGCCATTTTTGACAGTAATTGAGGTTATTTTGTCATCTAAATCCAGAGCAATAACTAGTCTGAGGTGTGGACTTATGTAAAAATATCTACAAAAGAAGGCAAAGTGTGGATAGTAGAAGCATTTCTCAGTCCACAGGCAGGAGATAGATTTGACAGCAAAACAGATATTTATGTCATACCATTTTCAAAATCAGTTTAAAAAGAGATACCTTAATCGTATGTATTTTACATTTTAAACTTCTTAGTTTTTTGCCAATAACTATGAACATGTATTGATATACAAAGGAACAGAATATAAATTATGTGTTCATGTATGTACATACATGTGACCAAGAAAGGGGTTACTGAGTGTTATCTAATAACTAAAAAGGGCAAAACTTAGCCTGTTTTTATTAGGAACCTCATGGTGCATCTTCCTTCACTAGTATATGGCTGAAGATTTTTGTTTTCATCCAGAAAAAAAGAATTGTATATGATTTTGTCCTAACAAATTAATATGTGTTTGAATTGGTGCTAAATCTAAAGTTAACCATCAACTACTCCCATCTCTCATAACCAAGAGCTAACAGAAAACAAGAAATGGAGATAAAAATGAACTATCAGATTAAAAAAACCTTTTTTTGAATATTACTTAATGAATTTTAAAACAGAATTAAGACTTGGTCACATATTTCAGGAAGTTAACATCTGCTTAACCTGCCCAATTTTTAACTGTATTTTTCTGTTTTTATTAGGGTACTGAATCTATCCCAAAAAAAGTCCTCCAAAGACATTTCAGCCTTAAATAGGCTTCTTTTAAGACAATGAATTTCAAAAGCAAAATTCAAAGATTAAGGTGTAATCCCTGTGTTTGAATTTTAATGATTATAATGTACTCCTCACAGATTGGAAAAAATCAATGACAAAACCAACAGGGGCCCCGTTTTGCTCAGCATACGTTTTCTTGTCAGGTCGTGATTAATGCTGTGCTCTGTAGAGGGAGACATTACATCCGGGCTAAAACAGACCTAAATTTTACCCTCAGGCAGAAATCTGATTTAAACATCTCTATTTAAAGTGACATTTGTCCTCCCCTTTCAACTGTTTTCCCCAGAAATTCCAGGAAGTTGACTTCATGACCTAAAAACAGCCGGGTGGCTTTGAGTAGCGGTTGTGCTTGTTCCTGCACTTCGGTAAATCTCGGTGCCAGAATTAATCAAGGTGGTAATAAAACAGGTGTCCAGCTATCTGCCACAATGAATCCCATGCTACTTTATTGCTACCAGAATTTAGAATTTTGAATTCAGTGTAATTCTACCATCAGTAATAACAATTTCCAAAATGTATTTTGGTTACTAATAACCTATTTATATCTTATAATGGACTAGATTTCTTTTGATTCTTAAAATTACACCTGATATTTCACTCAACTAAAATATCAACTGATTACAAATCCAAGAAATATGGAAAAGCAACTACTTAAAAACAAACCTCTAAAATAACTGAGAATATGCCAGTGGAAATAGTTTCTTGTATGTCTTGCAATAGCTTTCATAAAAACAAAACAAAAATGAAAAGCAAAAAGAAAAAAGCTCTTCATCTAACAAAAGTCACCGAGTACACAACTGCATGGATATTAAAACAGGCACCAATATCCTTACACTGTGAACATGGAAACTTTTGATATTATTAAGCAATGTAGACATGCCTGGCAAGTTCCTACAAACCAAGGTAATCTAATTTCTGATGTTTTTCAACCTAAATTGATTTTTTTTTCATTTAGCCGTTCTGGTAATTGAACAAATTTATGTAAGTGTGATGGGATTTTACTTACTACGACACAATGCATAAAATCCTCTGTGAAGACAAACTATATTACTTCATAAAACTGCATTTTTTGTTGTAATTAAACAAATTGTATGTAAACTTGCTCTCTGCTTCCGAAACAATCAATAGTATTTTGCTATAAGCTGCACTTTACTTGCAGGTGTTAAGTGTTTGGTTTTTTTATTCAATCTACATTTTTTTATTTCAGATAATGTTTATTTGTCAAATATAAGAGGTTCTTTGTCAAAATAAATAAGCTTTTAAAAAATGCTTGGTAAGAATATATCAAAAAGTTATCTACAAATTATTGCCTACTTAGTGCAGCAGATAAATTATCTCAGGAAAAAAAATTTTAATATGTTTTATTATGATCTCCCTTTTGACACCTTGAGTCACATAAAAAGAAAAAACTACTTACATCAAAACATTAGGAAAATTTCTCTATTTAACATGCTTAACAAAACCTATATACTACACTTAAAATATCAACTTAAAGTCCTGAGTAAAATTCAGGGTTGACAGACCCTAGTTACTCCTTTAGAAGTTATCACACTAGGTCAAGGACTACAATTCCCTAATTCCAGTAATTAACTATTCATCTCTGTGTTAAAGAAACTATTTCGTTAGCCTTTTTCTTAAAAGCATTAAAAAATATAATCACTACCTGGCCAATCTTTGAGTGTATCTTAAGTAGCAAAAAGATTTTAGAGAATAGTCTCAATTTATTTTTGTGATAGTATCAAGCCTAATTACAACAATCTGAGTGATTAAATACTTTTCAACCTTCAATCAAGAATTATTTGAAGAGATGAATATTTGGGTGCGGCCACAGAATAATTAGTCTAATGCAACAGAGAAGTAAACTAATCTATGATTTTAATCTATTTTTTAAGTAGAAATGTTTTAATCTTTCTTAAAAATAGCAACAAAAGTTATCTATTTAGGTTACATTAACTAATATTTAAGCCATAGGAACTGATATGACCAAAACATTCACAGAACTTCAACTCCTTTTCAGGTCTAGTAGCTAAACTTGCTATTAATGCTTTACGGAAATCTATCAATTTGCAAAGTTTTTAGCTAGGCATTTTTGCAAATAATCTGAGGAACCATATTTTGTAATGATACGTTTTATTTACAAAATTTATTATCTTGAAAATAATTGCCCTTATTTTTTACATAAATCTTTTCTGCAGAAAAGCAGGCAGATGTCCAATGTGCATTCTCCCTTCAAGACTCAAAATCAGATATGGTTAAATAGTAAGAGGCCAAAGTGCTACAGTCTTTGAAGAAACTTTTGCAAAAATAGCACCTATGTGACACTAAATTCCTCCATTTCCAAAGCTATCTTTCATTCCTAATCTAAGTAACCCTAATCTATGTTCTTAAATATCAGCACTGGGCTAGCGGTATGGATTCTTATTAAAATGAAAACAGACTTCTCTTAGGTAAGTACAAGTGTGTTTAATCTGTATCTTAGAATATATTGTAATGCTCTCTTCATTCCACCTACACCTCTCAATAAACTGAGTGTTATTTGAATATTTATTCATAAAAGTTAGGTCAAATAAATATTTTGATAGAAAATAAAGCAGTAACATTTTATTACTATGGTTTGCAGATTTCTGGTTACCTCTTGACCTTCATGACAGCACAATCTCAATTCACATAATTCTCATATTAAGACATTAAAACGCTATTTTAAATTTAATAAAACACAGAAAGCTTCAATCATGATCAAATAAAGATTAACCCTAAGTAAACCTTAGTTTTAAAGCTCTCTTCTAGCTCATTTGAAAAAAGGAAACACCCAGAAGCCTGGTGTTAATGTTTCTGCTGATTGTGAAAATTGAAGCAATAAAAACTCCAACTGCTTGTCTCAAATTAAGGCTTGTATTACTGCATATGAGATCTGTATATTTATATTAGTTTTTATAACATTTGGAAGTTTTGTTGCCTGCTTTGATGTTAGTCCATTAATAAAACAGAGAGTCAAAAACCTGGAAAAAATTGTATTTACTGGAAATTCTCAGGTCAAAACTTGAAGTAATTGGTTTGTTCTACCCCACATGATTCAATATTCTGATTTCCCCAACTACCTGCTCCCAGAGCTATCTCCATTTCTAAATTCGTTTTCTTTTGCCAACACATAGTAACCCAGTGATTGAAAATGGCAGCTGAAGTGCTTCTACAACACATTAATTTTTCTCTAAGTAGTCCAATTTGGCTTCTAAATGTAGAAAAATCTTCTTTTCACTGAATTTTGCACCTTTAGAGATTTACTGAATTCAAGATCACCCTCATATAAAGTGAAGAGCAATATTTTCAAGACAATTTTTAGATTATCACTAATAGCTCTAAAGGACAATGTGTTTTCTTTGTAACACTCTGCATTCAAAGTAGACTAGTTAACAGCAACTTAATGGCAATAATAGCAATTACATCAATGTGGGCTTCTTTAAAGTACTTCCTAGACAAGTGAAGGGATCAGATAAACTACCATAAAATAATTTCAGGGTAATGATATTACAATCTCAATGGCACTAAAAAAAAAACTAATCATAATCTGAAAAAAAAAAGTATCCTATTACACTTAAATATGTTACAAAATTAATGATAGTTTTTCCCCCTCTGAAATTGTTATATTGGAATTCATTTTCACTATTAAAATAAAAGAAAGGAATATGAACATTAGTAAATGAAAAGGCATCAATTCATATTCAAAAGCAACCAACCATCTAAGGTAAAACTATAAAAAATATGAGCTTACGTCTCCAAAAAAAAATCATTAATTTTGTAAAAAAAAAAAAAACCCTGCCCTGAAATTCACTTTCATCTTAGAACTAAGTTTTGTAAATTATGAAGTCAAATAAGTAAAACTAATTCTTCCCAAGAAATTAAAGGTAAAAGTTCCCCCTTGATCCGTCTGCACTTGATAACTAACCCAAATGACCCAAGTACTTGTTCCTTTTTTTTCATTAATGGATACTGAGTTGTTAAAAGAAATTCAAAGAACATATCTCTCTGCAAACATAAAAAAGCAAGAATAAACTGTATTTTTAAAATAAACCAACTGAATAGTAGAGTTTACTGCTTGACAAGATACAAAAATTTTGAAACAAAACAATATTTACACAGAATTAGCTCTATTTAAACAGAATTCACAAAAATTTGAGTCTTCCCTTAAACTTTTCCAAGCTTATATTTGCAATAGAAGTTTCGTAAAGTCCATTTGAGGTCCAACATCCTCCACTGACTTTTTCCCTATTAACGTAGCACTTTTAAAAAATAAAGTTTCCTATGTGTGCAAATGAGTCTTTTAATCACAAAATTTCTCTCGTTTTAGAGGCTAATTAAAAACCAATTAAACGCCTTTTTTCATTTTACTAACAAAGTGTAGTTCCTAGAAAAGCATTAAGTTAGAAGGAAAAGCTTTCTTCACTCTCTCTTACACTGAAGGGACCCCAAAAAACAGGCAACAGTGACTATCATAAAACAAAAGGTCACTCTTTTTCTAGGAACAAACCATTTATCAATAGAAAATAGTTGTCTTGCCATTTGCAAGGGCTCCACAGCAATAGACAATGTTTTTGGCTCACATAATTACAAAACAGTAAAAGTTCAGAAACACAGCCTGAATCCACCTCCCTATTTTTACCCTTTACAATTCTCATTGCCCTTTGGGCCTCCGCTTGGAAGCAAAAGGAAGACAGGCTGAAGTTTTCTCAATTGAGCTAAAGCTAAGAAACCTTTGATATGCTAATAGTCCCCTTCAAACGGTAAGAATTCACACTTGCATTAATTCAAACAATTTGTGCAGAATGATGTGAAATGGCACCTCTTTTAGAGGCAAGCAACAAAAGGAGAGAATCGGAATGTCTGAAGAAACTAAACAACAGAACATTTGTTCTGTAGTATTCTTTCTATTATGCATTAATTTATCGAAGGGGGAGGGAGAGACAAAAAGTTCCATAACACACCTGGACAGAAGTAATTTTTCTGTTAAAGGGTTTATCGAGCAGTAATTTTTCTGTTAAAGCGTTAAAGGGTTTTACAAAGACACTAAATCTAAAGTTATAAAGTACCCCTTCTTAGGTCAAAACAGTCCCATCACAACTTGGAATGCTGCCACAGATTGAGTACCAAAACTATTCTATTTTTCTGCTGTGGATGCATATTGCCTCTTTAGTGTCTTTCTTCTAAGGTTTGCTTAAGATCAAACCTGACTTAGCAAGAGACATCCCAACAGGTAATTATTTACCAAAGGATGTGACTTTCTTCGTTGTGCAACTTCGTTGAACAGAGAGCAAACTCGGTGGGGCCCGTTCCAGACATAAATAGTGACAGGGAAATGAATGAATCAACTACGTCCGTTAAACCTGCGCCTCTCGAAAGGGGAGGAGAAGTGCCCGTACTGAAAGAATGCAGAATACAGTCAAAGAATTGGGGGCGGGGTGGGGAAGAGAGTGCCTTAGAACCTGGCCTTTGTAACGGGAACCATATGGTTGGTGGCTGCGGCTCAGACGCTCCCAGGCTGCTTGGAGAAGCTGCTGAGCAGCCTGACACCTTTCAAGAAACAGGAGGAAAACATTTTCTCCGTATGAATCTGAGACAACAGTTTGCATCAAGAAGAACGGAATGGGGGCGGGGGGAGAGAGAAAAGATGAGGGGGAGGAGTCCCTAAAAGGAGAAAGGCTAGGATGGATACCGCAGGACTTGTTCCTCCAACTATGCTTTGAGAGCACAGAGTGAACACAGGAGAGAGAGTAGAGAGAGAGAGAGAGAGAGAGAGAGAGACACAGAGGTCTCCACTCAGCGATACTTTAGCATTAAGTAAAGCTTCCAGCAATTTCCCTCACCCCAACCCCGCAGTTCGGCGAAAAGAAAAAACTTTACGGGTCCCAAGCGCCGAAGTCTCGCAGGCGCGCCTCCACACTGCTGGGGCGCTTCCAGGGTTTGGCTCGCCCTCGCCCTTCTGTCCGAGGGTCGCCCCAGCCAATCAAGGGGCCCACGCCCGGGTAGCGCTGGGTCTCCCCTTCCCTCGCGCTCCTCCCATGGCGTTCTCCCACCGCCACTCCCCAATGGCACCCCCATCCCACAAACCAGGTTCCCGAGGCTCCCTACCCCACAGCCACTCCAGCAGCACACCCGTAACTTCTCCCGCAGGCCCAACGCGGCCCGCTGCTGCCCTCTCACTGCGGGTCCGGGAGGCTCTCTGCCCTCCCCGTGGCCGGCCGGGTCCCCGGCCGCTGCACCCTCCTGCCCCAGGACGCCGCCCCGGCAGCGGCAGCCTCGCCGCCCCGAATCGCAGCCAGCCCTGGCGGCTGCCCGGCCACATCTGGCTGGGCTTTACTGTCATCCTCGCCTCTCCACACCACCTAACCACCGACCCGAAGAAACAGCAACTCTCAAAAACTCGTCCAAGCCCTTCCCCATCGTCCACTTTCCCCGAACTCGCTCCCAGCCGTTCAGCCTCCCCGCTCCACTTACAGCCCGGGCCGGGTGGGCAAGCGGGCGGGGCCCTGGGGCGGCCCCCGGGCCCCAGCGCCCGGGCAGAGCAGCCTCGCCGAGGACGCGCTTCACACTCCTCCTCCCAGCCCGCCAGTGAAAGGACGGACGGTACCTTCCGACCCCAAGCTTTTATGAAATTCAGACATGCCTGGTAACGGGAGCCTCATGCTAACCCCCCTTCCAGCGCCCGGGGCAACTAGACTGAAGCCTGGAGAGCGCTACAATAGCTCCACGAGAAAAGGAGAAGCCGGCTGGACCGGACTGAGAGTTCTGCGGATCGATTTCCGAAGGGGAGGGGGCAGAGAAGGGGCGAGCAGCCCCAGCGAGCGCGGGTCTCCCCCTGGCCCGGCCGAACGTAAACAAACAGCCGAGCCCTCTAACCCGCGGCTCCCTCCCGCCTCCAGCATCCACCCCCGGACAGGAGGCGCAAAGCAAACAGGTCTCCGAAGCCGGGCACAGAGGCACATTGTTCGCTCCTGCGGCTCTTACCTCCGTTTGCGAACGCGCTCCAGGGGAGGGCCGTCTGGCGCGGGGGCCGCCCGGGGACAGAAGCAGAGGGCAGCAGCGACCCGGGCCGGAGAGGGCCGAGGTCGGCCGAGAGCGGGTCGCCGGCCGCCGAGTCCGCGCAGGAGGCAGCGCCGCGGCTCCCCGGCCGGGCACCGCGCCGCGGCTCGGAGCGTCCTCCTGCTCGGCCGCCGCCGCCGCCTCCAGCCGAGCAGCCAGAGCCGGGCGGCTCCTGAGGTTAAGTCAACATTTTCCCGTAGTTTCCCACACGCCGCTCCGCGAGAGAGGTCTTTCACACACACGCACACACCCCCAGACCGCACGCTCCCTTAGGAAAAAAAAAATCGGGAATCAGAGCGAAAGGGGTGGTGGAGGCAAAAGCGTGACAGAGGTGCGCAGACTTGGGAGTCCCCTCGAAGCGGCGGGCGCCGGCTGCGTGAGGCCAACTCAGTTTGTCGGGCGAAGCCCCTCAGCCCGCCGAGCGCCCGGCCGAACTGGCATCCCTCGCGCGGACCCTGCGGCCTGGGGCGGGAGGCGGCGACAGCCCCTCCTCACATTTCGGAGCTCCCGGCCCGGGCTGAGCGGTGGCCGCTGCCCCACGCAAAGCTGGCGGCGCAGACTCGGGCTCCGGGAAGCAGGAAGGAGCCGGGAAGAGCCACGCCACGCAGAGCAGCAGAGGGGTGATGCCCCCCAACAATCCCAAGGAATTCTCCGGTAAGCTCCCGATTTCGCTCCAGCACCTCTGCGTGTGTGTGAGAGAAGAGAGTGAGAGAGAGCGAGAGGCAGCGAGAGGGAGAGAGGGAGAGACGGGGGAATGCGAAGTCCTGACACAGACTCTCCGCGAGGTCTGAACTGGAGTCACCTCCAGCCTCCACCTCCTCCTCCTCCTCCTTCCCCCAAATCCCCCCCCCCCCCAGTTGGGCTAATCGTATAAACATACTAGCTTGTACCGCGGTAAAGGACAAATCTCTCCCTCCTGATTTTTCCAGCAAGGGGCTCGAGCAAACTCAAAAGAAGATTACAGGCAGCTAAGTACAAAACGTGGAGCAGATAATCTATAACTCATTGCCGCCCAATGGCCATTTTCCACTCCATTTGAGCAGCTGCAGCGGCCGTGCGCTCGAGCGGCGGGGAGGGGGAGCCAAAGGAGACACTTACAGACTCGAGCCGTAGGGACGGCGGTGGCGGTGGCCGAGCAGCCGCCCGAGGACCAGGCCGGCCCCGGCTCCGCCGGAGGGGCGGCCGCAGGGCTGTCCGGGCGGCGGCGGCGGCAAGGGACGCGCGCGCACGGCCGTGGAACGCGCCCCGGAGGCGGCCTGTGCCAGCTCGCGTCCCTCCCCTTCTCTCTCCTCCCTGTCGGCTTGCGCTCCCCCCAACCCCAGATCCCCGGGTTCTGCCTCCAGCCCCCGCATCAACACACCCATTCAACCCCTACGCCGCAGCCCACCCCAAACTCCACTCACTGCGCGCTGGGTCTTCCGCGCACTCCGCCGGCGCGCGCTCTCTCCATCCTGTCCACACACATTGCACTTTAAAAATATTTATTTTATTTCTGGAACGGGGTGAAGGGTATTTGGGAGAGCACCGCAAAGCGCGGCGCTCGGAGGCTGGGCGCAGTGGTCTGGCCGGCGGCTCGGGGGCCCCCTCCCCTCCAGGCCCGGGAGCTTGCTCCCGGCCTGGACTTCCGAGAGGCGCCCGGGATGCGTCTTTCACCCACCCCGTCTCCAGGTTTTCTCTTTTCTCCACGCACCGAGCCGGAGGCCCCGAAACTTTTAGTTTCCGCAGCCCTCCTTTTGTGTAACTGCTTGGAGGAGAAAGAATGTCTGTTCGCTGCGGCTGCTTCGGTCCAGCTGCGGCGCGCGGGGGACGCTCCAGGGTTAATGCGTCTTTGATACCTGAGATTTCCGGCGCGCTCGTTAATGAAAGTTACATTTTTTCAAATTGCGATTATTTTTTTCTTTGTAGTTAAGTAGAGCTAGCTAAACTTTGACTTTATTGACTGCATTTCACAAGAGCGTTTTGTTTGTTTTTGATTAAACTCACCAGGATAAGCAAAGGAAGGAAAGGAGACTACCAAGCTCTAGTTACTCTCAAGTATAGTCACAGTGCTGTTAGGTCTGTTTCCCTCATTTCCTTACATTGAAACTGCCTTGTCCACTGAACACACTTCCTAGCCCCTCTCCGTTGGCAATGTCAGCAAACGGCCAGGCAGAGCCAACGATGGACCTGAACTGAAAGGAACAGAGCACAGCAGGGCGAATCACGCTGGAAAAACGTTTAAAAGCCAGTTAAGTGTCCTGTGCATGCCAGAACATTCAAACATGGATTTTTTTTTTATTATTACAAAATTTCTGAGCTGGAAGCAGCTATGTTTTCAGATGTATTTGTAAACCACTGATTCTACTAATGAATGCAACCATAAAGAAGCATATTTACCTCGGTTTTCAAGAAAATGATTCTCCAATATTTAAAACTTAAAAAATAGTATGAAACTTGAGCTTCTATGCTTTCAGAAACAATATGTACTTTTTGGTGCTGCAGGAATGTTGCAGGCATCATACTTCAGGAATGATTCCAAACAATGTTATTAATATGTCAACAGCAGATTGTTCAAAAGACACGAAGATTCTAATTACCTATCAGTATTTTGTCAGAAAGCCAGACATGTGTAGTACTAAAAAATCCAATCCAACTACTGGTCAAGTTTGTTCTTGACATGTAGGAAATCATAAGTTAAATGTACACGTCTCCAAATAACTAAAACATGTTCTTTTTGTGGGTTCATTGTAATTCTCAGATTAAAAAAGAACCTTTGATAATCTAATTTCTTCTACTTGATGTATTGATGTTTTAATATTCTCACTATTTCAAAAGATAAAAGGAACAACTTAGAGCATTGGTGCTTTAAACTACATACACACTTCCATCTGGAATTTCTTACATAATTCAAATATTAACCATGCAGGATATAAACTAGTCTGGAAAAAGTACACTTATGCAGAGCTGGTGTGAAACCTTATAATGCACCTAAGTTTTTACATATGTCAAAATACATACATACAACAGATCTACCTAGGAAAATTAAATCAGGTACTTCAAGTCATTTAAAAGAAGGCAGAATTATCTAATTCTCAGACCTCAGAAGTAATTTTGCGATCTCCTTGGGAATGTAAAATTATTTCATTCAGGATTGCAAAACACAGTATGTCAAACTAATATTAATTCGCATTTGCCAAAATATTTAAGCCCTTTCTTTTGTTCATTTTTAAAGGTTTTCACTCATCTGGGCATGATTCACAAGAAACCCCAATGAGTGCATGGATCAGTCTAATCCTATTTTCTTTTGGGAAACAAAACTTCAGCTGAAGTTTTTATTTAGTGAGCTTAGTAAGTAATCAATAGACATTTTTGCCTGAATTAAGCTGGCCATATGTTGGCTCATTTACTTATTTATTTAACTCTCTCAGAAATAATCTCTGGAAAAAACCATTATCTATCTGCAGCATATATTTGACATTCTTTGATGCTCAGGACATAAGTGACTCACTGCTCACTATATTCTTAAAGAGACAACATCACAATAAAAGGGGATGCTTGGAATGGGCAAGAATTTACCAAAAGTGAATGAAAATTAAACGAAGTAGAAAAATGCCCCATACAGGTTTCAAATCTTATTTCAATAGGATGTGTATTCTATAGACTTCAAAGGGTTCCACATTTTTTTCCAAAAAAATAATAGACTTGCTATGTTTTAAAATTACATATAAGAATGCTTGTGTAAGACAGTGTTTTAAATATTAAAGATTTTAATCTTTTTTTGTTCTTTAGAGGTAGTACTTCAACCTTCTTTGTATATTCACAAAGGAGAATTGAAATAGTGTTTAATTGTATTGATAGATTCAAGATTAAGCTGTTAGCCACAAACCTGCCATTACAAAAGAACTCTTAAAAGACCACACCTTAGAGTATATCCACATTCGGAAAACATAATTTACCTGGCACTCTATGACAATTCATAACAACACACGTGTTATGGTAGAAAAAAATGAAATGAGAAGCTTAATAATATCTACAGATGTGTGCAAGTTAAGGAAATTAAGGAGAGTTGGAGTATGTTATGCATTTCCTGCAATCCAATCAATTTAATTACTCAATCTATACTATTATTTAAGTAATGGCAAAATCATTGACTTATTCATAATAGTTGCTAATTGTTTTTTAAAATAAATTCTACAAAGGACAAAGGAAACACCCATTTCCATTTGTTTTATGTTAAATCAACATATAACCACTCATGGTGATTTCATTCAAAGAAAACAGAAGGAATTCATTAGCTTATGTGGTTGGAGAGATTGATGGGCTTCAAACATTTTAACCATACATGTTTTTTCCAACTGTTGAAACTCATGTTTTTAATTTAAGCAACCTTAAGAACCTAAAGATTGTTTTATTCAATGGGTTCATATATTTCTGATACAGAAATTATGCTAATTTTTAAACCAGGATTTACCATCTACCATCTACCTGTCTTTGTTTAGAAGGAAGTGATCAGGCACTTGTTAAAATATACACATGAATAACAGTAGTTTGAGTAACAAAGAATCTGAAATAGTATGAAAATAGACATAGGTACAGAACATTGTGATTAGTGTAAGCCAGTAGAATACAGTATCAGCTTCACTACCCTACTCTGGCAGACAGCTATAGCTAAGACACTTCTAGAAGGGTCAGGGTTGAAGGGGAGAGATATTGAGGCTTGAGTGTAGGCCAAAAACTGCCATTAAGCTTGAGCAACATAGTTATAGAAAACTCTGAAGGAGGGAAGGTTGTATCTATTATGAGGAGCATATTTTTGCCTGTGATTAGAGTTTATGAAAGTTCTCAAAAGAAACAATGACTTTCATTTCTAATTCAGAAATAGAATTAAAATTACCTCGATTATATCCTAAACCTAACTCAGTTCCATTTTCTTTATCATTACTTTTCGATGATGCTTGGTACTGAAACTAGCTTTTCTAACTCTAGGAAATAAACTACATGAAAGCTCTAGAGCAGATCAGAGCAATATATGAATGCCAGACTTAACTAGAACTTGTTGAAAGTTGCTAGCTTTGTTTTCCATTTTTGCTTTGCCATGCATGTAGGCTGAAAAGAAATCAAAACTCATTTTCCATAAGAGCAAAAACATATGAAAGTATTTGGCAAAGCCAGTAAGGTTTTAACTATTCTCCCTGCTCTATACGCTTAGCAACTTTTGTCCAAGAAAGCCAAACCCTATCCAAAATGTAGAGATGCAGTATTGAAAAGTAATGACAGTTTAAAGTATAATATAAATATTATTAAGATATATTATATTTAATGGTATTATTTAGAAGTATATAATCACATATATTATTAATACCTGTCATTTGGTAGTTAATACTTTTAAAAAAAGCATCCACTAGTTCAACTGGTAGCATGACTTTTTCTGTGCACTACAAGTGTTAAAATATAAAAAGATTTAGGAAATTTTTATGTCATTACCATTGTGATACTCAAAGTAAGCAAATTTAAAAAGATATTCCTCATAATTATTGTTCCACTGAGTCTTAAACAACTCAAAGTTTTTCTTTCCCATAGATTGTTCCTATAACTCTCATTAATCTCTGCAGCTTGAGGATTTTCTATAATTGGGTCTTATAGATCTTTTATCAATGCTTCTGTCCCAACACAAAGCGTAACCAAAAGAACACTCATTTTATACAAAGCTGTCTATAACGTCTAATAATTTTGTTCATCGTAAATACTCATAACCATGTTTTCTCATTAACAATATGTGGTTTAAAAAAACCACATATTGTTAATGAGATTACGCAATCACTACGTGATTGCGAGGAGCAGATACCTGAAGAGCCTGGACCTCGCAGAAAATGCCATGGGTGACGTTGGGGTCACTGCGCTGTGTGAGGGGCTGAAGCAAAGGAGAAGTGTTCTAAGGAGACTTGGGTTGAAGGCATGTGGATTGACTTCTGGTTGCTGTGAGGAACTCTCCTTGGCCCTTTCCTGCAACTGGCACCTGGCCAGCCTAAACCTGGTACAGAATAACTTCAGTTCTACAGGACTGAAGTCCCCTTTTAGTGCATATAAGCCTCCACCACTGTCAACAATGAAGATTAAATTTATTTAAACTTTCTTTAAAATTGTTGAAGATAAACTAAGAGTAATTTAAAATTACAACTCTTTGAATGGGTAGTTCTTGGTAAAGCATCATGTATTGCTTAGGTGCAGAACAAAAGCAAAGAGATGGTTAACAGTAGAGGCAACTCCACTCTATCAAATCTAAATCCTTAAAGATAACCAAGTAGCAATTTCACAGAATAGTCCATATTGAATTTTTAGTGCCTCTGGGAATATGACTTTTGATTACTCATGTCATAGTTCACTGTAGTATGGTAGAACTTGCAAAGGCTTTTAAGAGTCAGGAAACAAATGCTCTGTCTGCATTTTAGAAAGTGAGTCAGAGATACAATTCTATAACACAATGTTTTCATATTGTTTCAAGTGTGTATAACACTTACAATGTTTTTATACATTACGGCTTTCGTAATTATACAGCACAAAATAATTATACTCTGTGATCCCTTAGTATTTTTAAACACAAAACTTATTTATTTATTTATTTATTTATTAAGACAGTGTCTCACTCCAGCCCCAGGAATGCAGTGACACAATCATGGCTCACTGCAGCATTGACCTCCTGGACTCAAGCAATCTTCCCACCTCAATCTCCCAAGTAGCTGGGACCACAAATGAGTGTCACCACACCTGGCTAATTTTTTTTTATTTTTTCAAGAAGCGGGGTTGCCCAGGCTGGTCTTGAACTCCTGGGTTCAAGCAACCCTCCCAAACTGCTGAGATTACTGCCATGAGCTACCACTCCTGGACTTGTTTCATTTCTGAAAATCTTTTATAGCATAAAATTGTATAACATGAGATGTTTGGCTTTGATTTTGGTTGATCCTTCTGATCTATAAAGTAGCTCTTACTAATATTTTTCATGATTTTGTTCTCTAATCAATATAACTATAACCTTTTACTCCAGTTTGCTGCTTTATTTTTCAAAGACATTTATTTGTCATGTACATTTTAGTAAAAATAAACATGTCTGAGCATCTGGAAAGTAGAACAGCAGTTTGTAAAGTAAAATACTGTGTTATAAACCTAATTCCCATCAACACAGTTTTTTAATAAAAGAATACAATAGTATAATTCAGGTTTCAACTTATTGAAACTCTTTACAATGCATTCTTAAGGTCACTATGAAATCAATCACTTAGATCCTAGACCAAACAATGATGTAATAGGCATATGCTTTTGTGATAGAAAAGAATCAGTTTTCTTTCAAATTAGCATCCAAATTTAGAAACATATTAAAATGTCATTCATATCTCAAAGGAGTACTGAAAGGATTCAGTAATGATAAGGTTTTGTTAAGTAATATTTAATGAAAAATTTGGGAAAAAATTTGTTTTAGGTTAAAAATGCAAACAACCTGTCCAGTCATTATAGCATTAAAAACATGTTGCTAAACCATCACCTGGATAATATATTCTTTGAATGGTTTTATTTTAGTGATGGAAATGTGTTTCACTGGACCATCCACACTCTTAGTCAATTGTTCTGGTTACCAAAATCACCAATCTACAACGTAACTAAAGAGACTTATTAGTACATTAGGAGTGCACTCTTCATTATGGGAGCAACTTTAGTTGTCCCGTTAACGACACCAACTTAATTAGTACTGCATCCTTACTACCTGAATTAACGGCCGAAATTCAAACTATATATTTTTAATTGTTCAAACAATGTAGAATACACAGCAAGAAAAGCTAATTTCCTATTTATTATTTAATGACAATTGAAACACAATAATTCATTATGATACTGGGTTACTGCTATATGTGAGGTGACATGTCAAGGAAGGAGGTCATGGATATAACATAAAAACAATTTTTATAGTTTGTTAAAATAAAATTAGAGAAAAGCAGAGTAAAAATGCTGGCTATGAAATGTTAATGTTTGAGGAACCCAAGAATGTGAATGATTTTCAAATGATCCAAATCCCAAGAAGACTATCATTTATCATTTAAAAATAAATTTGTGGGTAATCAAATAAAGAATCTGAAAAATATTTAAAAGAATGAATTTTGACATTTTCATATAATTATTCAATATTTACTTTCTCTCCAATGCCCTGTTGCAAAACAATTTTATGTATTTTATGTATAAATCAAAATATTTTATGCAGGTGTAGATTTGAGATGATAATGCTGGCCTATTTGCTTATATTGAATATTCCTGTACAGGAGGAAATCATGTAAGGTCAAAAGTAGATACTAGATTGAATATTTAGAAAACTATCTTTCCTTAGGAATATTTACAGCTTATCAAAATTTGGAAGTAAAATATTATACCTTATATACTGAGGGAAGTCTGTCTTTGCCTGAATTTTTCAGTTAGTGAGAGAAGTGTTTAAATACTCTGTAGTTAGATTATTAACTTCGACAAAACTGAAACAGATGTGTGTCTTAATATGCCATTAAATTTATGATTTACATAGAACCCTTACATAGAGCTGAGCAGAGGCCAATGATTCTAATTTGCTGTAGATTTACAATAACCTGATCTGGTTTTTGTATGTACTAAAACACTTTAAACAAAATTAGAAAGCGTTGTGTTTTGTGTGATTAAAGATGCAATTCCCTTTGGGGTAATGAGAAAAGTTAGAGCATTTTTCTTTCTTTATGGATGTTTCTATTATAAACAAGAGTGCTATACATTATATATTTTTGTTACTATGATTTCCTTGTTTTTAATTATAAAATAAACCAATTGAATTTCAGTGGAGTCTAAAATTGAAACTATGCCAAAATTTAGCTGAAGAATGTGTAGTGAGCCTTATAAAAATCCTTAAAATTTTTCCCAGGGTCTTAAGGTCCTGTTATATAAATACTCGTACACCATCATTTTCTAGAGCAAAATGTCTTCTGATTAAGACCTATGTAGCAAAAAGACTTGAGTGCAGAATAAATTTTAAGCCTAGACGATGACATGAATAAAATTGTTCAGGACTAATGATTACTAGATTCATATAAATTACAAATAGGAAAAAAAGGTCTATTTTCTCTCGTTACACAAATAATAATATTTACAGCACCATTATTTAAACTTTCTCCTTTTATTTGGTGAATTATAATACTTCAGCTGCTAAAAATAAAATCTATAAAAACACTTTATTTTAAATATTGTAAATACTGTTTCCTTAAAAATCAGCCAGGAAATGTTGATATAAATATCATAAACATATGTGTATATGTTTATGTATATAGAAAATAAGCACATGAAAAAGTATTAATTCATTAAAAGTTTATCTCTCATAAAACCTTTATTAGCCCTTGAAGTCTTTGCCACTTCATATAAAATGATTTATCTTTTGAATAACAAGGTTCCATTAATCTGTTTGACAAAGGAATTTTAAAATCATTTAAATAATTTATTTGAATGAATTATTTAAATTCTGTAAAAAATATATATGCACATGTATATGTATATATCTGCGTCTATATATTTGTGTTCTGGCACAATATCACATAAAAAATACAAAATGGAATTCAGAATACATTGTCCTTGACATCACCAGTGTGACTTGGTGTTCTGCTGATGTGTTCTGTGATCACCCACTGTTTGCACAGGACCCCTGTTAGAAGGCCATTTGTGCTACATTTGGCACAACAGGGTGATTTAGTGTCAGGAGAAACTTGCACATGATTTTCTATATTCATTTTTAATTTTGCGTTCTCACTGAAATTGTAGGCTGACATGTGTTTCAAAATGTAAGGATAATAAAGGCAATTATTCAGCACTCTTAGAAACCTGCTTTCCTCAATTCAGTGCTCTAGGTGCTGCTGGAAAATGGTAAATATACTCCCTCCCCAGAGAAATAAATCATCTGTGGAAACAAAGAAGAAATATGCACACAAAGGAAACAAGAATATACAAAACTATTTATAAGTTAATACACAAAACTAATTGGGACATAAGGATTTGTAGACTATGCTTAATATGCATGGCATTGTGAAATTTTAACTATATACTATTTCTTCACAGATTATTCCTTCACAAAATTTTCTCTCAAATAGGTTTTATTCTTGTTCCTTTTTCCCTGAAAATGCATTTTTATTCAGAAAAATAATGAAAACTATGAATAATTTTCCAACTTCGGTGAGGTTATAGAATAAATTTATGACAAGTTATCAATTTTATTTTTAAACCTGCAGCAAAATTAGCTTTCACTTAAGTATATCCTACACAGAACATAATAGGTAATATAGGTAACATGTATCTATTGTTTTTACCTGCTCCTCTTTTTTTGTTTTTGTTTTTTTTTAAGACAGAGTTTCACTCTTTCTCCTAGGCTAGAGTGAAGGTGTTGCGATCTTGGCTTACTGCAACCTTCACCTCCTGGATTCAAGTGATTCTCCTGGCTCAGCCTCCTGAGTAGCTGGGATTACAGGCGAGTGCCACCACACCTGGCTAATTTTTGTAGTACAGACAGGGTTTCACTATGTTGGCCAGGCTGGTCCCAAACTCCTCAGGTGAACAGCCCACCTTGGCCTCCAGAAGTGCTAGGAATACAGGCGTGAGCCACCGAGCTCAGCCTTTTTTCAGTGGGGGGAAATTTCATCCAGTCTTTTTTTCGTGTGTGCCACTGTTCCACTGCCCCATTATATTAGGTTTGGTGGATTCATTCAGGTTTTATTTCAATTTTTTTACCCATCCTATCAACAAATTTCTTTTTTTTTGAGACAGTCTCACTCTGTTGGCCAGGCTGGAGTGCAATGGTGCTATCTCAGTTCACTGCAACCTCTGCCTTCCAGGTTCAGCCTCCCAAATAGCTGGGCTTACAGGCATGCACCACCATACCTGGCTAATTTTTGTATTTTTAGTAGAGATAGGGTTTCACCAAGTTGGCCAGGCTGGTCTTGAACTCCTGACCTTGTGATCCGCCCACCTCGGCTTCCCAAATTACAGGCATGAGCCACCATGCCCAGTTCTATCGACAAATTTCTTTTAGCCTTAATTTACTAGAGAGGACATAATTTCACACATAATAATATTTCAATCTATTTTTGTGGCATTTAGTAAACTTTGAGCCTCTAATTTTTTCAGTCCTCTCACTTTCATCCAACCATCCAGAAAACCAGCTATAACACTCTGCCGTTTTTAAACTGATTACCCACAATACTCAAACCTTGGGAGGCAGGGAAGAGAAGCTCTCAGCAATCTAATACAATTTTTCAAAATAGCTCATGAATCTTGGGGAGATAATGGTCTTTTAAAAGTTACTATTTTTAAAAGATGCCTTAAATGTTAAATTTTAATTAAAAAGAAAAAAGAGACCTCAAACTCCTTTCTAGAACTTAGAACTTCCTCTTGGGAAGCACGACCCTCCCTGAAGAGACCTCAAACTCCTTTCTAGAACTTAGAACTTCCTCTTGGGAAGCACGACCCTCCCTGCTCACATTCGTTTTTTTGGAGATGGGATCTTGCTGTGTCACTCAGGCTGGAGTGCAGTGGTGTCATTTTGGCTCACCATAACCTCCACCTCCCTGGGCTCAGGTGATCATCCCACCTTGGCCTCCAAAAAAGAAGCTGGAACCACAGGCATGTGCCACCAGGCCAGGTTAGTTTTTGTGTTTTTGGTAGAGGCAGGGTTTTACCCTGTTGCCTAGGCTGCCTACTCACATTTGTGTATCTAGAAATGGCTCCCAACTTTGTATGGCATAGGAAGTATTATACTATTCAGAATGGTATGCACCAATCATACTGAGGTAATTTTGAAACACTTCACCTATTCTCAGAAGCTTTTTGAAGAACAGTGACCTTTTCAGTCTCTAGCTATAGCTGGCTGATGGAAAATATTTCTGGAATAAATGAGAGTTAGATTCCTATAATGATGAATACCATTGTAATATTTAGTTCAATATATTGTCCAAATTCTGCAGGACTGCTTTTGCTGATATGGATATTGCAAGTTGAATAACTTAGAAATCTTATACAAATGTACTCACCAAATATAAACATACACACAAATTTACATATTAATACATTTTTTGTCAATTCATTGAAATATTTTTGTAGGCCATATGTAAACAAATGTTAGTACCTCCTTAAATTAGTAATTAAAAGGAAAAATTGAGTATTTTCCAGAATAACAGTGTTTGTATGTGTGTGTTCTTTAAGTAAAAAGAAACAAAAATGTAGACAAATTGTCAAAGGAGTTTCTAGTACGATTAATTATCCTGAGAGTGTGTGTGTGTGTGTGTGTGTGTGTGTGTGTGTGTGTGCGCACGCGATTGGTTAGGTGAGAAATATCTCAAGGAAAGCAGGAAATTAAAGCATCTGAATTCTTGAATTCAGAAAAGTTGAAATGTTGGCTGTCAATCACATTTTCCCTAGAACAGCTCTTCTCCCTTATACTTTTCCTGTCCCAACAACTTAGATAAAGATGTGTCCAGGGAACCTCAGAAATTAGAATCAATGGGACTTACATGCAATTTTTCAAGGGTTATGTTTTACACCCTGATACTTTGGTTTTGTTCAAAGGAAAAACATCCTTGACAAATAATACATTATGCTAAGAAGTACCATATTTCTATTGTAGTTCACTTATGACTCATTAAGTTGTCAAAGCCTGGAACTCTACCTCCAAGAACCAAAAAGGCTTTTTAACCAATTTTTCCCTGTCAGATTACCAGAAATTTTTTATTAATATTATCTTGATGAGTAAACTAACAGAAATGTCCAAAAAAGGAGATGTTTGGATTTTTGGCTGACATTTTAAATGCTGTTTCTTTTTGGTTACATTCCTGCTTTTAATAAAATCTTTCTAGCTGGGCGCAGTGGCTCACGCCTATATTCCCAGCACTTTGGGAGGCCGAGCTGGGCCGATCACAAGGTCAGGCGATCGAGACCATCCTGGCCAACATGGTGAAACCCTGTCTCTACTAAAGGTACAAAAAAATTGGCTGGACATGGTGGTGCATGCCTGTAATCCCAGCTACTCCAGAGGCTGAGGCAGGAGAATTGCTTGAACCCAGGAGGTGGAGACTGCAGTGAGCTGAGATCATGCCACTGCACTACAGCCTGGGTGACAGTGAGAGACTCACCTCAAAAAAAAAAAAAAGAGTCTTTTCAAAATATGTTAGTACAGTATTTTGCTATCTAAGAAAATTATACTGAATATCATTTCTTTGATGATGTGGAATTTTTCAGTGTGGAAGAATCATCAAAATGAACATTGATTTTCACAGAATGTATTACATATCACTGTATTTGTTGATTTACTTGTCCTCTTCTCCACATGACTGTAAGCTCCTTAGAATCTCTCTAAACTTTATATGCCCAGCTTTTGCAAAGCATAAAATTGAGGTCTCAAACTGCTGTGGCCTCTATAAAATCTTGCCAACAAATGTAGTTTGTTTGCACCATGGATGGTGGGTCACACTGTCTTTGGTTTTGTTTCATTTTTTAATCGATCATCTGTCAACTCTCAAAAATTAGATTTCCATAAAAATACAGATTTCCAACTTCTGAAGAAAATACGGAAACATCTGGCAACATTTGTCATACATTAGTTCATAGCAACATCCAGGAGGAAAGGCTTCACCTTCTAAACAAAACATGTCCTCTGTGTTAGTCTGTTTTGCATTCCTATGAAGGAATACCCAAAACTGGATAATTTATTTAAAAAAAAAAAGATGTTTATTTGGCTTATGTTTCTGCAGATTATACAGGAAGCATAATGCTGGCATCTGCTTCTTCTGAGGGCCTCAGTAAGCTTACAATCATGGTGAAGGCAAAGGGGGAGCAGACTTGTCACATAGAGAGAAAGAGAACCAGAGAGAGGGGGGAGAGGTCCCTGACTCTTTTCAACAACCAGATCTTGCATGAACATACTACTATGGAGAGGAACCCAAGCCATATATGAAGGATTCTCCCCCATGATCCAAACACCTCCCACCAGTCTCCAGCTCTAATACTGGGGACTACATTTCAACATCAGATTTGGAGGGGACAAAAATCCACTATCACCTCCTCTTACTATATTCTCTACCATTTCTTATTGCCTCCTCAAAACCAAGGCAAAGTATCTTGTGCCATGAATCACTCAATTTGTGTAATGTATGCGTCATTTTAATGGTGGCGTTAAAGGAAAGTGAAATGTATCTTCACCCATATTTCTATAATGTGGAAAATAGAAAGATAGATCAAGAGGACTATATTTTTCACCCAGCTGCCCTTCACCCATTATTTTTCTTCCTGGCCCCTATAAACATTTTAATGTTTGAGCTCTGGTGGTGAATAATTTTTATGTTGAGAACATGTGTGAATAATACTGTCAATATACATTATAAGACCTGAAAAAAATATGTTGAATAGTAGTAATAGTGCTTTACTTTGTTCAAAGGATTTGTATACGTATTACCTCATTTGTGTTCTTACTTCATACATAGGTCATATTGAAATTATATTGCCCCTTTATTCATACTGATTAGCTTAGTCTATTCTCTATATTCACTTTCACCAGTTTACTTTTTTCTCCCCCCGTCACCACTTCCTACCAGTCTTCTATTGATGCTTTATCTTACACTTTTTTTTTTTTTTTTTTTTTGAGGCAAGTGTCTTGCTCTGTTACTCTGGCTGGAGTGCAGTGGTATGATCTCGGCTCACTGCAACCTCTGCCTCCCAGGTTCAAGCAATTCTCCTGCCTCAACATCCTGAGTAGCTGGGATTACAGGTGTGCACCACCACGCCCAGCTAATTTTTGTATTTTCAGTAGAATCGGGGTTTCACAATGTTGTCCAAGCTGGTCTCAAACTACTGACCTCAGGTGATCCACCCACCTCTGCCTCCTAAAGTGCTAGGATTACAGACATGAGCCATTGTGCCCATTCATTTTTATATGACATGTTCAGTTTTTCCCTGCATGGAAAGCTTTCTTGACAGAAACAAATAATGATTTTGATTATTTTTGTATTTCCTATTATCCCATAACTATACTTCACCAAGAGATGACACATGAAAGAAATCAGACTGCATTAGTCCATTTTCACACTGTTAATAAAGGCATACCCGAAACTGGGAAGGAAAAGAGGTTTAATTAGACTTGCAGTTCCACATGTCTGGGTAGGCCTCACAATCATGGCAGGAGGCAAAAGGCACTTCTCACATGGTGGTGGCAAGAAGAAATGAGGAAGATGCAAAAGCAGAAACCTCTAATAAAACCATCAGATCTCGCCGGGTACAGTGACTCACACTGCACTTTGGGAGGCCAAGGTGGGTGGATCACAAGGTCAGGAGTTTGAGACCAGCCTGACCAATATGGGGAAACCCCATCTCTACTAAAAATACAAAAAAAAAAAAAAATTTAGCTGGCATGGTGGCGCACACCTGTAATCCCAGCTACTTAGGAGTCCGAGGCAGGAGAACTGCTTGAACCTGGGAGGCAGAGGTCGTAGTGAGCCAAGATTGCACCACTGGCCTCCAGCCTGGGTGACAGAGTGAGACTCCATATCAAAAAAAAAAAAAAAAAAAAACATTCTGGCCAACATGGTGAAACTCTGTCTCTACTAAAACACAAAAAATTAGCCAGGCTTGGTAGTGCGTGCCTGTAGTCCCAGCTACTCAGGAGGATCATGCCACTGCACTCCAGTATGGTAACAGAGCAAGACTCCCATCAAAAAAAAAAATTAGATCTCATGAGACTTTTTCACTACCATGAGAACAGTATGGGGGAAAGCTGCTCCATGATTCAAATTCTCACCCACCAGGTCCCTCATGCAACACATGGGAATTATGGGAGTACAATTCAAGGTGAGATTTGGGTGGGGACACAGAGCCAAATTGTATCACAGACTTTTTCCATCAAACAAATGGAAATAAACAATTTTTCTGAATTAATTTTCATAGTTTAATAGATATAGTTAAATAAAAACACAATATAGCAGAAACTGCCAAACACATAATGTTTTTAAGGCAAACAAACTAAGCCTTCATTAAAAGTTACTAGAAGTAGTTGATGGCTCTAGATGTGTTCAAAAATTTTTTTCCTTAAGATTATACTCTTCAGCCAGGCGCGGTGGCTCAAGCCTGTAATCCCAGCACTTTGGGAGGCCGAGGCGGGTGGATCACGAGGTCAAGAGATCGAGACCATCCTGGTCAACATGGTGAAACCCCGTCTCTACTAAAAATACAAAAAATTAGCTGGGCATGGTGGTGCGTGCCTGTAATCCCAGCTACTCAGGAGGCTGAGGCAGGAGAATTGCCTGAACCCAGGAGGCGGAGGTTGTGGTGAGCCGAGATCGCGCCATTGCACTCCAGCCTG